>NC_143576.1:182031188-182631188 GCF_048544385.1 Mastigoproctus giganteus
TAGCCAGTCAGCTTTATTATTAGATGATTAAATCCATAACAATGAAATGACTTTTCTGTATTGTGTATGTATTATAAAGAAGTGATCGGCTTTAAAGATTACTTGTTTTTGCTTTAAAGCAGGGATGGGTAACCTGGAAATTCATATCCCTCTCAAATTTTTGGCTTTCTCAGCTAGCATTGTGGTTATAATCACTCCTCAACACCAAGTGGAAAAGGGCAGGGTTCAAATTCTGTCTTTCAGTTCTATTTTTCAAAAAGGGAAAAATAAAATTTTTTGGGAAATTTACTTTTTTAGTTTAATATTTTTAACTTTTAGTTAATAGAATTCATTTATAATGGAGTCACATATGGCCCACTAGTGATCTACAACCTGGTCCTACATACAGCAAATTAAGGTGGAATAGATAATTCACAGTGATAATGATGATTGCAAGAACATAAGATATCATTCAGTATAAGCACAAGACATCTAAGAACAGATAAATCAGTTACTGCTTCTCTATATCATGCAAGATGTAAAACTAATCTGCAAACTACATCTGGAAAATTTCGACTTTTAAAAATTGGAGATCAGGTATGTAAAGCAGGAAAAATGCAAGATGTTTTCATAAAAAAAGGAGTTTTTTTAAAGTCCTGGACTTTAAATTAAATTTCACTGATAAACATGTGCATTTTATATTAAAATAAAGTGATAGGATGATTTACCAGTGGAGTATGGTACTGTACAGTACGCTTTCACATCTGCTGTCCTAGGAATGAAATGATCATTTCTAAAGCTTCAGAAAAAGATCTGAACTAAGTTTTGTTTCTTTAATCTGGCTGAATATTCTTACATACTCAGCACTGCTATAAGGAACTGTTAAAATGTCAAGTATGGCCTAAGATAATTTCTTATATTTCCTTGGCACTTGTCAGTTGTTCCCTAACCATGGACCACTGTATATCAATTCTTTCTTTCTTTCTTCTTTTGTAATAGCTTCTGGCAGGTTCTCACACTGAAACTGCTAGAACTGACACAACGAAACATCTATTTATTTATCTTTAATGGCCTCAAGAAATAATGGAAACCTATCCACAAAAAATTTCAAATTTGGATATCGAATGCACTACCATCTAATGAAATTTGTACTATATTGGTATTTTTCAGTGACCTCATGCACCATTTAGTCATATACAGCAATGAAGTACTTCCTAATTGAACAAAAGAATAGAATATTCTTGTTTAGCCAATGACTAATTCAGAATAATCCGTCTGATTTAATCTTTTATCGTAATCGACTACCAAAGAAGAAGAAAAATATTTAAAAACTGCTGGTAAACAAATTTGCACATAAAATTCTTCAATGTATTTTGGAGTAATCACAGTACATGGATGCAAGGTATGTTGAAGTCAAGAGCTATGTTGGCATTAAAAAAGAAATGTTGGCATTTAAAAGAAAAAAGCAACTTATTTTATTAAGCCAGAAGAGGGGGAACACAAACACATTTTCCTTTCTGCATGAGTGTGAGGATAACATTACTAGAGTTATTTAGTTTGTGTGGCCCGCAATAGTAATCCTAATATTGCTATTACCAAAAATTTGCAATTCATAAGGATTTTGGGGGTGGGGAGAAAATTTGGATATTTCAGTGCATTTTGTCCAAATTATACAGTATTGGTTACAAAGATACTTTTGTATTCCAGGACTTTTTTTTTTTTGTAAAAAAAAAAGTGCAATGTTTGTAGTACTTTTCAATTTGGTAACTCACTGGTTTTTCTCATAAAAGTGCTCACTGGTTTTTCTCACCACTTTTAACATCTTTTTAAAGACTTGTCAGAGGGTGCTACTGTTCTACCAGCCTATTTAAACACTTACTCAAAGATAGTTAACACATGCTTCAAAATCTTTTTGATTCAGCAGCATGCATTAAAACATAGATTTAAACATTAAAAATATAGATTTAAACAGCTTTGTTTAAGAAACTGTTTAAATCTATCCTTTTCTTTTAGCACTTCTTTCTAGATAATAGTAAAAGGAATATTATAAAAAAAAAAGGAATAAAGCAATATTAATCTACTTTTGCAGGAAGGCATGCAAGCCCTTGTTTTCAGCATACAAATTAACGAGATAACAAGAATTGCTATTAATGAGATGACTAGATAGATCAGGTTATAACTGCTATTGCATCATACTACAAAGTGATTGACAGGTCTGTCTCAAAGAAAAAAAAAAAAAAACATCAAATCAAAAGCAGCTTGCTTTTATTGACAGCATTATAATGGTGACTGCAGGGTATCTTCTTCATCTGAACTATCTGAAAACATGGGGATTCCTTTAAAAAATAGTCTTTCACTTAATGTTGATAATGTCACTTATGGTTGGCCTAAAAAACTTCAGTAGAGTATTTCATCTAATACTCTTTCTACTCAAGTTTTTTAAGCCAACCATAAGTGACATTATCAACATTAAGTGAAAGACTATTTTTTAAAGGAATCCCCATGTTTTCAGATAGTTCAGATGAAGAAGATACCCTGCAGTCACCATTATAATGCTGTTAATAAAAGCAAGCTGCTTTTGATTTGACGATTTTTTTTTTTTTTTATTATGAAAGCATCACAATGGGATTTAGCTTGGAATTACTGATTGCAAATTGTCTTTATGCTTATTTGTTAGCATGTCTGATCACATCACATTTCCTACCACTTAAAACTGAAAAATTACATCTACATACAGTACACAAAGCCAACATGTTAGTTTTCTCAAATTTTATAACAGATGGAAATTCTACACATCTAAAATTTTATGCTGTATTTTTTTGGCATCTTACTAAAGGACACCGTCAATTATCTTTGCACCACCACCACCACACAAGTATGATGAAAGGCTGCTGCCACACTAGAGAATAACATTGATTCCCATGTTCCAGCTTCCACATGTTGTGTGGAAGCTGAAACACCTCAAACAACCAACAGCAATGTAAATTAGTACACCTGATAATTCTTTAATGAAAATAAGCTTAAATTCACAGAATTTTTTTTTTAAGATTCTAATTTTAATGTAGTTCAACTTTTTGCAAAAAAAAAAAAAGATAGAAATAAATTATGTTATAAAGGTGAGATGGAGAAGGGGTAAAAAAAAAAAAGGTGGATTCTCCATAATAGATTCTGATTGTTGGTAGCTATACATACCTGTCCTCTGGCCAGAATATACCAGAATGTTTTTTTTTTCTAAATAATAAATAATTAATGCATACCAATACAATGTAATGTGTAAATTATGCTTGCCATTATGAAATGCAAACTGCCATTTAAAATTATTTTCTTTGCTTAAATCTATATATAAAAGAATATTTTGCTTTTTCACATGCACACTTTTTGCTTTCTGCAAGGTGGGGCCTAACTGCTATTACATCATACAACAAAGTGATTGACAGGTCTGTCTCAAAGACGCTTTTATGAACTCTTAATTTTTTACAGTCTAAATTTTTCTATATATAAAAGAATATTTATAGCATTCTTAATTTTTAGAATTCTACATGTCTCAAGGCAATAATTCAGTTTTTTCAAAAGTTTCTTCAACTATTAGCAATGTTGTTAATAATGGCAGTAATAAAAAAGAGCAAGATTGTATCAGAAAAGATGAGAAGAAAAGAAAGCGATTATTGAAAAATGTTGTTATTTGTTATTTGGTTTTTAGGAGCATTAGCAACTAAGGCCATATTGCTCCGGGATATGTGGTGGTCATTCCCTGACCTTTCCGCATCCTCCGTATTTGGCGGTGACGGGCTCGAATCCCGGTCTAATCAAGAAGCGTGTGCTACGCACTGCTGCTCCTTCCCACCTGGCTATGGAGGCACTACTGAAAAATATGAAAATAATAAGTTAGAGGCTTCACAATTAAGAAAGGAAAGAGGTCAAAAATGAAAGACTATGTGTAGCAGAAATAAGGAAGAAATGTTTGGTTTGTGAACACTACAGGTGACAGAGCTGGATCGAAAGCACATATTCCACGGATTCATATGAATTCAAACAAAGGGAAATATAACTTCATTTTCCAATAAACACAGTTTCCTGTGAAATTGGCTTTAAGTATGACAATAAACAAAAGTCAAGGTCAACCATTATCTAAGGTTGGTGTTGACTTAACATTACGTTTTTCGCACAGACAATCGAAGGCAGCTAAAAATCTCTTTGTATTAACGGAAAAACGAATCAAAAATGCTGAAGAATAGAGTGTGGGGGAACTCCCCACTCCATTCTCCAAAATCCCCACAAAAAAATGAAAATATAAAAATGTATAATTCAGGTTTGTGTTTTAAGTTTTTTTTTTTTTTTTTTTCATTTTCCCAAATTTTGTTCAATTATATAGTATTGGCTATGAAAAATATTTGCATCAGGATTTTTTTTTCATAAAAAAAGGATATATATATATAACACAAAAAAAAAAATTAAAATCAATTAAAGATACTTATAAAAAAAAAAATTAAAGGATATCTGACAAACAACTTGTCAAAACAAATGCAAAATATATTTCTTCACCATCCTGATGTAGAACACCTTGCTTTTCTTTTCTTTCCCAGGAAACCTGAACTAACAGCTGTTCATAACAAAGCCTAATTTTCAACGTTTTAAAACTGAAATAGGCTTGAATGTTTTAAATGATGCTTATGATTTGAATTTCACTCTGCTCCATTTTTGAAAATAATACTTCTTACTTTTATCTCCTAATACTGTTGCATTTGAAGTAATGCAATTAACCTCACTTATTCTGAAACAACACAAATTCGCAAAAATGAATTCAGTCGACATCGCTGGGCAGTGCAGTGTCGAGTCAGTTTGGTGTGACATAAGCAATGGGAGATCAAAATTGAGAGTAGAAGTGTGCTATACCCCTAATGATTCTGATGAGTATAATAAGAAACTGTACAGAGAAATAGAGTGGCCAATAAATCAGAGAGTCTTATAATGGGGGATTTTAATTTCCCATATATTGACTAGAATTTGGGGGCTGCTCACTCACACACTAGCAAGGCTTTTGTGGATTTATTGGATGATAGTTTTCTACATCAGTATGTTCGGGAGGCAACTAGTGATTCTTCATGCACTAAGAATCTGCAGATAAATGAACCACTAGGTGGCAGTGATCACAATGTGCTGAAGTGGGATTTACTCAAAGAGGTAACTACCATTAGGGGTAAAGGGAAGGGTTATTGCTTTCGTAAAGGCGACTACAATGGACTGAGACAGTATTTAAATTCTATACAGTGGGACCAACTGATGATGTTACCAACAGCAAATTCAAAATGGGAAGCACTCAAAGAACTTATCTTGGAAGCTATTAGGCTTTACATACCAACTAAGAAATATTGTTCAAGGTTTAGGCCTAAATGGAAGTCAGATGGGATATCTGGCAGAGAAGTGAAATGCATGCGATATATATAAATTAACAGGTGACACAGAAACCTATGGTAGATATAAGCTGGTCTGTAACCAAGTTACAAAGGAGGTTAGGTAGGCGAAGGCAGATTACGAGAAATCTTTGGCAAGGGATGCAAAGAAAAACAGCAAAGAGTTTTTTACTTATGTAAACTCGAGAAGGAAGGGGATGAATCAGATTGGTCCACTTGATATCGATGGGTCAACTGTTGATGATCCTGCTCAGGTAGCTAACAAACTAAATGAATATTTTACATCGACATTCACACATGAGGAGTTATTCGGCGAGGGGAATGCCAGAGGTGTATTCAACTCTGGCAGTAAGCTAGAGAATCTTGTAATAACTGAGAGTAAAGTGGAGGAGAAATTGTTGAAGATAAACACAAGAAAGGCACCTGGGGTGGATGGGATCTATCCAGTTATATTAAAGGAGGCAGCAAAGGAAGTAAGTAAACCCTTAGCCATAATTATGAGAGCTTCCTTGGACTCGGGGGAGGTACCCATGGACTGAAGATGTGCAAATGTGACCCCAATTCACAAAGGAGGATCAAAGGCTGACACAAGTAATTATAGACCTATGAGTTTAACTTCTGTTCTCGGAAAATTAATGGAGGCAATGGTTAAAGAAGCACTGCAGGATCATCTAGACAAGACTTCAGTTATAGCTCGGACACAGCATGGTTTTGTTAAGGGGAAGTCTTGCCTGACCAATTTGATTGGATACTATGATGTAGTCACAAAAGAACTGGATGCAGGGAATAACTGATATTATATACTTGGATCTTAGAAAGGCTTTTGATACTGTTGCACATGGAAGACTGCTGCACAAATTGGAGCAGTGTGGCATTGGAGGCAAATTGCTGCTATGGATAAAGGGGTGGTTGAGCAGGAGAAGACAGAGAGTGGTAATCAATGGACACTGCTCATCGTGGACTAATGTTATTAGTGGAGTCCCTCAGGATTCAGTATTGGGTCCATTATTGTTTTCTGTATTTATAAATGATATTGATGATGGTATAGCAAGCTTAATGTCCAAGTTTGCAGATGATACGAAGGTTGGCAGGATTGTCAAGGACACTACTGACACTATGCTGCTGCAACAGGATCTGGAAAGGTTGAGCAGATGGGCTGAGAGGTGGCAAATGAAGTTTAACATTGACAAATGTAAAGTACTATATATGGGAAACAGCAACCCCAGAGCAATGTATCAACTCTGTGGTACTACACTGACAGTGGTAGAGAATGAAAGGGACCTGGGAGTCGGTGGTTGTGCAGGCAGATATGAAGTTCTCTGAGCAGTGCAGACGGGCTGCAAGAGTAGCTCATGGTGTATTGTCAATGATATATAGGAATTTTTCTAGCAGGGATAAGGAGGTGATTATTCCCTTGTATAAGGCAATGGTCAGGCCACACCTAGAGTACTGTATACAGGCCTGGAGGCCTCATTTCAAGAAGGATGTAGAGCTGCTGGAACGAGTACAGAGAAGGGCAACAAGATTAGTGAATGGAACAAAGGAGTGCTCTTAAGAAGAAAGGCTTAAGTTTTGCAAATTACAGTGTCTGGAGACTAGGCACCAGCGAGGTGATCTGATAGAGGTGTATAAAGCCTTGAATGGTTTGAGCATGCTCAATGCTGATGGGATTCTTCCTCTTGCCCAGAATAATCACCTGAGAAGGCATAAATTCAAATTGAGGAAAGACAGATGTAGAATAGCTGTGCGGAAATTTGCCTTTAGCCAGCGGGTAGTTGGTTGGTGAACAGACTTCCATCCCTTGTCGTAGAAGTTGATAGCCTAAGTAAGTTTAAGGCTCAGCTGGACAGGTATTTCGAACGAACAGAGGGGTGAAGTGGAAGTGGTTATTTTTTTATTTATTTATTATTATTATTTTTTTTTTTTTGGCTGATGCTGTATAAGCTTCTTGCATCAAATGCCTCTACTAATGCTAATGACAAAGCCTAATTTTCAGTGTTTTAAAACTGAAATAGGCTTGAATGTTTTAAATGATGCTTATGATTTGAATTTCACTCTGCTCCATTCTTGAAAATAATACTTCTTGGTTTTATCTCATAATACTGTTGCATTTGATGTAATGCAATTAACCTCACTTTTTCTGAAACAACACAAATTTGCAAAAATGAATTTGCATGGCCTGTGCAATTTGTAGCATAGAATACTTTGAATAAAAATAAGTAACACTTTTTCCACATATAAAGTGGGAAAATATTTTGATCATTAGGTGTCTGAACTCACATTACATTTGTAAAAAACAGTATTCAAGAAAATAAATCAATCCTCAGAAAAGCTGAAAATTTCAAATTTTTTTAAAGAGCAAATTAGGAGAATTACATTTAATATTTTTCCAAAGCTATATAAGCATACAAGGACACAAATGAATTACAGAAAACACAGATATTACTACTGTCAGCACTGAGCTCATGTCAATAAATTCACTTTATCCACATTAGTAAAACATAACATGACAGTTTTACAGATATCTGAAATGTATCAGAACTTGGAGACTGAAATCTGAAAGGAAGTAGACTTTTCATTAATACCGTAACAGACAATTTTTTGGAAATTTTCCATTATAATTAGAAAAAACTGACAGATACATTAACAGTTCCACCGATTAAGAACTTTTACAATAACTGCTCACAACAACTGTTTGCAAATGAACTTGTACAAAAATGCTGGAAATACAATATTTGCAAAATAAAATTTAAAAAAAAATAAACAACAACAGGAAACAGTTTTTACGTCTATCTCTTACAAGCAGGTTCGTTTTTACAAGATTCATCCATTCTGTTGGAAGTTTTTTTTAAAATGTTTTCTCCTTTTGATGTATTTGACTTTTTAGGAGCAGTAGCCCTGTAATGAATGTGATGGCCATGTTATCCTGCAAAATAATTGCATAAATTTTGAAGAATAATGTAAGACATCATTTGCAAGCTTTTCTCTCTTACTGACTCTTCTGCATATCCGGATTTAAGTATTCAATCCTAACTTGCTCAGAACAGGAAGGTGGTGCCAACAGGGTCATCAAATAAAGTCTAATAGATGGACTTAAAAGAAACTGAAGTTAAACATTCTTCTCCTTTTCAGGTCAGTTCTTTACACCTATTATAAATTCATCAATTAACTTCTGCTGTATTTTATGCGCACATTTTGTATATATGAAATATTTCCTATGGAACATCAAGGTTATGTTAGATTTATTATATATCTGACTATATAATACAACAGTTAGCAGTCATATAATCTACAATATTGCCACAACAGGAAAAGAGGATTGTTGCTTAAAGAGAATTCCATAAAAAAAAAAAAAAATTTCTGAGTTTTGTAATGTAATTATTAATTAAAAATTCTTTTGTAAATATTTCTAATTAATGATTTAAGTTAAGATATTGAATTTTATTTATGAATGCTATACAGCAGTGGTAATAAACCAGCAGTTATATACTACTGGGGATAGGTAGCCCTTTAAAGGGCTGCCTATCCCCAGTATGTTAAAGTAGATGTTACCTCATCTTGCCACAATCATATGCTTCTTACATTTTCATATAAATAGCTTTCAAATACATCAGGATATGAGGACTTATGAGAACATTATAAAGGGTACTGTGGATCTTCAAAAATGTATTAAGAAATGTGCAAAAAAAAGGTTGACTTCCTACTGATTAACCTTTTAATACTCTTTTGCAGACTATTTGACAAACCCTTGTGGGGCTGTAGTGTGAAATATGATTTTAGAGCCTGCACCATTAATTTTATTGGTCTGATATAAAAATGTCAGGGATGTTTAGGGTCCCCCTTCTTCGCTGGAGGCCCAGTGCACTGCACCAGTTTGCTATATGTACACTATGCCATTGCTTGACTGATTTATTATTATATTTTTAAAAACAAATGGATATTATTGCAAAATTTATTCAAATAATAAATATACAAAATAAATAATACTTATAACATACACCATCTGCATTTACCCATCAATAAAAAAATTATATATAAAAATAGATTATTTTATAATTATTTTAGTGCTTGTTAAATTATAAAATTCCTGTCACCAGAAATGAACTTTTGTCCTGTTTTTTAAAATATGAAACTAATAATAATCAGGTACCGGAGCACAAACAACTCTTACAAAATCAGCATATCTGACATAACCAGTAGGAGACACATTTGCTTCTCGAAATATGCAGTCCACTAGAAAAGACAAACAAACAAATAAAGTTATTTTATAAAAATAGATGCTTTTCAAAATTAAGTATCTTATCTTGTAAATAATAAAAAAAAGCAAATTTATTCATAATCCAGCAACATATATTAATATAGATGATATTAGGACATAAATATGACAAAATGAGAAAGAATTTTATGAAAATGTTTATATTTAAAACCAAATGAAATGAGAGTTCAAATAAAATAAAACACAAATAACGTTTTTTAACAATAAACATTAATTATATTAATCAGAACACTGACTACTTGGGCCAAAGGTTAATTTCCATGCTGTGTGGACTGAAATAGCTATAATTTAAATTATAATAATGACTATAACTTCGGTACTGGGCTCATTGCTGTTTTGTGTATTTATCAATGATAATTTAAGGGATATACCCGGTCTTCCATAATCATACTGTCTTTTTTAAAGAAATTAGAAATGCTCTGTTGAGTAAAGGCAGGTCTTGTTCTACTGCCATTTCACGATATTGTCCATTTCTCTTAGTAGAGATGTTTTTAAAATTCCTCATTAGAATTAGCAAATTTTATAAGAGAATCAAGGCAACTTCTGACTGTGTAATTTAACATTTTTCTTCTTTACATTATTCTTTTTCTTTGTTTCACCTATAATTTTTTTCCCCTTGAAAGGCTGTTGCTATTTAATTATATTAATCAGAGTGGTGTGGCATTAAGGACAAGTTACTGAAATGGATAAAAGGATGGTTGAGTGGGAGACAGCAGAGACTGGTAATAAATGGACACTGCTCTACGTGGACTAAAGTTATTAGCAGAGTCCCACAGGGTTCGGTACTGGGCTCATTGCTGTTTTGTGTATTTATCAATGATAATTTAAGGGGTGGTGGGGTAATGCTTCTTATCAGAAGCAGCCTGAGTGCGACGATAGCTTTCCCGGATTCAGACATTTCGCATGCTAGTATAGAGTCTGTATGGTGTGAGATAGTTGGAAACAAAGGTATAATGCGAGTAGGAGTAATCTACAGACCAGGTGATTGTGACAATTATGACAAAAGCCTCTACATGCAAATGGAATGGGCAAGTAAGCGTCAATGTCTTATTATGGGTGATTTCAATTTGCCTCTAATTGATTGGAGTAAATGGGAAGGAAACTCGACATGGGGAACAAAATTTTTAAATCAACTAGATGACTGTTATTTGTATCAACATGTCAGGGAAAGTATTAGAGAAAAGAATATCCTAGACCTCATCATCACACATGAATCAGATGACATAACAGGGCTGACAGTAGAGGAACCAGTAGCAGGAAGCGATCACGGAGTTCTACGGTGGATGATGACGAGAGAGGTAACAGAAGTAAAAGGCAAAGGAATGGGTTTTAATTTCAGAAAAGGAAATTATGATGCCTTAAGGTACTACATGGCCTCTATTAACTGGGTAGATATCGCGCAGAGAATGAATACAATTGAACTGTGGTACGCTTTTAAAACATTAATCACAGATGCCTTGAATGCGTATATACCATTAAAAAAATACTCCACGAGGATGGTTCCAAGTTGGATGAATAGTGAAGTTGCCGCATTACTTGAGCAAAAAAAGGTGGCATGGAAAGGTTACAGAGCAATAAAAAGTACTGAAGCCTATAACAGCTACAAGGTGATGTGTAATAGAGCCACAGAAAAGGTTCGACAGGCAAAGGCAGTTTATGAGAAATCACTAGCAAACAGAGCAAAGAGGGGGGATAAAGAATTCTTCACATATATAAATGCCAAGAAGAGCAGGACAAACCAGATCGGACCTTTACGTAAGGGAAAGGGGATAGTAATAAATACACCAGCTGCCGTTGCAGATGAACTCAACAGTTATTTTGCATCGATATTTACAAATGAAAAGCCTTTTGTGGCAATGGGAAATTGTGGGAGCGAAGTTAAAAAATATGTAATTAATGATATTGAAATTTCGCAAGATTATTTAATGAAAAAACTTTCGAGCCTACAGACCAGTAAAGCTCCTGGAGTTGATGGGATATACCCTATAATCTTAAGAGAGGTGGCAAGCGAGTGCATTGAACCATTGAGGCTAATTATGCGAGCATCATTAGACTCTGGGGAGATTCCCTTGGATTGGAAAAGTGCAAATGTATCTCCCATACATAAGGGTGGCTCTAAAAGTGAAGTTGGAAATTATCGACCTGTCAGTCTGACTTCAGCAGTAGGGAAAATCATGGAGGCAATGATCAAGGGTGGAATTCAGGATCATTTGGATCGAATTGAAATTCTCAAGGATACTCAGCATGGTTTCGTAAAGGGAAAATCATGTTTAACAAATCTGGTTCGCTATTTCGAAAGGGTCACTCACGAGCTGGATTTAGGGAATAATTTCGACATTGTTTATTTAGATTTCAGCAAAGCTTTTGACTCAGTCCCACATGAGCGGTTGCTTTATAAGCTGGAACAGGTTGGAATCACTGGGAAAATCCTTAGATGGATAGAAGGATGGCTTCAGGGCAGGAGGCAGAGGGTTGTGATAAATGGATATTCCTCAGATTGGGTTGATGTAAGAAGTGGGGTTCCCCAAGAATCAGTATTAGGACCACTGTTGTTTTTAATTTTCATAAACGACATTGATGAAGGGATAGAGGGCGTGATGTCTAAATTTGCAGATGATGTTAAAATTGGTAGAGTAGTTAATGATCACTGTCAAGCTGAGCTTCTTCAGAGAGACCTAGATAGACTTCAAGAATGGTCAGAAAAATGGCAGCTGTGCTTTAATCCAACAAAGTGTAAGGTATTACACCTGGGAAACAGTAATCCCAAAATAACTTATTCACTTGGTGGAGTTCAACTAAACCCAGTACTGGAGGAAAGGGACTTGGGTGTTACGATACGGTCAGACATGAAATTCTCTGAGCATTGTAAACAGGTTGCAAGGAAGGCCCATGGTGTCCTATCGATGATCTATCGAACTTTTGCAAGTAGAGATAGGGACGTGATAATCCCATTATATAAGGCTTATGTTAGACCACACTTGGAATACTGTGTTCAAGTATGGAGACCGCACCTGAAGAAAGACATCGAGCTTCTTGAAAGGGTGCAAAGAAGGGTAACTCGCCTGGTGAGATCGGCAAAAGGGCGTCCTTATGAAGAAAGACTTCGAATATGTGGGTTGCAGAGTTTGGAAACTAGACACCTTAGAGGAGATTTGATTGAGGTGTTTAAGGCTCTGAGAGGCATCAGTAAAATGAATGAGGACAAAATTTTCAAGATTATAAATGATGCTAGAACTAGGGGACATAAATTCAAGTTAGGGGAGAAATGTTTAGATTGGACTGCAGGAAGTTTTATTTTAGCCAGCGAGTTATAAATTACTGGAATAAGTTGCCCTCATGGGTGGTAGAGGCCGACAGTTTGGGGAAATTCAAAGGTCATCTGGATAGTACTTTCGGGTAAGGGAAGTGCATAGGATGATAGGTTTAATTTCCTTTTTATTTATTTTTTATTATTTTTTTTATTTATTAATTATTATTATTTATTTTTTTTTTTTTTTTTTTGTTTTTATCATTGTTTTGTTCGGATTTTTTTTTTTTTTTTTTTTTTTGGCTGGTGCAGCATAAGCCATAGGCTTTCTTGCACCATGCGGCCGTTACTAATACTAATACTAAATGGACACTGCTCTACGTGGACTAAAGTTATTAGCAGAGTCCCACAGGGTTCGGTACTGGGCTCATTGCTGTTTTGTGTATTTATCAATGATATTGATGAGGGTATATCAGGCTTAATGTCCAAGTTTGCAGATGATACAAAGGTTGGCAAGGTTGTTAATGACAGTATGCTACTGCAACAGGATCTAGAAAAGTTAGGCAGATGGGCTGAGAAGTGGCAACTGAAGTTTAACATTGACAAATGCAAAGTACTCCATATAGGTAGCAGTAACCCAAGAGAAATATACCAAATGTGCAGTACTACACTCAGGGAGATCGAGAATGAAAAAGACCTGGGGTAACTGTGCAGTCAGATATGAAGTTCTCTGAGCAGTGCAGATGGGTGGCCAGAGCAGGTCATGGAGTTTTGTCAATGATATATAGGAATTTTGCTAGCAGAGACAAGAAGGTGATTATCCCTTTGTATAAGGCAATGGTCAGGCCACACCTTGAGTACTGTATACAGGCTTGGAGGCTTCATTTTAGGAAGGATGTAGAGTTGCTAGAACGAGTACAGAGAAGGGTAACAAGATTGAGGGGAACAAAGGGGTACACTTACAAAAAAAGGCTTAAGTACTGCAAGTTGCAGCATCTGGAGACTAGGCATCTGCGAGGTGATCTGATCAAGGTGTATATTGAATGGTTTGAGGAGGCTCAATGCTGATGGGATACTTCCACTTGCTCAGATTAAGAACATGAGGGGGCATAGATTCAAATTGAGGAAAGACAGTTGTAGAATAGATGTGTGGACGTTTGTCTTTAGCCAGCAGGCAGTTGATTTCTGGAACAGACTTCCATCTGTTATTGTGGAAGTTTAAGGCTGAACTAGACAAACATTTGGAATGACTGGATGGGTGTGAAATGGGAAGGTTTTTTTTTTTTTTTTACTTTTGGCTGATGCTGTATAAGCTTGCTTTCTTGCATTATATGCCTCAACTAATGCTACTTCATTTTCTCTTAACCAAACTCTTACATCATCCAAATTAATTAATGCCCTTTTCACCAATTTTCGGCAATGAATTTTGACACTATTTACACTTGATTCCACCTAAATAAGCAACAAGAACATTTGTAGTCATTTCATAGCTTTTCCATGCACTTGCTACTATAATCTGCTTTATTTCGTTCCAATTGTGATTCGTTGATTATGTCAACCAGTGCAGACATATACCACATTGCGGCACTTGATAGTTACACAGTGGGCACGCATCTTGAAACTTAACAGCAGGTTAATTTTCGAAATAATTTTGAGTTTTTTTTTTTAATTTAATATACTAAACTATATTTAATATATAGTTTGAATTCATATAGTCACGTAGGTTTTTTTTTTTTTTTTTTGTATTTAGTTAAATGTTTATAAGCTGTAGCTTAATATAGCCTAATTCAGAAGGCCTTTGTTATCAATATTTTGGTGGGAACTTTGCAACTTCCATTTAGTAGCTTAAATTTAACTTCACTAACTAACAGTTAGTTTTGTTAGCTGTTTTATTTCTGTAATAGTTTATTAATTTAAATCCAGTAATATATTGTAAATTTAAATTTTATAGAATATTTTAGATATTTTGGCCCGATATTCTGCAGCTTATATTTAACATCTCTAGTAAAGTTTTGTCAACAGTTTGATTTCTGCAATATTTTGGTAATTTAAATTCTGCAATATATTGTAAATTTAAATATTGCAATCTTTCTACTAAAGTTCAAATTTTACTTTAATAATGGTTCCTACAAGACCCACTTACAATACAAGGTCTAAGGATATCGTGACCCAGTGGAAATTTCTGGTGCGAGTCATGAGTACATCATTCCTATAGCCCGTAGCATGTACTCTAAGGGTCAAGTGACAATTTTTTTTTTTGCACCCGATGTAAGGGGTATATCTCAAATTAGAACTTGGTGCATTACAAGCAGAATTTGAGTCGTTGAAGAAATACCAAGGAGTTCACATCTGGTGCAATCCTGAACTGGATATCACATCATTCTTCTCTTTCTTGGTGATTCCCTTCTACTTCTGACTCCTGTTGTCTCTCTCTCTCTCTCTCTCTCTCTCTCTCTCAGGATAATTCAGAAATTTTTTTTTGGTTGGTGCAGTGTAAGCCTCAGGCTTCCTCGCACCATATGGCTAATAATAATAATAAGCACATCCACAACTACTAGTACAAGAAACTCACTTGCACACACACAAGCACCTGGTGGAGCAGTTCACCCAAACAATAAGGCACCAAGAGACAATCCCGAAATTTCTCACTCAAGGAATCACATATCTGAAGCCTAAAGATGAAGATTCAAGAAACCCGGCGAAATATAGGCCAATCATCTGCTTCTCAACAATGTACAAGATCCTGACCAGCTGCATAACCAGGAAGATATCAGACCACTTGGAGAGCCAGAACATAATGGCCGAACAGCAGAAAGGATGCAAGGAGAAATTAACCACGGATGCTGCAGTTATGGAGCAAGCCTACAAGAAGCACTGCAACATGTACACAGCCTACATCGATTACTGCAAAGGCTTTCGATTCCGTGCCTCATAGCTGGCTAATAGAGGTGCTGAACATCTACAAAGTCAATCCGATAGTGACAAACTTCCTAGGAGAAACGATGCCGAAATGGAATACCATCATTAAGGTCGAAAACATCACAACCAGGGCAATCCCCATCAGGAGAGGAATCTTTCAGAGAGATGCCCTGAGCCTGTTGTGGTTCTGTCTAGCACGGATATAACCTCAAAGAAGGAAGAAATGGCCTCCGTAGCCAGGTGGGCAGGAGTGCGTAGCGCACGCTTCTTGATTAGACTGGGGTTTGAGCCCGCACCCACCAAATACGGAGGATGCGGAAAGGTCAGGGTATGACCACCGCATATCCCCAGAGCAATATGGCCTTAGTTGCTAATGCTCTAAAAACCAAATAACAAACAAACGAAGGAAGAAAGAACCTGTACACCCTCACCCACCTGATGTACATGGATGACATCAAGCTCTACGCAGGAACTGAGAAGCACCTTCAGCAACTACTCCAGATCACCAAAGAATTCAGCAATGATATTAGGATGGGATTTTGTCTAGACAAATGCAAGACCCACGGATTGCATCAGGGAAAATTAGTCAACCAGAACTACCAGATGCAGAGTGGTAAAGAGATCGAAGCCACGGCAGAGGCCTACAGATACTTGGGGATGATGCAGGCTCAGCAGTTACAGCACAAGGAAATTAAGGCCTGTCTGACTGGAAAGTACCATCAGAGACTCAGAAGCCTGCTGAAAGCAAAGCTGAATGGAGGGAACACAGTTAAAGTGGTAAACACCTATGCAGTCCCAGTGCTAACATACTCCTTCGGGGTCATTGATTGGACTAATACCGAGCTGGGGGATATCATGAGAAGGACAAGGACAATGATGACCAAGAGCCGCCAACACCACCCGAAATTTGCCATAGAGAGACTGACAATTGCCTGGGAAGAAGGAGGAAGGGGCCTGATAGACCTCATTGAGCAACAAAAGACAGCGATAGTTAACCTCAAGAATTACTTCCAGAAACACAGAGCAGCACTCCACCAGGCTATAAGGAAGATAGACAAGCGGTATATCCCACTCAACCTAAACGAGGAGTCCCTCCCCAACCAGGAGGTACAAATGAAGCTAGAAAGTTGGGCAGAGAAGACACTCCATGGCAGACACTACAAAGATCTCCATCAAGATCACATATATAAAATTTCTTTCAATGCATGGCTCACAAGTAGGATGCTCTTCTGAGACTGAAGGATTCATGCTCGCCATCCAAGACCAGGTAATCAACAACAGGAACTAACTATAGAAAATACATCACCAAGGAGCCCAGAAAGTTTGATGACACATGTCGACGATGCCACCTGGCCTCAGAAACGATCCAACACATCACCGCGGGATGCAAGGTGATCACCAGACTGAGTACACTCATAGACACGACCAGATAGCCAGGATAATACGTCAGAAGCTAGCAAGGAAATACCAGTTTACCAAAAAAAGTGTACCGTACTACAAGTACAAACACCAGATAGCACTAGAGACCCCAACCCACAAGCTGTACTGGGACTGCGCCATAATAATGGATAGGACAATCCCGCACAACAGACTGGACATAACCCTTGTGGACAAGAAGGAAAAGGCTACCTATCTGATTGACATAGCGTACCCAAAACTGGCAACCTGCAGAAAACCCATGGGGAAAAAATCAGGAAGTACATGAACCTAAGACAGGAGATCAAAGAGATGTGGCATAAGCAACAAGTAATGACCATCCCGATCATCGTGTCAACCACAGGTATTGGTGCCAAAGACACTACATAACAGCCTAGCAGCAATAGGTCTCCCAGGAAAACACCTACAAGGAACTCCAGAAAGTCGCAATCCTGAACACCTGTAGGATAGTCAGAGAGTTCATCGACCAATAGTAACACCAGACATAACAGCCACCCTGTGTACTTGGTAGCAATACCCGTCACGAGGTGGAACCCCCAATCAGGGAGAAATAATATAAGAGCAATAATAATAATAAATGAGTGCTTGCCCTAGAAACAAACGTAACTGGGAGCCCATCAGGGCCTCAAACCTGTCATGACATGTATAGTGATGCACCCCCCTGATTCAAGTCCCAGATAATAACTGTCAATACTGATAATAACTGTCAAGTATATACCACTCTCATTGAAGGTGATCTAGATTTATTGGGAGACTCTATTGGCAGGAAAATGGTAATATGTTTTGTAATAAAGACAGGAAACACACTTTGGACCAGAACCAGGGTGTGTTTGCCAGGAGCAACACCTGAGGATGTTACCAACAGATTGTCAGAGTTTAAGGAGGTAAGAGAGCATTATTATCATGTAGGAACTAACAATATTAAATGAACAAAACCTGACCATTTGTTGGATAAATACAGAAACATGCTTGAAAAATGCTGCAAATTAGGTCAGAATGTGTATCTGTCTGCAATTCTGCCCAGACATGGTGGGATTATATGCTGAAAGCATTAAGCATTGTGCATTAACTCAAAACTTGAGAGAACCGGGAAGACTCTGGGTGGGGGGGGGGTTATCAGAGTGGCGAGCACTTGTAGGTAGAAGAAATATATTTTGTAGAGATGGTATTCATTTGAACAAAGCTGGTGCAAGGATTTTTGCCAGTATCATTGAGGCTACCTTAAGGATTTGGGGAACTGTTAGCTGGGTAGAGAAGGCTAATATAGATCTGCATTTATCTGATATGGTCAAAGTAATGCTTGCACTCACCTCAAAAATTCTTGTTTGTTGCTACAACAGCCGATGTTGGCAAGATGTCTGAGAGTATCCAAGTTTCAAATGAGTGGGATGAGAAAGATAGAGAAACAAGCCTAAATAACTTCAAGGAGTGTGTAAGGGTAGTAAACTATAGAAGAATACTTAGTATTAACTGTGGCTACAGTAATGCCAGATGTGTTGTCAATAAAATGGTTGAATTTGAACTCCTGGTTAGGACAACAAATGCTGACAAAATAAGGCTAACAGAAACAAGCTGCCACATTGAAATTTGGAATGACAAGTTCTGCCATGGAATGTATAATGTATTTAGGGAAGATAGAAGGGGTAGTGATGTCATGTTTCTTATCAAAAACAGCCTGAACTCGAATAGAGCTTTTGCTGAGTCTGAAATTATGTCTGCCAGCATAGAATCTGTGTGGTAAGTCAGTTGGAAGCAAAGGTATAATGAGAGTAGGAGTAATCTACATACTGGGAGATTGTGAAGCGTATGACAAGAGTCTACATGCAGATGGAATAGGCAAACAAGAATGAATGTCTTATTATGGGTGACTTCAATCTGCATCACATTGATTGGAATAAGTAGTAGGGGAATTCACCTTGGGGAAAAATTTTTCTAAACAAACTACATGATTATTATTTCTTCCAGCATGTTTAAAATACTGGAACCATTGACAGGTAGGCATCATGCAGTTATCAGGTGGAAGATGAAGAAAGGTGTTACAGTACTTAAAGGTAAGGCACAGATTTTAATTTCAGAAGATGGGACTTTGACAATGTAAGGCACTATATGGCATCTATTAATGGGGCAAATTGCAGAGTGAAAGCGAATACACTTGAATTATGGATATGTTTAAAGAAAAATCACATAAGTGATGAACAAATACAAATGATTAAGAAAATATTGCAGGAGCAGAATGAGGAAATGGATGAATGCAGAACTGGCTGGTCAAATAGAGCAGAAAGAGATAGCATGGGATAGTTATGGAGTGATGAAAAGCCGCCGTAGCCTAGTGGTCAGGCGCGCGGGTGCATAAGTACACGTGCCTTGAGTGACCGGGGTTCAAGCCCGTGACTGCTGAATACGGTGCTGTTTCTTGTATTCTGTCTATTTGTGAACTCCTCTGACCGTTTGGTCATCCCGGAGTATAAACAGAAAATTTATTTATTTATTTTATTGCAGCCTGCAACAGCTACAAGTTGATTTGTAACAGTACCACAGATAAGGTTAGAGAGTTCTAAGGCTGCATATGAGAAAGCACTGGATAAGAGAGCAAAGAATGGAGACAAAGAATTTTTCATGTATGCGAATACAAGGAAGAAAAAAGTGAATCAGATCAGACTCTTGTGTACGGTGTGGGAGAGTCTTAGACAACCCAGCTAATATTGCAGATGAATCGAACAGGTACTCTGCATTTTTTTTCTTTACCGAATAAGACCCTTCACGCTGAGAAGAGGCTGTGTGAGTGAGGTCTAAAAGGCAGTTCTAAAAGCAAAACTGGCAAACTATAGACTGGTTAGTCTGACTTCAGTGTTGGGGAAAATCTTTGAGGCAATGATTAAGATTGCAATTCAGAGACATTTAGATAGATATGGCATTTGAATAATATACATGGTTTCGCTAACTTAGTAGGCTATTTTAATAGAGTTACTCAGGAACTAGATATTGGGAACAATTTCAACATAGTTTATTTGGATTTGAGCAAGGCATTTGACTCAGTCCCTCATGAGAGGTTACTATATAAGTTGGAAAGTGTTAAGATTACTGAAAAAATTCCAAGGTGGATTGCTGGGTGGCTGCAGGGTTGTGATTAATGGATATTCTTCAGATTGGTGTAAAGTGAGCGGTGTGGTTCCCCAAGGATGAGTTTTTGTGGATTGCTGGGTGGCTGCAGGGTTGTGATTAATGGATATTCTTCAGATTGGTGTAAAGTGAGTGGTGTGGTTCCCCAAGGATGAGTTTTTGTGGATTGCTGGGTGGCTGCAGGGTTGTGATTAATGGATATTCTTCAGATTGGTGTAAAGTGAGTGGTGTGGTTCCCCAAGGATGAGTTTTTGGACCACTGTTATTTCTGATTTTCATAAATGACATTGACGAAGGTAAAGAAGGTGTGACATCAACATTTGCTAACAGCGTAGTAAAGATACTGTAACAGTGTAGTTTCAAATACTGTGTTCAAGTATGGAGATCTCATCTGAAAAAAAAAAAAAAAAAAAAAAAAGGCATCGAGCTCCTTGAAAGGGTCCAAAAGACAGGCAACTGACATGGTGAGATCATTAATCTTTTTCATGAAATAAAAATACTGTCAAGGGTAAAGGGAATGAATTTTGCTCTCATAAAGGTGCCTACGATGGTGTTAGAAAGTTTTTAAATTATTTTCAGTGGGACCAACTGACGATTTTAACAACTATAGATTTTATATGGGAAGTGTTCAGGGAGATAACTGTAGAAGCTACTTAGGTTTTTATAGCAACTAAGAGATAATACTGTTCAAGGTTTAGACCTCGATGGATGTCAGTTGAACTGATTGAGAGCAGTGGCAGAAAAGAAAAATGCATAGGAAAATTATATGTTATCAAGGGACACAAAAACCTACAACATACAACCTTGGCTGGATTGAAGTCACTAATACAAATTAAAAGAAGTTTCTGGATAAGAAAAGTAGAAGACTGTTTATCAGAAAAACCTTTGAGCTTAGAGGTAAATAAGGCTCTTGGAGCCTTACTTACCTCTAAGCAACTGTTTGTGATTATGTTCTTTTAGACTAGAAGGAAAAGGATGAACTACATTAGTCCTATATATAAAAAAATGTTTTTGTTTATTTACAGCACAACACCAGACCAGAGAAGTTTACAATAAATCACAAATATAATTGTTAATCACAAACACATAAATACATACATTTATGTATGGCACACATACATACATATAATTGGAGGAAACCCCTGGTGCCACTAGACAAAATATGTTATACACTCAATGAAATCTGTTGGGCCACCTGCAGATTTCATTGAGTGTTGGGCTGTTATTCACATGGCTCCACAAGATGTCTGCAGACATCCATAGGATCTGCAGCCATGCAGCCTGAAAGGCTTTCCAGTGTCAGCATAGATAATGGCTGCATGTCTATACACCTCACTTCTTGTTTTAAAACATCCCGCAGGTGTTCAATTGGATTGAGGTCAGGTGAATTTGGAGGCCAATCAAGATGGGTAATATCTTCACTCTGTTCCTTGAGTCACTCCTGCAGTGCAGTTTCAATGACATGGTCCATTATTATCTTAGAAGATTCTGTTTTTGTCTGTAAAAAAAATGCAACATGAAAGGGTGTACATGGTGTCTTAAGAGTTGCTAATAGATTTCACCAGTGAAATGTTGGTCCATATGCACCAGGGGTGCTAGTTCTTGCCAGTAAAACATGCCCCACATTAAGCAACCATCACCATCTAACTGGGCACCATGCACAATGGATCCATGAACTTGTGTTGCTTATGCCACACACAAAGGCATCTGTTGGCATGTTGCACCAGGTATTTTGACTCATCCAATCAGAACATGCTTTTCCAGTCCTCCAGTGTCCAATCAGTGCGTTAACACCACAGCATTTGCCACTGACGATGATTGGCAATGAAGAGAGGGTGTCTCTTGGGTCATATGCTGTGGAACTCCGTACGTCAGAGTGTGCAGCTCTTCATCATTTGGGTTATTATTTTGCATATGCCATATTGTACTGTGATGTCAGCTGTTGCACAGTGACCTATCATTGAGCCTGTACAATGTGCTGCACTATTCACTCACCATGAGAATCCACCCTACATAATTCTTTACAGTTCTGTTGGCAGGACTGTAAAGAATTATGTAGGGTGGATTAATCTTGGGGATTGACTAAGTGATTTATCAGAAGCGTAATTAGCAAATTTTTGATTAAAATTTCTTTATTGATTTGTTGCTTATTGAGTTTTCCGTTGCACGACGTGCACTGATTAGCTGCCCTACGTTCACGACGTCTGGGGTGAGCGGCTAGGGGTTATTCCCCTGGCCGGCCAAACGGGTACTGAGTGATAGAGCGGAGAGAATTTTGTTTAAAAATTTATTTAGTTGAGTTGGTCTAAAAGACCTTGTATAAAGTTGAATTGTAAATAGTTGGCAAATTTAGCCTTTTAATATGTCTAGTAAACAGTCGAGCACTGGCTCTCTTTCCAAGAAAAAAGCAGAGATGATGTTGGAAGAAGAGAGTGATCTTGAGAGTGAAGAATCCGAGACTCAGGAAGAAATGGAAGATGTAGATCTAGAAGAAGTAAGTGGAAGAACTGATAGTACTGTGGAATCTCGTGATATAGGTGGTAAAAGGGAAAAGCAGGATAGATGGACACCAGAAAAGAAACTAGAGATGATTCATAATATGAAAAAGTTGTTAAATTCTATGGCAAGCAGTTCGGAACAAAGACCAATGGTAACAGGATTGGAAAAAGTTGCAGAGGCACGAGGGAGATTGAGGGCTCTCCTACTGCAAAGGGAACATCGGGTTACAGGCAATGTGGCAACCAAAATAATGAACATCTGGGATGATCTAGAAATGATTATAGTAAAGATGGAAATAGATATACATGTTTTAAAAGCTGAAAAGAGAGACATTCAAAAGGAGCAAAAAAGGGAATATGCTACTGTATTAAAAGAAAAGTGTGTTAAACCAAAAGTGGTAGTTATTACTACGAAGAATAGTGAACATAAGTGCAGTGAAGATATCAAAGAAGATCTGATAAAAAAAGTAAGACCAGAGTTACAGAAAATCAGGGTACAAAACTTAAGAACTGCACGGGATAACAAGATCATCCTTGAAGCAGAATCAGAGAAGGACATAGACTTGCTCAAAGATTGTCCAAAGTTTAAAGAACTGAAATTGTGCGTGGAAAAAGTAAAGAAGCAAGATCCCAAGATTCTGATCTTTGATGTGGAATTAGATGTAAATAAAGAAGAGTTAAAAGAACAATTGTGGATAAAGAACTTGAAGGATTATGGCGTGGACCAAAATGTATTCCAAGAAAGCTTTAACGTAATATCAGTAAATAAAGCAAAGAATAAGAAACTAAACAATTGGATATTGCAGATAGCAGGTCCCGTCCATAAACAGCTAATTAGCAAAGGGAAAGTGTTCGTAAATTGGTCTGCTTGCCGAGTTCGAGATATTGTAATGGTGACACAATGTTACAGATGTATGGCCTTTGGCCATATAGCCAAGTTCTGCAAAACGAGAGCGAGCTGCGGATTCTGTTCTATTGAAGGCCATTCATATAAAGATTGTGCTAATAAAGAAAGACCACCTTGTTGCATAAACTGCAAACGTAGGAAAATAACAGCTGAACATACTGCAGTAGACCATACTTGCCCTGAGTATGAAAAGGCTATGTCCCTAAGCCGGAGAAGAACTGATTATGATTGAAACAGTGCTGCACTTGGAAAGAGACTCAGTGTGAGACTACAGTTTTAAGGTTTTAAAGAGTTAAGCTGAATTTTACCGCCAAACGTGTAGAGGTCTTCCTCCTCGAGGAAGGGGCGGAAACTGTGGTCACACAGGATATTCACTTATCTCTGTGTGACCACAGGCTAAAGACCAATTTTAAGAATCCTTTAATCAACAGAAATGCTTAGAACAATTTTGGCTGAGTAACAATTAAAGTGATGATAAGTCACATAAATATAAATGTATTACAAAAGTTAAAAGACTCTGGTGCAGATAGGCAATTGCCTGGGTGGCGCATTGAAGGTTCTGTTGCTTAAATGGAAGTTCTGTTGGCAGGAGGTGATTTGACACCATTCTTTGTACACCTTAACCACAGCGAGCTACGAGCAACTGATAAGACATGCCATTTATGATATGGAAGCACCCCGACACATGAGATCCCACAATCATGTCCTTTTGAAACTCTGTAATATCTTTAATACAACCCATAACTGCTACTTTATCGCTCTGACTTGCACGACCAGATGCAAATTACCACTGCTCTAGCGTGCAAAGCTGTTCGGCTTTTTATACTGCGAGTTATGTGGCATAGTCCATTACAGATGGGGTGGTCACAATTCAGTGATCATGGAGTGTGTGCGTGCATGGGTTTATATATATATATATATATATATATATACACAGGGTGATTCACTACCAGTGCGACAAACTTGCAGGAGGTGTAGGGGGCACAAAGACGAATCGGAATCACATAGCATTGCAGGATCTGAAATGCCTTTGTCATGCGGTCGAGGATGTTGAACGGGAGGTCACATGAACAGCAATCCTGCTGGAAGTCAGCATTTGCGAACAGTTTCTGTTGAAGAAACCAAGTAGCAAAAGTCCTCCGGAGTGGATAATCCGCAGGCTCCAATGATTGGATGCGTTGCAGATGGTATGAACTCATTTGGTTTGTTGACAGTATCCTCCATACAGTGGATTAGGAAATACCCAATCGTTGGCCTATCGCTCAAGTACTCGTACTCTGATTGCCTTCTGCAAGACGTAGGACATTCTCCTCATTGTCTGGCATCCTCGTCATTCGGTCTCGATTCATGGTACCTCTCGTGAAACAACCAGTCTCACAAGACTGGTTGTTTCACGCGAGGTACCATGAATCGTGAAACAACCAGTCTCACGTAACCTTCTGTGCACACGTGCGAAAATCGTATGATGAGGAGCACACCTGTGTGGGAAACGTTCTTGGTACAAGCACAGAGCGGCGCGCCCGTTACAGTCTGCAGCTCCATACGCGAGGTGCATGTCGGCCAGTTCAACGTTTGAATACTCATCCAGCCTACTGACTCGGGAACCGGTTCGCAAATGCTGACTTCCAGCGGGATCGTTGTTCACGTGACCTCCCGTTCAACGTCCTCTACCGCATGACGAAGGCATTTTGGACCCTGCAATGCTATGTGATTCCGATTCGTCTTTGTGCCCCCTACACCTCCTGCAAGTTTGTCGCACTGGTAGTGAATCACCCTGTATATATATAGCATAACTATCAACAATCCTGTTGACAAACTAAATAAATATTTTGCAACTACAATCATGCATGAAGAAGTATAGGAAAGTAGGGATATCATAAGCATATAAAATACTGGGAGATAAATAATTCTATGATAACTGAGTAATAAGTGGAAGAGAAATTCCTGAAGTTAAAGTAAATGAGACCACTAGAACTAATGGAATCTATCCGATTATATTAAAAGAAGCAGCAAAATAGGTAAGTACATGTTTAGCCCTATTTATAAGAGTATCCTTGGATTCCGGGGTGGTATTTACAGGCTGGAGATATGCAAATGTTTCTACTATTCACAGAGGGCAATATAAGTAATTACAGAACTATAAGCCTGACATATGTTGTGAGGAAAATAATGGAATATGGTTAAAGAACAATTGTATTAATAGTAATGCAGTTATATAAAAATTGGAGCATGGATTTTTTAAGGGGCTCGTTTGATCAATCTGATTAGTTACTATGATGCAGAAACAAAGGAAATGGATGTAAAAAAAATTTAAATGTTATGAACTTAGATTTCAGTAAAGCTTTTGACACATTTCTACAAGAACAAGAATGAATGCTATAGAAAAAGGTGCAGTGTGGCATTAAGGGCTAGTTACTGCTAGGTTAGAGGGATAGCTGAGGGGCAGGAGACAGAGAATGGTTATTAACGATAAATGCTCTTGGTGGAATAATATTATTAGTGGAATCCCTTGAGGTTGTACTACTAACAAGATCTAAAAAAACTAGGGATGAAATGTGAAAACATTAACATGCTCTTTAAGATGATTTTGCAACCCCAGAATAGCTTAACAACTGGGTGTCACCACACTCAAGATGACAGAGAATGAAAAAGACCCAGAGGTAAATATATACAGTCTGACAGTGGCAGATCCAGAAAAAAAATGAGGAGGGGCACCATTTTGTGTCTTGTTTGTGCTCAAACAAGGCACAAAATAATGCACAGAACAAAACAAATATGACACTCAAATGTAATATGAAGGCACGTGTGTGTTATGGGGGTTTAGGAGTGCATAAGCTGCCGGGGCTATAGTGCGCCTGTAATATGACTGGCAGATGCAGGCACAGCTAAACTCTGAATTACTTTGAAGTAAACATTATGTGTGACCAAACTGTGTGATGCCTCGAACTAGAATGGCAATCACATCAGCATCAGTGTTGCCAACTGTATATCAGTTGAAAATAGCTGAGTCACAATGCAAATATAGATAAAATCCTATGTTAACAATGAAAAAAGAAAAACCTGAGTACTAACGAAGTACTTAGGTAAAAAATTTCCCATACATAGCTATCAGCCTTTCCTTCAGCCTCCCCCTGTTCCTTTCTATTTTTGTATACTATCAAAAACTTTTGTAAGTAGAATCCAGTCACAAACACTGGATTCCTCGTGCCTGATGTAAATGAGCTTGGGCCTTACTAATCGGGGAAATGCCATAAGATTTTAATTATAGATTTTTAATTTGCCATACATAAAAAAATTTAATTATTTAATACGTTTCGTAACTTGCCACATAATAAATTTTATATGAAATTAATAATTTTTTGAATCAATAATTAGACTAACATACTACTATCCCTACCTTCCTTAGGGCTTAATTTTTCTCCCCATTTCAAAAGTATATGCCGAAGTTCTCTTGCTGGAATTTGACCAGTTTTGGCCTTATCACTGGCATGAAAAGCTTTCAGAATTTCTTGAGGAATATTTTCCTTTTGACTATGATTATGCATTATTTCTAAAAAATCAGCAAACGCTATCTTCCCATCTAAAAAAAAAAAAAAAAAAAGTTCATAGTGAATAAACAAGCAGAACTCGCTCTGTAATGTGCATTTCTTAAATAAATAAGGAACCAAAAGCAAAAATATTAATGAAAATATTTTATTGTTAGAGAAAGTTTTGAAGTCTGTCCCATATGTCATTATACAGGTTTTACTTTATGTTTAACACAAATTGCTATGATAATATGAACCAATAATTTATATAATTTTAAATCTGACATAACTGATTTATAACAATGGAGAACTCTGGACCATAGGCTATTAGCTTTGTTTCAAATACAGTAAGCTCCTGTTATAGTGCTCATTTTGGCAGTCTGGGGGGGGGGGGAGAGAGAGAGAGAGAGAGAGAGAGAGAGAGAGAGAGAGAGAGAGAGAGAGAGAGAGAGAGAGAGAGAGAGAGAGAGAGAGAGAGACCGACCCCTTTGGAGGTTATTTTTCATATTTCATTAATATTTTAGTGGATATAACCGATTTTTTATTCAAACTGCATTATAGCAGTTGCAATTATGGTATTTTCTACCAAAGAAAACACACTATCAGATACATCAAGAAAAGAGAAGAGAAGAAATGCAGTGCTCGAGTTTGTCCAAGGTATCTATGACTTTGGTTTTCTTTGGTACAGGCATAATGTGCTCACTGTCATCATCTCTGTTGCTCTCATCTGTTAGGGTTAGCCTCTATGAAGCCTTCAATCATTTGTACTTTACAGTGAAGAGCTCATCATCCACAAAAATGAAGACATCAAAATCCGGTAGACCAGCACTCGCCTGAGATGGCAAAACCTAAAATATGAACAATTTTAAACCCATTAGATTACAGGAAAAATGTCAAATGAGTACCCAAGATGTTACTAAAAGAAATTAATTTTTCTCGAAAGAGATCTGTTTCATCAGTACAATAACTTTCAAGTAGATATTTTTTTAAAGCCTGATAACAGATGATGAGACCTGGAGCTTCCATTATAACCCTTATTCTAAACATATTTAGAATAAGGGTTATAATCCCACTGTAGGCGATGGACATATCCATCACCTACAGTGGGAAAAAACCTCAAAGTGCCAATCATTGAAAAAAATGATGGTCAAAATGTTTAAGAACAGAGAAGGTCCAATTTTGGTTGCTTTTTTTAGGGTAGGATCAGACTATAAATAAGGAAAGATACTGCCAAATACTTAAGCTTGACTGGACTATAAAACTAAAAAACAGGAAAGTTCTAAATGGATAACAAATTCCATTACAACATAACTCCAAACAAATGCTGCCCATATGACTCAGGTGAAAATTGCAGACCTAGAGTTTTGCTTCATCCTGCACACAGCCCAAACTTGGATCCATCTGATTTTCTTTTATTTGGACATACGAAAAGCAAACACTTTTTGAGTGATTTGAAAATTAAAAATGAGGCTGTCTTCAACAGTGGAGCAATCCTTTTATGTACTGATAAACAAGGTGGTTTGTTTGTTTGTTTGTTTGTTATCTGGTTTTTAGGAGCATTAGCAACTAAGGCCATATTGCTCCGGGAATATGCGGTGATCATTCCCTGATCTTTCCGCATCCCCGTATTTGGTGGTGACGGGATCGAACCCCGGTCTAATCAAGAAGCATGCGTTACGCACTGCTGCTCCTTCCCACCTGGCCATGGAGGCGCCAAACAAGGTGGACAGAAATAATAATGTACACATGCTTCCCAATGATTTGTTTAATTAATTATATAAATTTCAATTTTGTATTTGTTGTCTTTATACTTTTACGGCCAAAGAGACATTGCGTACATACCAATCCCCGTAAATAACATAAGTTCTCTTATCCAATGATATTTAGTTATTACAATAATTCAACATATTTTAAGTGGTAAAAAAGGCCTACGTGCTCTGGATTCATTACGAAAATTTTATTTTGTTTCTCAGAGCAAACTAAACTAGAATTACAATTAATAAGCTTTCGGCTGGGAGGCAGCCTTCTTCAGATTGAATACATGAATGGCAGTTGGAATAGAGATGTGCACTGCCAGGATGGTGCATGAGGCGCATGGTTAATTGTTTGTTGATGTTTGTGGCTGTAACATATGGTGGTGACGTGGCCAGCATTTGTCTATGGATAGAATTACTGCCTCTGTGATGGGGTTAACTTGGCAACCACTGTTCCTGTTCAAAGAGGCATCCGAGCATTTTATATTTAACGATTCCAACCAGGTGCACTTTAGGTAATGGTAATGAGAAACAAAATAAAATTTTCGTATATTTTAAGTAGTATAATTTTAGGCCTCATGAAGTTGATCTAAAGGTAACACAAGACAGAATAAATGTCTTTTAAATACACTTTTCACATATTAACTTGAAGATAAGTTATAAATGTTAAACCAACAAAATGAGGTTAATCAAACTATACAAAATAAAAAATGAAAATAATAATAATAAAGTAATTTATATATTTTAGCATATCATTATTTTTAAACTGAGAACATCATAACCTTTCAGTTTCCATATTACTGCATAACAATGGTCAGTTTATGTCATTTGCTGATACGAAATGACATATCAGCTGGATCAAAATAAGAAATTAAATTCATTTTTAGTTGCTGCTTTCAGATTGTGCAAAGAATCCCAAACTAAATTTAGTGTTCTAAATTTTTCTCATAGGTTATAATTAGTAATAAAGATTATTACCACAATGAAAATAGAATATATTATAATATAAATTAGCTTTCTATAAGAAAACAAAAAATATATATAAAATCATTTTAAATGAACATACTTTTTTCCTTAAAATACTTCTTCAGCTCTGTAATAGTCGGACTCATACCAAGAGACCTCATAATAACTGTAAGCTCATCAAGAGTACGGATTTGTCCACTTCGGGCATTCAAATAAAAGCAGTCTCGAAATTCTGAAAGAATATTAAGAACAAACACGGTTATAGTAAATACTGCATATAAATATTTGGAATGAACATTGGAATCCATTAAACATAACCCTTCATATAAATATGTTAATAATTTACACACACACACGATTTTAATAACCATAAGACATCGATAGCACACTGCATCTATAAATTGAGAGTATTCTGTGGTCAGTTTTCCTGCTTTGCAGAATGAAAAAAAAAAAAAAAAAAGTTGCTGGGAGAAGGGGCAAAATTTTCAATCCTTGTCTGAGACCAATTAATTCAGCCATAAAAAAAATAAATAAATAAAAATTCCTCCTATCTTGATAGAGTTCAAGCCAAACATTTTCCATGTGGTGTGCAAGAACAGTGATCATAGTCAATGTACTACTTATGGGAGGAAGTTAAGGTCTTTGTGCATAACAAAATATCTACTATGCAGCATTGCTATTCATTCTGAAATCTGGTACTTTCTCACCCACCAGATATTAACATGCTCTTGAAGATGATTTTGCAAGTGCTACACTAGATGTGGCTGCATGTATGCTTTCAGCATTTCCAATGCATTACAATAACCTGTATATAATCTTGAACCCAGCCAGTTCAAATGTATATAAATGGGCATGACACAGCTTTGAATTTTATTTTCAAGCCCTTAAATCTCTTTCTCAGATCAACATGCCCAACTAGTTGAATTTTTGCTTAGTAATAACAGTGGGCCCTTGATTTATGACAGTTTGATTTAGGAAAATTTGAATATCGACTTCAGTAAAGCTTTTGATACTGTTGCACATGGAAGACTGCTGTACAAATTGGAGCAGTATGGTATTAAGGGCAAGTTACTGCAATAGATAAAGGGACGGTTGAGTGGGAGATGACAGAGAGTGGTAATAAATGGACACTGCTCATCGTGGACTAATGTTATTAGCGGAGTCCCCCAGGGTTCAGTGCTGGGCCCATTGTTGTTTTGTGTATTTATCAATGATATTGATGAAGGTATATCAGGCTTAATGTCCAAGTTTGCAGACGATACAAAGGTTTGCAGGGTTGTTAATGACAGTAAACACAGTATGCTACTGCAACAGGATCTAGGAAAGTTAGGTAGATGGGCTGAGAAGTGGCAACTGAAGTTTAACATTGACAAATGCAAAGTACTCCACATGGGTAGCAGTAACCCAAGAGAAATGTACCAACTGTGTGGTACTACACTGACAGTGGCAGAGAATGAAAAGGACCTGAGGGTAATTGTGCAGGTAGATATGAAGTTTTCTGAGCATTGCAGATGGTCTGCAAGAGTAGCTCATGGTGTCTAGTCAATGATATACAGGAATTTTGCTAGCAGAAACAAGGAGGTAATTATCCCTTTGTATAAGACAATGGTGAGACCACACCTTGGGTACTGTATACAGGTCTGGAAGCCTCATTTTAAGGATGTACAGTTGCTAGAACGAATACAGAGAAGGGCAACAAGATTGGTGAGAGGAACAAAGGGGTGTGCTTTACAAAGAAAGGCTTAAGTTCTGCAAGTTGCAGCATCTGGAGACTAGGCACCTGCGAGATGTCCTGATCGAGGTGTTTAAGGCTTTGAATGGTTTGAGCAGGCTCAATGCTGATGGGATACTTCTGCTTGCTCAGATTAAGAACCTGAGGGGGCACGGATTCAAATTGAGGAAAGACAGTTGTAGAATAGATGTGCGGAAGTTTGCCTTTAGCCAGCAGGTAGTTGATTGGTGGAACAGACTTCCATCTTTTGTTGTGGAAGTTGATAGCTTAAATAAATTTAAGGCTGAACTAGACAAACATTTGGAGTGACTGGATTAGTGTGAAATGGGAAGGTTTTTTTTTTTTTTTTTTTTACTTTTGGCTGATGATGTATAAGCTTGCTTTCTTGCATTATATGCCTAATGCTAATATGCTCATTCTCTACACAATGTTGCATGCAATAGTGGTTCTTCACTTAAAAATGAATTTATTTTAAAACTCCATTTGTGAAGTTGAATACTATGTTTATAATTATCAGTGCTACACTATTGAGGTTTATTGTCCGCTTTAATATTGAGCCTTAGAATTTTTTATAAATTTGTTCTTTAAAATAAAAAATCAAAGTGGAAACATGTCTGGTTGTAAGAGAGGAAGTGCAGCTGCAAGACCATGCATATCTATAACATTAAAAAAAAAAAAAAAAAAAAAAAACACGAGATGGAAGTTATTAGAATTGAGGGCGGGCAATCATGCTGAAGATTTGACATTTGAGGTTATGATTGGCGTATAAGCACAGGTTGTGGACATTCGAGTTCAATTATTTGGTGCAAATTTGATTAAAATTTTTCCAGTTCAGCTTTGCAAACATTTCCTTCATATATTTGGGTTTTTCTTTAATAAACATCTTATTTTAACCACTAAAAATAATCACTAATAAAGATTTTTGCTCCATTCCTTAAATTAATTCCTCTGTCAGCCTGATGCATATCTAGTAGATACTATCTCCTTTTTCTCTTTCGGACTTAAAGCAGATACTACATCTGCTTTAAGTCTGAAAGAGAAAAAGGAGTATCTACTTTAGCAGATAGTTTGATAGATAGGATGATTAGTATCTGCTAAAGCAGATACTAATCATCCTTGATAAATGTATATTTATCAAAATATTTTTAGTTACTGTATGCCAGACATATAAACAACTAAAAATATTTTGATAAATGGGTAATAGAACCTGTGCAATCCAAACTACATCATCAATATTAAGCGATTTCTGAAATTTCTGTAGTCCCATACTTTAGTTGCAAGGGTTGAACATTTTCTACAAAAAAATCATCCTTGATACACTTGAATGTACAAAAAATATCTTGATCTAAAAGTTGGGAACAAATAAATGACCACTATTATAGATAAGATAATTTTGCAGTTATCAAGTAGTCCTATGGATGTCACTGAGCCCTGGTTTCAGGAACAAAGTTATTTTATTTTTGAACCATTCAATGAAACCCCATAAAAGATCCACTTTTGGATGCTAGCTACATTGTAAACCATGAGAACCATAATCCTTTTCTTTGAGTCCCTGAACCCTGCTGCTACTGATTCATTAAGTATTACTTCGGTTTTCTTTGGTGAAAACTTTTAGAATAAAGACGTTTCATCTGCATTATAGATTTGTTCTGGTGTTAAACCTTCACCAGGTTAATTCATTTTTCAAATTCACCCGTGCAACTTCGTAGTAAGCAAGAGCTTTCTCCTCACATGAACTTCCACTTAAAAGTTTTGATCACAGCGTCTAACAACAGTTTACATAAATTTTTTTGAGAGTAGCTATTACAATGTAAGGCTTAATATAAAAAAGCAACAAACTACAAAGTAGTTTAAGATTAAGAATTGAAAACTGAATTGTTAAGTAGATTAAGAATTGAAAAATTTACAGGAAAATATATTAATCAATATTAACTATACTGATTTTTAACCAAAATATCCTCCACAAGATTTTATCACTGCCTTACAGATGTGGCGATTCATTTTAATTAACGTTAATTTAATTTTAATTACCAAATCATTTTAATTTAATAAATTAATTTTTAATTAATTTATGGTTTCCCATAAATTTTGTGAAGATGGGCAGACTTCACGGACTTGATGGCCTAGATCAGTGTTTCTCAACCTGTGTGCCACAAGTATGCTTCACGTGTGCTGTGGAAAATGCAAATTAAAAAAAATAATGAATAAATTCAAGTTTTATAATAAAAATAAAATTTTATTTTTGTTTGTGTTTATATAATTATGTTAATTTTTTTACATATTTTCTTTTAAATTTCATGTATGTTCAAAAAAGAGATATTAAAATCATTTTAAACAAATAATAAGTGTATTATTAAATACACTCAACAGAAATAACTTCCTGGTTGTGAATATATGAGCATAGTAAACTGTAATGTGTAGTGTGCCGCAAAATTTTAGTGTCTTTAAAAGTGTGCTGTGGCAACAAAAAATGATCCCACAAAAGCTCTATTGAGTTTAAATCAGGTGATTGGGATGGCCACATCATAATTTGCAATACCCCTCTTGTTTAGTTGCCAGGAAGTCCCTGCTTTGGGTCATTTTGTTGTAATATAAAATTTCTTCCACAAAGTTGAGGTTCAGAGGATATTGCATTATGGTTCAAGAATGTTTTTATAGCCTTATTTTCTTAAAATTCCTTCAATTCTGGCAATGTCACCCACTCCAGAAAAACAGAAGCAACCCCAGATCATGATGGAATCACCACACAGTGCTAGACTGTAGGCACTAAACAATGTGGCACCATTATTTTCTTCAGTTGACCATTCATATAAAGTCTATGGTTGGATCCAAAAATTCCAAATTTGGACTTATCTGTCAAAGTACATTTTTCCACACTGATGGCTCTTAGCCTAAGGCAATTGATTCTTTCGATTTTCCAGTTTTAATAAGAGTTTTAAGACCACCACACAATCACAAAGTTCTGCTTATTAAAGATGAAGTTTTACCGTGGATATAGGCATGTGAATTTCTCTGTTTCTACTGAACTCAGCTTGAATTTCAGGTGCAGCAAGTCATCGTTTGTTTAGAAATCAGTGTTATGTTCTTATCTTGTGTTTCTATTGTTAAGTGCTGTCATCCTGATTGTGGTTTGTCCTTTTAAACTTTCAGTCTCCTTGAATTGTTGAATGGTAATTTGTACTCCTTTAAATGAAACCTAGATTTTTGCCAATACTTCTCATAGAATAACTTTCTTTATATAGAGTTTACAATAGCACTCCTTTTTAAAGACAGTTCCATATTTCTTGCCAGGTTTATCACTAAACACACTTTCTGAATAAAGGGTGTTATTTTATAAGTTACAGCTCTTATTCCTCACTTCATATTATTGCAGAACGCTCTAGAACAGTGGTCTCCAAAGTTGGGTGTGTGCACCCCTAGGGGTGTGCGAGTAATCTGCAATAAATCAATATCTATTATGAAAACTTTAGTTTTCTGAAACGTAATTGAAAATAAAAATTATAAATAAATGTTTTTTTTAATACTTCAATATGTGGCTTTATTTGATCATATTGTCAACCATACACGTTCAAGTACATGCATTTTGTACTTGAACTTCAATTTAATTTTGTTTTGTATTTTTTATGTGATATTTTAAAATGATATGTAATTTTATAAATGTGATTTTAGATATAATGCCCTCTATGTAAATGATTTATAAATAAAAAAATATTAAACATATATTTATTTTTTTATTCTGGGATGTGAGCTAGTTTTTTTAAGTAAAATAAATGTGCACAACCAAAAAAGTTTGGAGATCACTGCTCTAGAATCATCTACAATCTTCTCTAATATTGAAATAATACTCCCACTTTCTAGAATATTCTAGAATCACCCAAAACATTCAGGAATCTTCTACAATATTCTACCACATTTAGTAGTCTTCTATATATACTTGGAATATTCCAGAAATTTCTTGAATGTTTCATAAATATTTAAGTTTTTTGATTTTTATATTTTTTATAACAGAAAATATTTTAATAAAAACTTTGGAGATTAAGAAAAATGAAACAGATTTCAAACGTTTAGGCAGGAGAGTACTTTTGGCAAACAAAGATGGCCATAATGTTGTTTGAATAGTCTTTATAAGAGTAGTACCAACCAAGAGTATTTAGAGGAAGTTGTTGAATCTAATTCATTTTTGGCTAGCCATGGAGGAATTAAGTGGAAATTTTTCACTGCAGTGCTGCCTAATCTCTTCAAACAATACTCTGTTCACATCAGCATGGTGTGAAGTTTTTCAATTGTCTATTAATTTAGATATATCTAAGTAACTGTTTTCTCTCTCTTTCTTATGAGCAAATTCTTCACTTAATCATTTTACAAAAGTACCTTCCATTAATTTCATAAGTAACTCCACTTTCTTCCTTATAATTAGTACAAAATGTTCCTTTTAAAACTCCTACTAACCGGTGGTCTTTTAGACATGTCTGATACTGGTAGTAAAAAATTGCACTAAGAAAGATAACCTTGAAGAAAAAAAAACAGCATGCACGAAAATAAAATGATCAACTGTCAAACTACTAATTTTGCACTATTCACAAATTGACCTTTGGTCAATTTTAAAAGCCAGTTTCAAGGATAGCTGGACATATGTATTACTTACTTTTAATAATTAAATTTTAACTCTATATATGTCAAACAAAACAACAACATAACCTTAAATCTTTATAAAATAAGTGTTTTACAAAAAATTTAAAACCGAAGCAAACTTTTAAAAAATTTTGCATTAGGTTTTAAATTTATGCAACCCTCAAGTTGCTAAGTGTAGGAGCATGGGTTGCAACCTCCACAGGAGGTCCCAACCAACAGTTTGAGACCCCTTGCATTAAGGGCTATCCTAAAACTTGAGTGTCTTAAAAATATCCCTGCCTGATATTTCATTCAAAATTTATATTATAGTACCAACTAATATTCAATAAATTCAGAAAATATTTTCCTTACCATCAATATCTTGTTCACGAAAGAATCGTGCCTGAACAAAATAAACAAAAATAAAATAATAAATTAAAAAAAAAATAATAAATAATAAGTAAAAAGCAAACCAAAATAAACAAAAAATAACTTTACAGAATACACTGGTTAGCAAAAAAAAAAACAACACCTTTTTCGCTCCCTGTTAAAATTCGGGGTAATTCTTATACATTTGATGCTGCTGAATTCAAATATGGCTACTATATTGCTGTAACACCCACCAAATTAAAGGGATCAAAGTCAAAAACTAAGTTTATAGTAAAAAATTTCATATATTTTAAGAAAATGTTACATACAATGCTAAATATTGAACAATGGGTATATTAACCTTATTCTATTTACAAAAATGTCTATCTGCTAACACAGCACTTATATTGCGGTTTTTTACCTATTACAATCATCCATTGGTGTCTCCCGTACGAGATTCCAGCACTAGTCTGCCAACATATTTGGACTCAATTTTCCCTGGTATCTTTTTCCATTTCAGAAATATCTTGGTGAAACCTTTCACCATGTTCATTGGAGACCGCTCCCAAGTTTTCAGGAAAAATGTCTAAATGGGAAAATGAAGCTTTAACGACATGTTGCATCCCAACTCACTCTACACTAAAATTATCTCATCTGCAATTTCACTGTAATTTGCGATTTCTCATTGTCTAAAAAGGTCTGCCAGACATTTTCAAATGCCTTCCAAGGCTCTTATTTCTGTAGCATTTAATTAGTGAATTCCTCATCTTGAAATAGCAGTTTGATTTGAGGGTTTTGGGTTATTTGTTATTTAGGAGCATTACCAACTAAGGCCATATTGCTCCTGGATATGCGGTGGTCATTCCCTGACCTTTCCGCATCCTCTGTATTTGGTGGTGACGGGCTCGAACCCCAGTCTAATCAAGAAGCATGTGCTACACACTGCTGCTCCTTCCCACCTGGCTATGGAGGTGCCTCTTGATTTGAGGGCCCACAAAATTTTTTTCTTTTATCTTGGTCTCACTTATTCAAGGAAACTTTTGCTACAAACAGGAAAATCCTTCTACTTTTTTGTTGATCACTTTCACAAATTTTTTTTTTTTTTTTTATCAAACCTAGCTTGATGCACAATGGAGATAAACAGATTTCTGACTTATCTATCAAAGGAGAATGTGCTGCATTTTTCTGGCCTGGTGTAGTTTCCGAACAGTCTGGCTATTTTTTTATCCTGTAGTGGTGATCCTTTGCTCAGTTGTACCAGTTGCATAAAAAGCAGCAATATTTAGTGCAATCCAGTCAGCAAAGCTACCACTTTTAGGTCGGCACAGATATTCCATTTGTATTCTTGATAGCATACTTTCTGGAAAAGAACCTGTAGGTTCTCGTACATTTCCTTCATGGGCCAATGGTATACTTATTTCCATTATGGAGTAAAACTGCTTTCAAACTGACCTTGGATGAATCAACGAAAAGCCTCCATTGCTCAGGGACTTGCTCCAGAGTAACTTTTTCATTAATTCCTGGACATTGTTACAATAAATCAAAGTACCATCCATGGAGTAATAGGTCATTATGTTATATTGTCTCTTCGTATAAAAAGACACCTTGACACCCTTTTCGTGAAGATTCCACTGCTGAAGCTGTAATCCTAGTAACCGAGTCTTGGTTTTGGAGAGATCCAAATCTCTGGCCAAATCGTTCAATTCTGCCTGAGTTATTAGATGTGATTTTGCAGTATCAAGGGTTGAAAAGTCTAGATCTGTACTTGTTTTGGGTTCTACATTTTCTGGAGACTTCTTTTCTGATCCTGAATCAGAGTCAAATCCATAAATTTCTGGTGGTTTTGTCAGTGTATCATCGTGAGGAAATGGCCTTAGAGCAGAAGGTATGTTGGGATACTCTATGCTTGGATTTCCCAGAAAAACCAGAAATATTGGTCATGCAAAAGTAACAATCGTTTATGTGTTCTCGAGGTTCCCGCCATACCGCTGGAACAGCAAAATACATCAACTGATGACTACCTCTCAGAATGCCTGTTAATATACTTGAACATGAGCTACAAGAAATCTTTGAAGCCATATTTTATCTTGATCTCCGACCTTAAATCCAAAACAGAATTCATAGGCTTTTCTCACAAGTTGTGACAGTGGCTTCCGCTACGATTTTCACACCACTTCTCCATAAATGTAGCAAAAACTATCAGGCTTATTTAGGCAAGAACATAACATTTTCATGTATGGTTGAGCTATGCTCAAATATGAATACAGTTAATAAAGTGAAGATATTTTTTCTAATTTAAACACAGTTCACGATTTGCGTTAATGTATACAATGCTTGTTTGCAAACACCAATTCACTAAAACATTTGTTCATCATTCACTCTCTGAAACAATACACTTTTTAAAATATGAAAATGCTTGCTTGGGGAGAATCCACTCGTATGTATAGCGGTAGTGAAGTTTCTAGAAGGCTCCCGCCGTTTCTAGAGAACTTCATTGACAGTTGCAGAACCTTCCAGAAACATCCCAACATTTCTTTTGCACATAACAGTATTCTAGAACATTCCATAAAATTCTCAAACATAAGTTTCAGAATGCTCTAGATATCTCCTGAATGTTCTAGAAAAAAAAATAATGAAAATAAATTTAAAAGATATTTCTTGGCTAAATGCCTAAGAGTTTACTTGTGCATGTGCACACATTATTTCTACTACCAAGGTAGTTTTAATGCATTGTTTTAATTATATCTCATATTGTGAATACCTTCACAATGATTTGCTATGGTATTGCACTACCTCGAATAAGTAATACTTGGAGAAGAACTAATGTTACTTATTCTCAGAGGATACCGCCACCACCACCACCCAAACAGCACCGATTTCGAAGCTTATTGGCCTCTCATTACCCATGCATAAGTAAACTCTTTCATACTCTTATGCATTTCACCAAGAAATATCTTTTAGTTAAACCACGCACGCAATCAGGCATCTCTCATATTGTGGAGTTATACTTCATAACTGGGTTGTCACTATTGCAACAACAGGGTACCTGCCCACCAACCGATTAGAGGCCAATAAGCTTCGAAATGGTGCCGTCCGGGTGGTGGTATCCACCAAGAATAAGTAACATTAGTTTTTTCCATAGGTGAAGCACTGCTTATTCGAGGTAGTGTAATACAGTACCATGGCAACTTGTTGTGAAGGTATTCACAATACAAGATATAATTAAAAAGATCTACTACCTTGGTAGTAGAAATAATGTGTGTGCATAATATGTTACCCATGCATAAGTAAACTCTTTCAAGAAAATAACTTGATAAAATAGAAGGAAAATACGATTAAACTAACTATACACATATCTGAGTTTCTGAACATATTTCCTATAAGAACCTGTCGAAATTATTTCAGGGAGGAAATTGATGCTGACCAATGATATCTATTATACATGCATTATTTCTACTTGGCTATTTCCACATATTATCTGAAATAATTATCAACTTTTCACGTTATTTAATGAACACACAATATATTACGGTAGAATCTTGTTTTTTTTTTTTTTTGGGTAGTTGTTGGCGCATTGGCTTCTGTGGCCATAATGCACCTCCCAAGGTTTTTGCAGTACTTTGATCCAAGCCCGAGGCGAGATTTGAACCCATGACCTTTGGGTTGCCAGGCAGGCAGGCACTTAACCCACCCAGCTAGCCCGGCCGGCTAGAATCTTGTTAACAGAAAGTTTAAGGGGCCTAAATTTTCAGGTTTGGTAATAACAGTGCCCTCCAAAAATATCAAAATTTGACCATTTTCTCTGTACATATCTCTTAATATACAGGGTGGGCCAAAAGTAGGTATACAGTACTGATATCTACTTTTGGGTCATGATATTTTTATTATATTTTTCATTAGTATTTCTTTTTAGTTTATAGGTAATAAGGATATTTTATTTTTATTTTTCATTATGATTTCTTTTATTTTACAGGTATTGAGAATGATAGCAGGGAATTTGGTTGAAGAACAAAGAAAGTGGATTCTGAAGCAGTATTGGAAGACTGAAAATGCCAAAAAGGTGCACAGGGCGTGGCAAGAAGCATTTGACACTGCTCCACCAACACGTCTGACAATTTATCGTATCAGAGATAAATTTGATGCAACAGGTTCAGTGGTTAATGCACCGAAATCTGGATGTCCTCGGACATCTGTGACAGAGGAGAATGAGATGAAAGTTGCCCTGGCATTCATGAACAGTCCCAAAAAGTCCACGCAACATGCGTCTCAAGAGCTACCCATACCGAGAACACCCTTGCAAAGCTTAATGCATAAATTGAAATTGAAGCCGTATTGTCTAAGACTCTTACACGGCCTTTTGGAGGACAATTCAGACCATCGGTTCCAATTCTGTGAAATAATGCATAACCAAATTTCTGACCAACCAGACCTTGATAAGATCATCTGAAGCCTGTTTCAAGTTGTCAAGCCACATGAACAGGCATAATTGTGTGTACTGGGCAGATGAAAATCCTCATGTGACTATCACAAATGAACTGAACCAGCCAGGTGTCACTGTGTGGGGGTGGACTGTTCAGTGATGGTGTCACAGGGCCAGTTTTTTTTGATACAACTGTGGATGGTAACAATTACCTAAACATACTGCGCAACATGGTGGTGGAGCCACAACTGGCAACCAGGGCTGACTTTGCCGAACTGTTCTTTCAACAAGATGGGGGCTCCTCTTCATTTTGCTTTGACGGTATGGGGCTACCCTGACATGACCTTCCCACAACATTGGATCAGGTGATGTGGTAGCACTGAATGACCGCCCCGTTCACCCGACTTGACACCTATGGACTTCTTTTTTGGGGTGTAGTAAAGAAGGTTTTTGAGAGGAAGCCCCATACAGTGGACAAATTGAAGGAGTTCATCTCTCAAGCATTTATTGACATTGGTGCTAGCCAGAATTTGTGTGTTACTGTGTGTCACAGCATCAGGGACAGGTTCCAGGAATGTTGCAACATTGCTGGAGGACATTTTGAGCACTTAAGAGACTAAACGTGACCCGATCAGTACTGTATACCTACTTTTGGCCCACCTTGTGGCACATTATAGCCTTAGACACTAATATGCCATAAAATCCTAAAACAACCAGCCCACCCTGAATATAACCTAGGCTGTTATTAATAATAAGAATAATATTTGGTTTAGATTTACTTTTACTTATAACAGAGAACACATGAGAAAGAAACAATTAGATCTGTGTTCTTTTAGTACATAATAAATCAAGAAATGGAAATTAGTGAGAAAATAAGCAATTCAACCTGCATAGAGTATAACCTGTCTTGAATTTCTTAATGGATTGCAGATTTTCAGATGTTTTGTGGTACTTGCTGTACCACTTCTTCAGTGAAAACCTGAAATGCTGTCTTTATTATACCATTGGCCTCACATATCAAGACCTTGGTATGTGAGGCTGATGGTGTTCATGAATGTGGTGTGAGCGTATGCACAAGCACACACAAATATTGGTCAAAATCACATAACTGGTTGCTTTTCCACACAGTCCTCAATAAGCATAAAGTTAGGGTGACCAGATTTTAAAAAATAAACACATTGCACCTGCAGAACCAGCAATGCAACACATGATACTATGCAATTCACACACAAATTGCAAACAAATGATTGCCATGTAAGTTATTTTAAAAATATATAGTATCCACCACAGATGAATCTATGCTTTGATTTAATGTTACCATTGTGCATTAATGATTCATGTGTATTGGGAACATATGTTGTTCCCAATACACATGAAATTTAAAATTTAAAAATTTAAATGTTGTAATACCACATTTTGCTGCACTTATTATATGGAATAGAGAAATAGAAATTTAGCTGTATCATATAATAAGAAGGTCAGAATGAGCCTTTTCATTCTGACCTTTTAGCAGGCTGATCATGTCAGAAATCAGTCGGGTTGAGTAAATTTAGTGTTTTAAGTAAAGTTAAAATATTTAAAAATTTAACATCATAATACACAGCCATTTCTGAATAAACAGAAAATTTTTAAGATGGCATCGTTTTAGGTTATATCTCATATTGTGAATGCCTTCACAACGAGTTGCCATGATATTGCACTACTTCGAATAAGTAACGCTTCACCTAAGGAGAAGACTAGTGTTACTTATTCTCAGATAGGTACCACCACCCAGACAGCACTGTTTCAGGGCTATTTGGCCCTTCGTCAGTGAGTGGGTAGGTACCCAAGTGATGCAATGATGGCAAAAACAGTTATGAAGTATAGCTCCACAATATGAGAGATGCCTGATGGTGTATGATGTATTTAGACTAAGGCGCATTTAGGGCTAGAGCCTCAAGCTGCGAACAAATTTAGACTATGTATATAAAGTGCTTAGCATCATAATACACAGCCATTTCTGAATAAACAGAAAATTTTTAAGATGGCATCGTTTTAGGTTATATCTCATATTGTGAAGGCATTCACAATAAATTTGTTCGCAGCTTGAGGCTCTAGCCCTAAATGCGCCTTAGTCTAAATACATCATACACCATCAGGCATCTCTCATATTGTGGAGCTATACTTCATAACTGTTTTTGCCATCATTGCATCACTTGGGTACCTACCCACTCACTGACGAAGGGCCAAATAGCCCTGAAACAGTGCTGTCTGGGTGGTGGTACCTATCTGAGAATAAGTAACACTAGTCTTCTCCTTAGGTGAAGCGTTACTTATTCGAAGTAGTGCAATATCATGGCAACTCGTTGTGAAGGCATTCACAATATGAGATATAACCTAAAACGATGCCATCTTAAAAATTTTCTGTTTATTCAGAAATGGCTGTGTATTATGATGCTAAGCACTTTATATACATAGTCTAAATTTGTTCGCAGCTTGAGGCTCTAGCCCTAAATGCGCCTTAGTTAAAAATTTAATTAAACGCAGAGTACAAGGTTTCTGGGGAAACTCAATACACAGTAAAACTTCACTAATTCAGATTAAGGGAGGAGGGAAGTCCGAATATTGGATCCATGCGGTTAGTGCAAATATTTTAATTGATGGTAAATGAATCGGACCGAGGCAGCTAAGTTCCGTATGGACGAAAATCCAGTTCAGCAGACGCTGCACGTTATTTCCAAAGTCAGCTGAGATCATTTTAATGTGAAAATTTACTGAATTTTTAACCAGAAATGTTATCCACATAACATGCCTTATAATACGAATGTTAAAAATATAAGAGATTTAAATTACATAATATAATTTCTTGCGTGCATCACTGGGCCGGTGCACGCAAGAAATTATATTATGTATCCAACCCCATAGGGTTCTTCAGTCATCAGATTTAAACTGTTTCGCCATAACGTCAAATTATTTCCAATTGTACGAGCAACTTGACTAATAATTAATAAAAGATAAATGAAACTTTAAGAAAACGTGTGTAATGTGACAAAATTTTCACATTAACTTCTAAATAAAATGGCAACCGACAATTTGACGTTTCGTTTCATTTCTGTAGGGAAAAAGGCCAACTCATTCAAAAACAGGAATCTGGTTACGTTCGGTTTGAGCCAAGCAATAAAATACTTTTTTTTAAATATCAACATTTTCGGTAAAAACTTTACCATTAATAACTGTATACCTTTATACGTCTGTAAAATACACCTCATTAAATTACATACCATTATCTATACAGTGAAATCCAGTAAAAATATTTCAGCAAAGGCTTGACTACGAAAGCAATTCAACGAACACAAAACGTTTAAAATATATTTTTAAAATATATTAATGTAGTCTAAAACTAACAAGTTCGTTTGAATGTTACATTCGGTTCTAAATAATAATAATAATAATAATAGCAGTAATTCGCAAACTTTTAGTATAAAATAAACCACAAACAACAATATTTGCACTTCCGTAATGACAGAGGTGACACCTGTCCTCCAGTAACAGCTGACGTTCATTGCGTTTTATTTTTTTAAAACTTTATTTAAAATTAAAAGAAATTTAAATTAAAAGAAACCCTGACTACTTCATTACCGCAGTACCCATCATTTTATCGGAAAGTTTGAATAACTTTAAGGAAGAGCTAGACAAATTCTTAGAGGAGATGAACATGTGATAGAGGAAGCTTGTTTTTTTGCTTTTTTTTTTTTTTTCATTTTGCATGTTGCCATATAAATTTACTTTCTTACATCATTTGTCACTCCTAATACTAATGCTGATATTTATAGTAAAAAAAAAAACCTTCACTAATTCGTACTAAAAGAAAGAGGGTGAAAGGGGAAGGCTGCATAACGGATCCTCGCTGCTAGTGAGTAGGTATAATCACCGTCCCTCCATATGGGGCATCCTCGCGGTAGCACAGTTGGTAGGATCTCTGTCCTCCCACACCGGTGGAAAAGACCTGAGCTCGAATGCCGTCGATGACGGGAAGAATTTAATGGGCCTTTTTCACAACGTGGTTGAGTTAGTTGGTCTCGAGGGAGGGTAGCATGGTTTTTATACTTGAAACTCCGATTTTTCGTCCGGCAAACAGAAAATCGAGCACAGAACACACGCAATTTATAGACAATATAAATTGCCTGTATTCAGGCAGAAGGTGGAAATTTTGAACAATTACTATAAGGTGATGTGAAGTTAAGTGTCATAGACAGATCTTCTCGGAAACCAAGCATTTCCGGAACTATGTTGATATAAAATATTTTTATTGTCTACATATGGGAAACTCATTCCTGAAGTTATGCCGTGTATTTTTGAGACACCCTGTATATTATATATATATATATAAATTACATTTCAAATTACAAATGATATATATATACAGTATATAATTTTATCTTTATATGGAGGTACTCTGTAAACATCAATTATAGATCACGACAAAATTAAAAAGATACTGTACACCTTTTTATAATTAAATAAACATAGAAATAAAAAATAAAAATAAAAAGTTTAAGTAACTAAAACCCAAATTACATGGCAGCCCTGGAATGTTGTTGCGGCACCCCGGTTGAAAACTACTGCCTTAGTCACTGGTGCTCTTAAAACCCTACTACTACTACAACATTTACCGGGTTGAAAACCACTGCCTTAGTCACTGTTGCTCTACTACTACAACTTTTACCGGGTTGAAAAGCCTTTGGTTTGAACATCACAAGAGGAATTTTTATTATTTATTTTATTATTATTTTTTTTTAAGGTGACTGAGGTAGTTGGTCTCAGATGAGGGATGCATGGTTTTATCTTCCAGAAGCTCGGGTTTTTTGACCAGCAAACAGACAATTCGACCACAATTTACAAACTCAAACGCGAATGCCTCATAGCATTAGTTCCTCGTTCTGCCGTTCCTTTTCTCATACAAGACCAGGATAATGGAATCAACACTGAGTAACACGGAGACGCCTCCGTAACTAGGTGGGAAGGAGCGGCAGTGCGTAGCACATGCTTCTTGATTAGACCGGGGTTCGAGCCTGTCACCACCAAATACGGAGGATGCGGAAAGGTCAGGGAATGACCATCGCATATCCCGGAGCAATATGGCCTTAGTTGCTAATGTTCCTAAAAACCAAATAACAAACAAAACGAATAACATGACCCAGGGAAATTAGTATTAGTAGAGGCATATGATGCAAGAAAGCAAGCTTATGCAGCATCAGCCAAAAAAAAAAAAAAAAAAAAAAAGGCTCCCATTTCATCCCTCCGTTCGTTCCTAATACCTGTCCAGCTCAGCCTTAAATATATTTAGGCTATCAACTGGTTCAAGCTCGCATGACTACCAAATACGGTGCTGTTTCTTGTGGTTCTCTTTATCTTGTGAGACCTCCTCGTGTGATCGTTCAGGAGAAAGAGAAAATTTATTTATTTATTCATTATGTAAATCTTTCTTTTTCAAGAAATGGGGTAGTGCTTCAGCAACGGCGTCATGTGTTCGTACCATGCAATATAAGGCAGATGGTCAAATATGGAGGGTTGCTGTACGAGTGTGTGCAATTCATTGCGAGAATGGGCAAGACGAGAGATTTAAGTCAGTTTAAATGTGTCACGAATATTCATATATAGCCCTAGAATATTCATTCTATCGCTATATATGAATAGCCAGTCTGGAAATATATGAATATATCAAACGAAACTGCAATCTTGTTGGGGTTTTCAAGTATCATTCTGTCTCTGGTAAAGGTTCAATAATCCAATAACATCCACCCAAGACTCTCCAATGGTGGAAAATTTCGTTGATGCGAGAGGCTAATGGAGGCTGGGAATATTTGCATGTGAAACAGAAAGGCTACAATCAGTCAAATAACAATCTAATACAACGGGAGTAACCAAAGACGCATTTCAGACTGCATAACTCGTTGTTCCTCGTAACAAATAGGTTATCGCATACCCTATATATCGCATACGACTAATCGGGGTTTCACTCCCATTAAAAAAAAGACAAGAAGGTACGTTTGTTGGGCTTAGGAACACGAACACTGGACAGTGAAAGGTTGGACACATTGCCTACTTTGAGAAATCCTGATTCCTGATGGTTCACACAATAGAAGGACCAGCTATGGAACAGCACGAGTCCTCAGACTTATCCTGCTAAGTGTTAACAATACTGTCTACTAGTTGCGATGGTGGGTAATGGTATGTGGAGTGTTTTCGAGGTACCCATTGGGGTCCTTGATACCAGTGGAACAACGTCTGGAGGCGACAGACTATTTGGAAATTTCCCATCTGTGCAAGGGCTCTTCCACAAAAGATATGAGTCGCAAGGCCAGAATAGTGTAAAATTGGCTCCAGGAGCATGGGAGTTAATTCAGTGGCCTCCTGAGTTACCAAATCTAAACCCAAAAGTGCACCTATGGTATAAAGCGAAACGAGCTCTTCAGAGCATAGAACCGCAACTGTCCAAATTACGACAACTCTGGGAAGCAAGTGAGTTAACACAGAGCATCATTCTTGTTGCAAGTTTAGACCTTGTTGATGCCATACCAAGACGAATCCAAATTGTTTGGTTGGCTAAACGAAGAGGGTAGACCCTTACTGTCATATACAGTGAAGCCAGTCGACATCGCTGGAGAGTGCAGTGTCGAGTCAGTTTGATGTGACATAAGCAGTGTGAGATCAAAAATGAGAGTAGGAGTGTGCTATAGGCCTAATGACTCTGATGAGTATAATAAGAAACTGTACAGGGAAATAGAGTGGGCCAGTAAATCAGAGAGTCTTATAATGGTGGATTTTAATTTCCCAGATATTGACTGGAATTTGTGGGTTGGTCACTTACACACTAGCAAGGCTTTTATGGATTTATTGGATGATTGTTTTCTGAATCAGCATGTTCGGGAAGCAACTAGAGGGAGAAATACTCTTGATTTGATTATCAGTAGTGAATCTTCATGCATTAAGAATCTGCAGATACAGGAACCACTAGGTGGCAGTGATCGCAGTGTGCTGAAGTGGGATTTACTCAAAGAGGTAACTACCATCAGGGGTAAAGAGAAGGGTTATTGCTTTGGTAAAGGCGACTACGATGGTCTGAGACACTATTTAAGTTCTAATCAGTGGGACCAACTGATGATGTTACCAACAGCAAACTCAAAATGGAAAGCATTCAAAGAACTTATCTTGGAAGCTACTAGGCTTTACATAAGGCCGCCGTAGCCTAGTGGTCAGGCGCGCGGGAACATAAGTACATGTGCCTTGAATGACCGGGGTTCAAACCCGTGACTGCTGAATACTGTGCTGTTTCTTGTATTTGTCTATCTTGTTAACTCCTCTGATTGTTTGGTCGTCCCTGAGTATAAACAGAAAATTTATTTTTTATTTTATACCAACTAAGAAATATTGTTCAAGGTTCAGGCCTAAATGGATGTCAGATGAACTAATGACGCATATGGCAGAGAAGAAATATGCATGGGATACATAAAAATTAACATGCGACACAGAAGCCTATGATAGATATAAGTTGATCTGTAACCAAGTTACAAAGGAGGTTAGGCAGCCGAAGGCAGATTACGAGAAATCTTTGGCAAGTGATGCAAAGAAAAACAGCAAGGAGTTCTTTACTTATGTAAACTCTAGAAGGAAGGGGATGAATCAGATTGGTCCACTTGATATCGATGGTTCAACTGTTCATGATCCTGCTCAGGTAGCTAACAAGCTAAATCAATATTTTGCATCTACATTCACACATGAGGAGTTATTAAGGAAGGGGAATGCCATAGCTGAAGTAAACACTGGCAGTGAGCTAGATGATCTTGTAATAATGGAGAGTAAAGTGGAGGAGAAATTGTTCAAGATAAATACAAGAAAGGCACCTGGGGTGGATGGGATCTATCCAGTTATATTAAAGGAGGCAGCAAAGAAAGTAAGCAAACCCCTAGCCATAATTATGAGAGCTTCTTTGGACTCAGGGGAGGTACCCATAGACTGGAGATGTGAAAATGTAACCCCAATTCACAAAGGAGGATCAAAGGCTGACACAAGTAATTATAGACCTGTTAGTTTAACTTCTGTTCCAGGTAAATTAATGGAGGCACTGGTTAAAGAAGCACTGCAGGATCATCTAGACAAGAATTCAGTTATAGCTCAGATGCAGCATGGTTTTGTTAAGGGCAGGTCTTGCCTGACCAATTTGATTGGATACTATGATGTAGTCACAAAGATCTGGATGCAGGGAATAACTTTGATATTATATATTTGGATCTTAGAAAGGCTTTTGATACTGTTGCACATGGAAGACTGCTGCACAAATTGGAGCAGTGTGGCATTGGAGGCAAATTGCTGCTATGGATAAGGGGATGGTTGAGTGGCAATCAATGGACACTGCTCAACGTGGACTAATGTTATTAGTGGAGTTCCTCAGGGTTCAGTGTTGGGTCCGGTGTTGTTTTTGGTGTTTATGAATGATATTGATGATGGGATATCAAGTTTAATGTCCAAGTTTGCAGATGTTACAGAGGTTGGCAGGGTTGTTAAGGACACTACTGACGCTGTGCTGCTGCAACAGGATCTGGAAAGGTTGAGCAGATGGGCTGAGAGGTGGCAAATGAAGTTTAACATTGACAAATGTAAAATACTACATATGGGAAACAGCGACCCCACAGCAACGTATGAACTCAGTGGTACTACACTGACAGTGGTCGTGAATGAAAAGGACCTGGGGGTAATTGTGCTGGCAGATATGAAGTTCTCTGAGCAGTGCAGACGGACTACAAGAGTAGCTCATGGTGTCTTGTCAATGATATACAGGAATTTTTCTTGGAGGGGTAAGGAGGTGATTATTCCCTTGTATAAGGCAATGTGTCTGGAGACTAGACACCGGCGATGTGATCTGATAGAGTTGTATAAAGCCTTGAATGGTTCGAGCATGCTCAATGCCAATGGGATTCTTCCTCTTGCTCAGAATAATCACCTGAGAGGGGATAAATTCAAATTGAGGAAAGACAGATGTAGGATAGATGTGCGGAAATTTGCCTTTAGCCAGCGGGTAGTTGGTTGCTGTGACAGACTTCCATTCCTTGTGGAAGTTGATAGTCTAAATAAATTTAAGGCTCAGCTGGACAGGTGTTTCGAACGAATAGAGGGGTGAAATGGGAGGGTTTTTTTTTTTTTTTTTTTTTTTGACTGATGCTGCATTAGCTTGCTTTCTTGCATCATATGCCTCTACTAATGCTAATGCTAATGCTAATTAATGCTAATAAAAAGTCGACTAAACACTCACCTCTAATTTTAAAAACTGATATCTGATAGTTCAAATTTTCGTTTCTTTAATTTCTTTCAGATCGTTCTACTTTACAGTAACTCTTCATCATCCAACAATAGTCAGCCATCATGTTGAAATTCTGGCTTCCCCATTTCCTCATCTCCATGTCTTCAAAGTCCTGGTGAAACCTCTGACTCCGTTCTTCGCTAACACCTCCCAGATTTTCCGTGATGTAGTTGTGTGGGAGTGTAAAAAATAGTGTAAAGTGAGTGTCAAGGTGTATACCTTGACACTCACTTTGCAATGCAGCTTCTTGAAGTTTGCCAACATATATCAAACTATATTCTGTAGTCTGGATCCTTGCTGTTCCCTAACAAGTTCTCAAAACAGACCTGAAGTTAATCCCTGCTTGTTTTTCTCTTTTATCCATAGTTCCCTCAAAATCTCTGTCCCTCATCTGTTTGCAAATTTGAGGTCCAACAAAAATACTTTGTTTTAGCTTCTCTTGGGTGATCGATGGAAATTTAGTACAAAGATAGTTCAACCAGGGATTGATCTGAAGTAATGCTTTCACAAACTGTTTCATCAAACCCAGTCTGACTGATGCTGATGTGCAAGAGTGGAAGAAGAACAGTTTTGGTCTACCCATGATTTTTTTAACTATGTTCTTTGGCAAAAAACTGCCCCTTTTTTGGGCAGAATTTGACATCCCAGTGAAAGATTATTCCAGTGTGAAAGATTAAGTGAAAGATTATTCAGATGCATGAAGTAATGACAATACTTCAGCATCAAGAATCTTCAGGTAAAACACAACTGGACAGTAATGATCAGAGTGTATTGATGCAGAATTTGCTTAAAGGCTTAACTGTCAATAGTAAAGGGAAGGGCTTTTGCTTTCGTAAAGTTCATTACAGACGTCTCAGACAGTTTTTAACTTCTATGAAGTGGGACCAACTGATGACGTTACCAACAACAAATTCTAAATGGAAAGCATTCAAGATTACAGATTACAGATTTACAAGATTTTTCAGTAATAACTGAAAAAAGCTATTAGGCTTTTTTCAGTTATTACTTTTTGCTGTTTTTCTTTGCATCCGCTGCCAAAGATTTCTCATAATCTGCCTTTGCCTGCCTAATCTCCTTTGTGACTTGGTTACAGACCAGCTTACATGTCACCCATTAATTTATATGTATCCCATGCATTTTTCTTCCCTGCCACATGACTCATTAGTTCATCTAACATACACATGAGGAGTTCTTCAGGGAGGCGAATGGCAGAGGTGTATATAAATGTACGTAGATGATCCTGCAGTGCTTCGTTGACTAGTGCCTCCATTCATTTCCCCAGAACAGAAGTTAAACTAACAGATCTGTAATTACTTGTGTCAAAAACAAATTGGGGTCACATTTGCACATCTCCAGTCCATGGCTACCTTCCCTGAGTCCAAGGATGCAAAGCCGTAGCCATAATAATCGCTAAGGCTTTGCTTACTTCATTTGCTACCTCCTTTAATATAACTGGATAGATCGCATCCACCTCGGGTGGATGCAATCTATCCAGTTATGAAGATAAACATATCTTTAATATGTTTATCTTCAACAGGTTCTGCTGCACTTTGCTCTCAGTTATTACAAAATCATTTATCTCACTCCAGAGTTTAATACACCTCTGCCATTCGCCTCCCTGAAGAACTCCTCATGTGTAAATGTAGATGCAAAATACTCATTCAGTTTGCTAGCTACTTGAGCACGATCATCAACGGTTGAACCATCGATATCAAATGGACCAATGTGATTCATTCCCTTCCTTCTAGAGTTTACATAAGTAAAGAACTCTGCTATTTTTCTTTGTATCCTTTGCCAAAGGTCTCTCGTAATCTGCCTTTGCCTGCCCAACGTCCTTTGTGACTTGATTACAGACCAGCTTATATCTACCATAGGTTTCTGTGTCACCTGTTAATTTATATATATCGCATGCATTTTACTTCTCTGCCAGATATCTCATCTGACTTCCATTTAGGCCTAAACCTTGAACAATATTTCTTAGTTGGTATGAAAAGCCTAGTAGCTTCCAAGATTAATTCTTTGAATGCTTCCCATTTAGAATTTGCTGTTGGTAACATCATCAGTTCGTCCCACTGTATAGTTTTTAAAACTTTCTCAGACCACCGTAATCACCTTTACACAAAAAAACCTTTCCCTTAACCCCTGATGGTAGTTACCTCTTTGAATAAATCATTTATCTGTAATTTATATGCATTCATATGTATTTTTGTGATAAATCTTTTCATACTAAGAAATACTGTCGAAGGCTTAATAATGAGATTTGGGGCAGAGAAGAAAAATGCAGAGGATGCACATAAAATGTCAGCTGAAACATACGCTTATAGTAGATATACACTAGTCTGTAGTTAATTCTCAAAGGAGGTTTGGCAGGTTAAGGCAGATTCGGGACCTCTCTGGCAAATAATGCAAAGAAAAGCATTAAAGAATTCTTTGCTTATATTACCAGCAGTAAGTAGAAAGAAGTGGTTGAATCGCATTGGTCCAAATGATGTGGATGATCTAACTATTGATGATCCTGCTTGGGAAGATGTAGTATGTTTTCACATTCTTAGCTGTTACAAGGGTCAAAGGTGAATGCACAATTATATGATATAACAAAATGTTCTTCTGGAAAACTCTAGCCACCTCCGCTTCCGATGCTCCAGTGTAGTGTGCTGTGCTGTAAGGTATGAAGTTAACTAAACCCAGTTAATTGAACTCTGTAACCTGCATATTCGAAGTCTCTCCTCATATGGGCACCCTTTTAACGATGTCAACTTTCTTGTTTTCCAAATCGTCATCATCAACAATTTGGCCATATTGTGCTGAATATAAGGTCTGTAAATTTCGTGTGTTGTGCAGTTGATTTGCTGGACGGAAAACCAGAATTTCGAGTAGTGAAATCCTCTATTTTCTGAAAAAGGCCAATCAAAATTTCTCGCGTCATTAACGGGATTTCAACTCAGGTGTTATCCACCCTGTGTGGGGGAAAAAATACTAAAACTAAACTATTATATTAGGGTCGCCTAGAAAGCATTTCATCTACCCAAGTATACTGAATCTGTAAGTTGCGCTTATCCTTTGCTCGATTTGCCTGCTTTGCTGTACGAAAACCCCCAGTTTTTTTTCCGGGGGGGAAGGGAACTCTGCTTTCTACATTAGAAATTGACTAACTCAGCCAAGGAGTGAAAAAAGCTCATCAAATTTCTCGCGTCATCGACAAGATCCGAATCCCGGCCTTTTTCACCCGGTGTGGGGAGGACGGTGACGATATCACTATGCTACCGCGCAGACCCGGTGTGGGGGATTGTTGTTGTCAGGTTTTAGGAGCATCGGCCGCTAAGGTCATGTTCCAAGCGGTCACCTGCGTTCTACGTGAGAGCACCCATAAAATTGCGTGTGTTCTGATGTCAATTTTTGCTGTACGAAAAACCCGAGTTCCGCGAGAAAAAACCATGCTACCCTAGCCTGAGACCCATTTACTCAGCTTGTGAAAAATACCCATAAAAATTCCTCCCGACATCGACGAGATGACGGGAGGAATCTCAGGTCTTTTCCACCCAGTGTGGGGGAAGACAGTATTATACTAACTGTGCTACCACGAGGGCACTTTTTTGTGAATTATGTCTCTTTTAGGCGTTGCGTCCACAACCACCTTACACAGAATAATAGGATAGATAACTGAAGGATAAATTGAAGGATAAATATGAATGATCCCTTATGAATACTATACTAATCATACACAAGCATTATGTACAATAGATATTGTGAATGACAGGTTTATAAATGATGGGTATTGCATAATGCGGTGCATATGAACTGAAAGGAAAAAAATAATAATTGTACAAATTTATATCATTGGTCGCACTTAATAATAGAGAATTCTGTTGGTTTAGAGAGCATTTCATTAATTAGAAAAAAAAATATTAGAAAATATCATGTCATTTAGAGTGCATTCTGTATTGGCAGAATTTATCCATTGTATTGATTGTTTTTTTGCTAGAAATGACTCTATATTCCCAATGTTGGAGAGTGGTGAAGCACGAGAGTGCAGTTATGCAAGCACGTTTGAGTGGACAGTGGTTCAAATTCTTGTTACTGCTAAATACATTTAAAAAGTTAATGTACGAGTACGCACATTAACTAGTATGTAGTGCGTTATATCATACGGTTTAGCCTACGTGACGAGTGTGAAAATCAAAAAATAATAACAATTTTCAGATTTCTATTGGTTCAATTTTAATGAAATTTGGGAAGGCTCGAAAAATCATTCTAACTGAGCGATGTATGAAATTAAAAGAAAATATATCTACTGGAAGTCGAGTTATTACAAACGGACGGAGGTACAATGAAATAATAACTGTCGGATTTAAATTGGTCCGATTTTAATAAAATTTTGGCAGGCTCAATAAATCTTTCTAACAGGCCCAAATATAAAATTTCATGAAAATCCATCCACTAAGAGTCAAGTTATTAGATGCGGATGAACGGATAAATAGAGGGACGGATGGACATAGTGAAGACAATAGGTGCATTATGCATATGTGCATAATGCCCCTATTGTCAAATTAATCAATTGTAAACTCCTCTGATCAATTTCCAACATCCAATTTCCTCTGACCCAGTAGTCACGCCGGAGTATAAACAAGAATAGTGAGAATCCAAGACAAGCCACCAATCCAGTTATGAACGTTAGAATATATGCGTAATGTAATTATTGCCTTCACCATATACTTTGTCTGTCCGTCCGTCCGCATATAATAACTCGGCTCCGAGCGGGTGGATTTTCATAAAATTTTATGTTTTCTTTTTTTGAAAAGGTTTATTAGCCATCCAAAATTTCATTTAATTGACTTGACCCAATAGGAATTCGCAGTTATTATAATGGGCTGTCCATATTGTGTTTGTTATATTTGATGCCATGCGCTGGTTGGAGGAATAAATGGGCCACGTGGCCATTGCGCAGAAATGTTCTTGCAATGCGCAAAAAATTGTTATTTTTTTTTCTTTTGTTAAAATCATCGATAATTTATCGCTTTTATCTTTATCTTCTGAGGTTTAACTTAAGGTGATCAAAAGCCTAATTTTTGAGCGATGTGCAAAAAGATGAAACGGGACTCCATATTGCCTTGGTTTTCCCAACAGTGCCATTTTATTTTCAAATTATATGAAAATTTTAAGTTACACTCAAACTTCATAAGTGGTATTTTCATTATTATTTTATTTTATTTTATTTTATTATTTATTATTATTTTTTTCAATTTTATTAATGTTGGTGTTGACTGCACAAAATGAATGTAATTTATATCATTTGGCTTAATTTTAACATAGTTCTTTTCCTTTATCGCCAATTTAGCGTTTGTAAAATATTAAAAACCTAAGATCACTCTTTAATAAGTGCGTTACAATTTTCACCTTTTTTCTACTATTCCAATTATCAACATCCAATTTCCGTTTTAAGATAAAAACGCAGCACTTCCTAGGCTTTTAACAAACTTTCTTATCTCTGATTTTTTTTTTATACTATAACGGATGGATGGATGGATGGATGGATGGATGGATGGATGGATGGATGGATGGATGGATGGATGGACAAAGAGCAACTGGATATTGTGTTCCTTGACATTAAGGCGGCCTTTGACAATCTGTCCACCCATGCATTATGTACCATACTGTGCAACTACTTCAAAATCTCTGGCAACATCCTAGTTCTCCTTAGGAAACTCCTTCAGTCCAGGACTCTATGGATCAGAAATCAAAACCATAATCACCACATTCTTTGCTCTAGAGGGCTCTCGCAAGGGGGCGTTCTCTCTGCCGCCCTCTTCGCCGCATCTTTAGAACCCTTCCTATCAAACCGTACTAATTTTACCACCTACGCAGATGATATTAAGTTCTTCATCATCATCGCAAAATGCCCCCAGTCTCTCCAGTCTATTACTATGAGCTCAAACCGACAGCTACATGAACTGGAAAACTACCATTAATAAAGATAAAACTTCACAACTCTCTATCACCAAGAAGAAAAATACCAACGATGTGAACATCATTATAGCTAACTCTCCAGTTAAAAAAATCACCCAATATAAGGATTTGGGTGTCACCTGGGACAAAGACCTCACCTTCTTGCCTCACTTTAATGCCACTCGAACGAAAACATATTCGGCTTTATGGGCAATAAAACAAGAGATCACCAACTTCCATAACCCGTACCTTATCATTAAATACATTCTTCGTTGCATTTTCCCAATTCCTTTATATGCCTCGACTATATGGTCCTCAGCACCCTCATCATACCAAGCCGGGTTCCTCTCCCTGGAATTCTGGATCTTGAAATGGCTAAATAGGGTTGCCGGGCTAACACCTACAATCTCAAAATCTGTTATGGTCACCAATCTTAATACGCTTCCTTGGAGGTATCACATCATCTCTAGGAACCTTCTTACCCTCTCTCAGCTTCTATCCGGAAAACTGAGCTAACCTGATATATGGGATATCATCACTAGACCGTCCGACAAGAGAAGATGCCAGTCCAACACCTCCCCATACAGATCGAAACTGCGTAGCATGTCCTTCCTGGACATGTTTCCACATAAAAAAAAAAGGTAAAGTGCAGCCATTATCAACCCACTACAGGATGGATGCCTCCTCAACAATTCATGCTGTGGGAAATGGACCATAATCTGCCACGCTGGTCCAGTGCAGGTTGGCAGATCGACCGTATTCAGCAGTCAGGGGTTTGAACCCCGGTCTACTCAAAGAGCGTGTACTACTGCACTCCCGCTCCTGACCACTGGGCTACGGAGGTACCTTCATAACTCCTTCCAAATATTTAATAGATTAGCCATAGACGTTAAGAAACTTTGCAAGGACAGAACCTACAGATCTTCCATTCTTGCAGACATGTATGCCTTAGTCACGCTCTAGGTGGACTCTCTGTGATGCCGCATTATCCACGCTCCGATGTATCCGTATGCACTTTATGTTTTTGTATTTGTTGTAACTTTATGTTTTTGTATTTGTCGTAACTTTATGTTTTTGTACCTTCACCAGTGGCTGTTTAAGGCCGTATATAGTATCTGGCTCTGTATACAATGCATTTGTCTGTATTTTATGTTTTATATCTGTATGTAACTCATGTCCTCTAGCTGCATAGCTGTAAAAGGACATTTCTTCGGAAATAAATTGATATTAATAATAATAATAATAATAATAATAATAACGGATGTGAACATACTTAACCTACCAATACTTTAATGCTAATTATACTAATACTTTAACATACTAACTTTAATATACTAATACTTTAATATTACTAATACTTTAATGGTGACGATTGGGCAAGGGCAGACTTCATTCCTGTGGTAATCACTTTTGATGTAATACGAATAGTCAATACAATACTTTACAGCTTTCTAAAAATTATCATGAGACTAATTTTTAAATATAAATTGTTTATTTGTTAAACATTGGTGTTTTTAGTTAATGCAATTTTGATGTCGAGTTACTTAATTCAGAGCCTCATTGCTACTGGATAAAAATATGGTTCAAAACAAGTTGCACAGTCTAATTGTCCATTAATAAAATGGATGTCAGATAGCTAGTCATTTACTCTTTTAATGATAGGATAATGATGGTGAGGATAAAAGAGTGTAAAAGAGGAGATTGAGATGCAGTGGTGGCACGGGGGGAAATTGATGGAAATTGTGTGGGAGAATATGTGATCGAAAGAAAGAATGAGTAAGGGGAGTTATTGATTGAATGTGGGAGAAGAAATAAGTTATTAGTTACAAATACATGATTCAAGAATCATAACAAAAAGAGTTATACTTTTCGAAAATTCAAGTGTAAAAAGAAAGAACAGTGTGAAAAATTCGCATATACGAAGGCTGTTCAGTAATGAATGATCATAATTTTCCATGAACAACCTTAAAAAAAAATGTAAACTGCAGCCATTATCAACCCACTGCAGGATGGAAACCTCCTCAACAATTCATGCTGAGGGAATGGACCATAATCTGCCACGCTGGTCTAGTGCAGGTTGGCAGATCGACCGTATTTAGCAGTCAGGGGCTTTAACCCCGGTTTACCCAAAAAGCGTATGCTACTGCACTCCCGCTCCTGACCACTCGGCTCCGGAGAACAACCTTACTGCTTGCTTTTTCCAGCTGAGCTGTGGAATTTAAGGCCAAACCAAGCTGCATCACTTAGCAACTGCACAGTTGACTCGTATGCACGGTGTGACCATGGCGGTCGGTCAAGTTTATGCCTGTTCAGTTTTGCCTACGTATCAATGGACGTTACAGGCGAGGAATGCTGCACTCATTTTTTTTTTCCGTCTCAAGAAAACGTCAGCTGAATCATATGAAATGTTAAAAGAGGCTTATGGTGAATTGACGCCTCCGTATAGCACAGCTCGCAGGTGGTTTAGAATGTTTAAAGATAGATGTGATTCAGTCACTAAAATCGGTGGTCCTGAAGGTCCAACCACTGATTATGGTCATCTCTTTTTTTTAGCATTCAAAGAATGGTTTACTAGCATGGTTGCGCCACGTCATACGAATGTTACGGGACCTTACTACAGAACTGCACACTTTGCGGGATCACATTCGTCGCATACGACCACAACTGCATCACGACAAAGCGAGACCAAACATTGTTCATACTGTCATCGAGTACTTAGCCAGCATTAATGTCAAATGTGTTCCTCATACGCGCTACAGCCTGACCTTGCACCCTACATTTCTTTTTGTTTTCAAAGTTGAAGAAGGAGCTGAAAGGAAAACGTTTCCACTCAGAAGAAGTTGTAAAGACATCTGAGACGATTCTCAAACGCATGTCAAAAAATGGCTTCCACTATGTTATTAAGAATGGCAGAAAAGTAAGAATAAGTGCCTTTCATCAAACGGGGACTACTTTGAAAAGGACCATTAAAATATGGATGATTCATAAAGGTATGTTGCGAAAAAAGAAATTATGATCATTCTTTATTGAACAGCCCTCGATTATCCAGGATCTGATATTGAAAGCGATCTCAGTAATGATGATGGATAAAAGCGTAAAGTTTGAGACAATTATGGATAAGGAAAATTTTGCAAGGAAGATTGAGACTGACCGAGGAGTAAGGTCGAAAGTGAAGATATAAATAAGAAGTGGATAAAATAAGGAATAGGATTATTGCGATCACTGAGAAAGTAACATGATATAAGAGAGAAACTGCACAAGAAAAAAAAAAAAAAAAAACAACTACGTGTAACTGTGAAAATGAAAAATGAAATGAGAAAAGAAGACAGAAGAATGTAAATCCAGCAAAAGGAAAAAGGAAATATAGAAAGTTATAGAAAGTATAATAATAGGTCGAGAAGAAGAAGGATAAATAAAGCAAGAATTCATTTCATGATGACTGGCACTTAGAGCTTAGTGCATATTTTTAGAACTTTCAGATTTTCATTTGTTAATATCAACACAGCAACTGTCATCCATTTATAGCTGCCATTATGCCTTCTAAAGGAAAATTAAGTATCGAATATTTCGGAGTATAAAGCGAATTCTGTTTTCTATCTTCAAAATTCATGCATAATATATATTCACGGTATAAATCTAGGCCCCCGTTCCTTTTTATGGTCATCTTGCTCAGCTCGGTAGTGGCATATTATAGTAAAATGTGCATAAGTACCATTATTTTAATTCAAATATTTCTGCTTTCTTTTAAAAGTTTACATCATGATATTTTATTAAACTGCACACCAAACCTTAAAGAAAGCGGTAAGCGTACACAGTACTCCATTATGCACAAGGTCGCACCATCAAACCCAATAGACATAGGTGATGACTTGGCATCGCTCGTTTCGATATTATACATGTGTGTGTGTATGTGTGTGTTATAAGAAATTGACAATCTCGAAAAGTACACGCAAAAAAAAAAAGGAAAAACGTAACGGCCGAATTTCATGAACTGTTTTATCAAAAAGATGAACAAATTCTTAGGTTTTGAAATATAAGCATAATGTACATGATCTAGAGGAGTGTGTCCTTTCAAATGGCATGCAGAAGTCATCTGTTCTGGAAAAGGGTGCATTGTTAAAGTTGCAAAGTTGCTGGGCACTGCAACTTCGGTGAAGCAGTTGTGTGAAACTTTTCTTCTTCCAAAATATTTATTACTGTGTGCGGTATGTTTTAAAAGAGAAAATAATTAATTTTTACTGCAGTTTTACTCTGCAATGTGTACTGTACAGTTTACTGTACTGTACTTTTTCGTATACTGTACATCATATCTTTCTCTCTCTCTCGAACAACGACGAAAAACTCTGATGATACTTGCACAATAAAAAAGTTGCGGTATAGAAAAAGAAATATTTTTATAGGTCTTATGATTATAATATGACCACTCAAAACCCAAAGTCGGACAAAGGTTCAATCCCCAAATTTGTCTGATTTTAGGGGTTGGACTGTACCATTATATTTGTAAAAATGTCTTTGGCACTTTCAGCATTTTCATTTCTACGCCACAATTGTAAAATACTCTTTTCCTTTCTTGCATCCAGGACGGTTAACGAAACTTGCAAACGTAATATCAAAAATAGCAAAAATGCTTCTTTTTAAGTAACTCATCTCAATTATAATATCCTGAACCACGTGATCGCTCCATGGGAAATAAAAACCAAATACAGACAGACGGATACGTATGGATAACAATGACATTAATTACAGCTCAATGGCTGCTGGTTACTGTGTCTTACCAATACGGTGTTAAAAATAGCAAGAGCTTCTTTTTTTTTAAGTACCTAACCTCACTTAAAAATGAAGCACTTACTATTTTTAATATTAGATTAGTAAGTTACAATAGCTAACAGCCATTGGAGTATGAATAATGTCAGTCGAATGCATCATACCTGATCTGCGTGGTCTTTAAAACGATCTGTGGGTCTTCGGGGTAGGGTGAGGATAGCATCAAGGGTGCCATTGCGCTGATCCCTGCTCTTATAGAGATCAGCACTCTGTAAATAAGTAAGTTCCCCTTATCATTTTTTAATTCTGATAAAATTTGCTATTGAAAAATTTTGAACAGAATCGTTAGAAGACTCTCGATTCATCCGCCTCGATTATCCAATTCGGTAGGGCCGTCTTTTGGTGTTCGTAGGCTCCAGGTACTCTTCTTTTGGTGTTCATAGCCCTTGGTGCTTTTTTTTTTTTTTTTTTATTGAAATTCGAAAGCGTTTCTATAAATTTGGCTTGGAAGTTATTGCCACAATATTTAATCCAGTACTAACGTAATCGTAATACGAACTCTGATGATATTAATTATCTTCCTAATAGTAAAAGCTGAAAAAAAAAAAAAAAATCTTAAGAAATCTGTGTTTAAAATTAGTTTGTGGAATTTTATTGTTGGAATAAAACCGTTGAATTATATTTTTTCGTAGATCCTAAAAACTCCTTAGACTCTATAAGCACAGTGCTGAAAGAGTCTAATGAAGAAACAGCACGGCAAGGCTGCGCTAGAATTAAAATTCATGGAGTTTCAAGGTTGCATTAGAATTAAAATTCATGGAGTTTCAAGGTTGCATTAGAATTAAAATTCTTGGAGCTTTTAAGTGATTATTCTCTGACATTTTGGTTACGGATAGGCGTTAGTTAATGTTCCTGTTTAACGGGGTGAAAGTTGCGTTAATTATGAAAGCACTAATGCATATCGCTTCTCTCCTCTGTTGCACTTTATTTATGGCTCATTTATAAGCACCCTTTCAGTGTCCAACTGCTGATTAATGAGATGTGAGGTGACAGAACTATAAATGACTTAATAAGGTAAAAATAGATTATTACAAAACTGAGACTAGATAGAAATTTGAATTTAAATTAATAATTTTATTCATATAAAAAAAAAACTTATTGATTTCCTCGTAGTCCAATGGTGTTTCCGTAGTTGAGATATCCGGAAGAGGGTGGACAAGGTCAAGGCCGCTTTGAAAGGAATTGTTTCCTCCCAAGAAAACAAAATTACGCTAGGCGTTAATCTAGCAAAAGGCTCTTTCTAACACAACTTTTCACATGGGGGTAGATTACATTCGCGTTGTTACAACTAACCTACTTCGCCCATCGAAGTCGCAGGCCACTGAACCTTCGCCGCTATCGTCCTGACCGACATCAGGGTCTTGGTCGCTCACCCGCTGCTGTCTCAGCCAATAGGAGATCGACATAGTTGACGGAACAGTGTCTAGGTGGGAAAGGCACCTCAAGCGCTCCGTATATTCAGGAGTGCGAGTATATTTTGTTGGTATAGTTTCATTGAGTAGTTGAAATTTTGAAGTGAAACATGACTCGCTTAATACGACCGCCAGAGTAAGGCGGCTTTCTTCGAAATATGCTGTAGGATTAAAACAGAAATGAAAACTTTTAAAAAGATGGTTCAGTGAAGTTATTACTCGGGGAAACAATGCGGGTGTTTGACTGGAGGTTGCTGCTCTCAGCTTTCTTCCTGGTTGTCGACATCCGGCCAGTATTTACAGGTAAGGGATACGCTATTTCATAATTAAAGCAGGTGTCTTTTACTGTTATGATGTTTGTGAGTAATTATCCGTGTAGCGGTACATGTTCAGCATTGCGAAAGAAAACACATTTTCCAGTGCAGAAACAGGAAATGATTTCAAATAGAAACTTAGAGACAACTTAATTTTAAACTTAGTCAATTTACAGTAGAAAAGCTTAAATAAAATACGATTCTTCTTCTTCTTTTCAGTCATTACAATTGTGTATCGTTAAAAATGTATATCGTTCAAAAAGAGTTGGGAAAAACAGTGAATAATTTATCTCCATGTCTCAGCATTATCTAATTAAAAACTCTAATGTAAAATAAAATGTTTTAGACTAAATTTTTATAAGGCCTAAAAATGCTGAAAACATCTAAAGACCACAGATTTTCGTCATCTTATGTAAACGTTATATTTTAGCAGAGTTTTATAACGAAATTGAAATGTTTGTGTCATGGATATGTTTTCATCGGGGTAACTGTTCCTTCGTTTAGTTAAATGTTCGGTTAGTTTATTCTAAAGTTTCTTTAATTAGGTAGGAAATTTGAAAATGTAAATATTTGGAAATCAAAATAAAAAAATAAACAAGAATAGAATGTTAAGTTTATACTCTGGCATTACCACATAGGCCATTGGAGTTTACAATTAGTTATTTGACAAGAATATTATCAAAATAATTTTAATACTAAAGCTAAAAATGTATTTGCCATATCCATTCGCCTTCCGAAGGCATGGTACGAACTTAAAGAAGGAAGCTGCTTAGTCAGATTATTCTAGTGAATGAGTTATATTTATATGTATTTAATTCAAACGCCATTCCTACAGTATGTAATGCAAGGAAGTATAGGGATCAGATAAAACGTTAGGATGCATTACGCGTTGGTGATCGCACGAATGCTATGCAACAGATTTTTTCACAAAAATAACGTGTCTTGAACTGTAGTATGTTGTCAGGTAATGATGGGGAAATCAAACTTCTTTACAAAATATTCCGAGGATATTCATAAGTTAGAAACTTACGTGATTATTATCCATTAAGAATTATTAATATGTATAATTAACCACTACTTATACCACGTGGAGTTATTAATATATATTTTATTTAAGCAGAGCCTAAACTAATATATACAATTGGGTAACGTTTCAGGTATCTTGATAATTTTACTAAATTAGACATGATAGATCTTTAAAAAAAGGAAAAAAAACTTTTGTAGACGTTTTCAGTTTTTTTTTTTTTTTTTAATAAGAAATAAACTGCTCTATTTCTTCATTTTCCTTCGATTTATCTTTGAAATTGTACCTTTAACATAAACTTTTTTCTGTTGTTTACCAGTATATTTCCTTTATTAACACCATGGACGATTCAGTCGCTCTCGAAGAAGGATTGCACAGTCTACCTCCCCTCCCCGGAAACTCCTATTTTTCGTCTATCAAGATAAGCAAATCGACCATAGGATACATGCAACTTAGAGACACAATACACTGATGTCTCATAGCCTTAGTTCCTTTGGCTCAAAAAAAAAAAAAAAAGTCACTACTTGATCGTAAGCTTTTGACTGAATCTTGTAATCGAAACAGTACTAATACTTGTTCTTGTTATTAATACTTTGTCTTATGACAATTTCCTCGAAATTATTGTTTTCGCAACCGAATTCTTATTGCAATTGCTATATTTAAGTAAAGATTCCATAGTGTTAACAGACTATGAAGTCTATGGAACCATGTACTTAAATATTTGAGAAGCGTGAGAAACTTCAATTTAGTCAAATTTCACTATCACATTGCTTTAAGAATTATACTGCGTTTCCTTACCATTTACAAGGATCATCCCTCTTTTCAAAACATAATTTCAAAATTCACAACTTCAATTTAGTCAAATTTCACTATCACATTGCTTTAAGAATTATACTGCGTTTCCTTACCATTTACAAGGATCATCCCTCTTTTCAAAACATAATTTCAAAATTCACAACTAAATCTGATCAAACAGCTCACATCGCGAAAAAAAAAAAAAAAAACAAACAAACAAACAAAAAAAAAACTAATAATAATAATAAAATATAAAAGAGAGCGGGGTCAATTGGAGCATGTTTTTCAATTAAATTTAGTCTTTCTTTTCCTGTTCTAACCATTTCAAACAACTGTCGTTTTCAGAGTGTTTCTTATCATTCTTTTAACACTCTCACATACTTCTAATTTACAAAAAAGAAAATAAAACTGATTTCATTAGTCACCGTTCCATCACGTATTCAATACCATTGCCAAAATCTTTGAAAGGTTAAATTTCAAGTATTTCAGTATTATCTACCTTTACCCTTTTATCAGCAATACAGTTTTCTTCCTATCCATTCTCTCCACCTCAGTGTATTTACCCGCTTTCTCCATATCAACTTTGATAAAAATAAACAGATTCTTGGTTGTGTCACCCTACGTTTTATTGAATAAGTGATGGAAAGGTGACTAATGAGATCAGATTATTTTAGTCTTTTTTTTTTTTTTTTTAATTTTGCTCTTTTTAAAACTTTCCTACTTTAAACCTTCCATCTATGCTATACATTTCTCTTTTCTGAATCAGTAATTCTTATTTATCTGTTGAAAGCGTGGATTCAATTCCTTTAATCCTTTTAAATTGCACATGGTTCTCTTTCAGACCTTCATCTACTTATACCAAATCTAAACAATTTGTCGTGCGCGTTCACTCTGCCAACATGTATGAGCACTATTTGCCGACCATCTTAAGCTTTACAAAGTTATTAATTTATCCTTTAACAGGGCAGAACACTTATCTCAATCATACACTAGTACCTTAATTGATGCCTGCATATGATCAGCTCCAAAAGAGTACCTACCATGAAAAATCTATTCAACACAGTACAACTCAAGATCTACTCCAGTTGTTGGATCAACTTCAAATGTCAGCCAATCTTGAGATCCTTTATTTTCACTTTCTTTCATGCATGCCGTTCCGGAAAACATCATAATTTAAGGTAGGCTAAAATACTAACAAATAAGGTCAATTCTGTCCTTCTTCCTTTTTACAGACTACAATATGGGAGACCCAAATGCTTTTAGAAGTTCCCAAATGGTGCTAACGAAAACATCGTAATATCCCCAGTGGCGCAATTGGTTAGCGCGCGGTACTTATAAGACAGTACTTCTGAGTTATGCCGAGGTTGTGAGTTCGAGCCTCACCTGGGGAAATTGATTTCTTTTGTTATTAGATGTGATCATGAGTAGAGTTCAGCAGGCTGCATTAAGATCTATGCAGTGCTACAAAACAGTTTATTGAAACTGTTTTGTAGCACTGCATAAAACAGTTTATTGAAAGCAATGTCTGGTTCTGCGTTGCCGTCACTAAATATAATAGAAAAATATTAATTTCAGTTTTTTATTTTGTTATTTCAAATGTCGAGATATTAATATTTATTCAAGTAAAGAGGAAAGTTTTACGTCCACCTTTAGAGAGTTTGTATATGGTAGCAGGGTATAAACAGAACTGGCAATATATATGTAAGAGAAAGCAGACAGCATACAAGTATAACACATTACGAAGATTTGGATCGAAAGTTCTCCAATGGTATTGTTTCGATTATTTAGAGCCTTATTCCTTCTCTATCACTTTAAAAAAATTAAAAAAAACCCCTATTGTAATGAAGTAAATTCAAATCTTTTAATTTATTAACTCAATGTCAAGTGCCCTCTGACTGGTTACAATATTTCTATACGTATCCCTCCCCCCTTTCTACCTTTTCTGACTCTTTCGACTGGCTAACGTGAACTGTTCTGCTTTGCATTCTTTTACTGTTTTATTCGCTTCTGACTTCTGTATCAGTATGGTTGGTTCGCAGCTTGTCATTGTTTGGGGAGGTCTGGGAAATCCAGCCGGACACTGGAGGAAGCTTCTAAGTGTCTTTAGTGGAGGCTGTAGCTAACTGATCTCAGGCGGTAAGAGCAGGATTTCCCCGCATGTTATTGTGGGTTTTTCAGCACTTGAGAACACACCTGTACAGGCATATTACACAATTCAAAAATAATAAAGGTTAAAACCTTCGCACTATTCGCTGAATTTACTGAAATTTCGCTGAATTTATTGATTTACTGAATCGCTGAATTTACTGAATTTACTGAATCGCTGAATTTACTAAATATCATACATACTGTACTTTCAATTCCAACCATATGAGTAACGTAGATAATTACTTATTTAAACACGGTAAAGAAATTAAAAAAATGTCTCGAAAAAACGTGCAATCTGCTCTCTCATAATTCCATATAAATAACTGCAGGTTTTCGATTATCCGAAATAATTGGGATAGTTTAGATAATTAATTCCGAAGCAAATTTTAAATTGACCGCTCTTTTAAATTTATTTATTGATTATTCTTTAGTTGGAAGTTTTCGGTTTTTCTACCCGCATTGGTTGTCAAATTTGTACCATTAAAAACTTTTTTTTTTAGTTTTTAATTTTTAATTTTTCAGCAATACCAGATTTGTTTTTAATGGACAGTACCACGCATGTTTAAGAAATGCTTACGTTTGCAAACAGTTCTTAAACATAATGAACGATGAGGCTGGATACTGTTCAATTAACCATAGTTATAAATAACAGATTACAACAGTTCAGGTGGCGAGGGAGGGAGGGGATAATGGCTTAATGTTGCATTACCCAAGGTTCAGTTATTTCTTACTCTGTTTTTCTTTTATACAGTAATGAACCTCCGCTGACTTAAAACCAACCCATTGATTTTTTGCTGATAATAGCATACTACAATCCACCCTTCAGTTTGAGAAACCTTACCCTGTACAAAAAGGCTCAGCTTCCCGAATATACACTATCAATTCCTCAGATGCTGATTTAGAGTTAATTCTCCAATGAGTTAAGAAAAACTTTTGTTCGTCTTCGATGACATTCAGATTTCTAGACAAGATTACATATTTTATTAGGGATTACCCTGACTTCTAATCTCTCTCTCTCTGCATAAATACATTACGAATACTGTTTCCTCTATATCTTCATCTGTTTTTTTTTAGGAGGATAAGTTGTCTGTTATCCTCCCATCCGCAGTTACGACGTCACTATTCTAGTGGTACAACCATCACCATCGTTGCCATTAAGCTTATTTGCGAACTGCGAAAGGTAAAGATATACGTGCATAAAAAATACACTGGTTAGGTTAAGTTAGACTTCTTGTATTTTATACCGCTGGAGGATAATGGACATTGTTTTTGTTCTTGGCGTTACTTTTTTTTCTAAACAAGTACTCCCTCTGTACATATTTCAATCCAACCCTATCATGCAATATTGTTCCCACATCTGGGATGGTACCTCCAAAATTTCTGCCATGCTTCTAGACTATTCAAAAGGGGGCAGTCAGGTTAATTAATAATCAGTCTCTTGTAAAGTCTTTTTCTTATAGAAGTTCAGTTTCTTCTGCATGCCTTTTCTATAGATACTATAGAATTTACATTATTTACATTTACAGTCGAGTACATAATTCCTCTTTATATATGATTCTGCATATTTGAATATGATTCTCTAGAATCTGTCTTACATAGCAGTTTACTATTGATTATCATAAAGTTAAAGGGAGTGATAGTATTGTAAGGGAACATGCTTTAAGCTTACAGGGCGAGCAAGTCCACTCACCGGAATTTCTGAAGAAAGCATTTCTGACCATGAGTTGATGCTTGATGTATTCATTTCCCTTGACTGTAGTTTTCCACCGTCAGGTTATTACTTGTGACAACAATGTGCCTCCAAGGAAAGGAGTCTCAAACTACTATACAAAGATTTCCTAAAACGATAAATGAATTTGTGCGATCCCGACCCTCCCGGCCTCCCATAAATAAAACTAACGATTTTATTTCGGTTAAAGCGCCAAGGCCTAACTTCGAGTATTACGAAAATGATCCCGTTGTAGATAGTGACGATATTCCTTACTGTTTCATTTAGCCAATGTAAGATCTGGTGCTCTAGGCTGAGCAGTTATTAAGATATGAAAGTAGTGGAAAGGAAAATCAGTGCAGGAGTCCCATAAGGTGGCGTCCTGTCTGGCCTTCTTTTCTCAGCCATTCTAATTCCTTTCATGCGTTCCCGTGATGATGCTCTAATATATGCTGATGATATAAAGTTTCTTACCTTAATCCCACCATCTGCAAACCCAACGGTAATTACGTCTTTAATCACGGAGAACTTGACCGCTCTTTCGACTTACTTGAAGATGTTTGGATTAAACCTTAACCCTTAGAAATCTGCAATAATGATTTACTCATTGAAAAAGAACCAACAGTAATTCAACCATCAGTTTTGGTACTCTCATCCCAGTGGTTACTAGCCATAAGGACCTCGGTATCTATTTCGATCGGAAGCTGAAATTTAATGTTCACACAGAATACCTCCGGAAGCGATTTAACACCCTACGCTGGAGAGCGAAGCAACACTTACTTCATTCCAACGATGCCGCAACCACTACCAGATATCTTCGAACCACTGTTTATCCGGTTATTTTATACGCTGCTGAAATTTGGGCATCTGCGTCGCCCTCACTTCAAAAACCGGTGGTCTCGTGTAAGTACTGGACCCTGAAATGAGCCATAAATAAGCATCGCCGGCCCCCTCAATTGAGAACAACTGACATGGCTGTGCAGCTAAATGTACCCAGGCTCCCTAAGTTAATTAACAGCAGGCGTTTAATGACTACATTAAAAATGTACATAGGAGTGATAAACGCCCCAAACATCTGGGATTTCTGTCAGTGGCACAATCCTCTGCCATCATCGAGGGCAGACTTTTCCTTGGCTACTTCTCTGAAAGAACTGTTATCCTAAAATCCAAGTATCAACATGTTCTCAGGCCTGTCTCTCGGGGATGCCCACAGGGGTCGGTTTTGGGGCCTGTGGTGTGGAATATGGTTCTACAGTATTGGCTCTCCCGTTCCTTTGAGAACACAAAAGTTGTAGCCTTTGCCGATGACCTTACGATCATTGTGTCTGGAAAATCTAGGCGTGCCATTGAACATAACGCCAATCTGGTACTGTCTGATCTCTTCTCCTGGGCAGATTGAACTCTGCATTAACCCAAGTAAAACCAAAATTATGCTCTTTAAGCACAAGCTAGACCTTAGGCGTCCACCACAGGTTAAAATCTCTGGAATCCGGCTACCCATAGTTACTGAAGCTACCATTCTCGGAGTGGTAATTGACCACAAACTGAGCTTCCTACCACACCTCACCCATCTCAGATCAAAAGTCAAGAAGCTCTCTGGCTCCATTATTCGTATCTCCAGGAACGACTGGGGCCTTTTCAAGAGGACGCTTCGTCTCTACTATAAAGCAGTCTTCCTGCCAATCGTCACATATGCAGCTGGTGCCTGGTTTCACCGAGTTGGATTGGTCAAGATGAGAGACAGATTGAGTTCCTTCCAACGTACAATGCTACTGGCTACCCTTAGAGTTTGCAGAACAGTTTCTACAGCAGCCATCCAGGTCATAGCTGGAAATCTTCCTCTGGATTTGTACGCCGCTTACAGAGGACTAGTATTTAGAATTAAAAACGACATCCCCACTAAGTTCCTTGACATCGAGCTTGATCTTGGCACCGACCCAAAAGCTGAGAAAGTCAGATGCTACAACGAGTTAGTGAACATCTGGCAGACCCGCTGGGATACGTCCCAGGTTGGAGTGGTTACCAGAAGATTCTTTCCTGATGTCACCTTTACATTCTCTAATTCGGTCCAATCCTGGCTTTCCCTTACCATGGAGACTTCCTTCCTAGTTACTGGACATGGCTCTCTTAATGAAAAACTGCACCAACTAGGCCTCTACACGACTGACCCGTGCTACTGTGGAGCCAAGGAAAACTGGAGGCACCTCCTTTTTGACTGTATTCTGTATGAAGATTTGAGACAAGGTTTAGTGAACACCATCCCAATATCGGAAAAAAAACGATTAGACCAGTTACTCCAAACCCCTGAACGTTTATTTTCTCTTCACAACTTTGCTACGGAAGTCTTTGCTCGAAGGAGGAGGTCATATAGAGTGGTCAACACCCCTGGAATTGGGCCTGAAGTGGATTAGACAATTGTTCTTTTCTTTTTTTTTCTTCTCCTCCTTGCGTTCTGTTTGGAGTCAACCACTCCATACTTATTTTTATTTATTATATATATATATATTTTTTAAATTATTATTTTTATTTTATTTATTTATTTTATTTTTTTATTTTTTATTTATTTTTAATTTATTTATTTTTTATTTATTTTTAATTAATTTATTTTTTATTATTTTTTTATTATCATTTAATTTTTTTCCATAACCTGCACCAAGGGTGGTTTTTTATTTATTTATTTTTTAAATTAAATTTTATTTTTAATTTTATTTTATTTTAATTAATTTATTATTTTTTATTTATTTTTTCCCCATAATACACCACGGGCGGTTTTTTTTTTGTCTGCCCCCCCTGGAATGGGCCCCCAGAGGATCCTGACTTACCTGATGGCAACATCATGTGGGTCAGAGTCTCTTTTGAGACAGTACGTGCATTACTGGGACTAGCCCACCTTCCCGTGGTGTGGACGAGTACCCAGAATCATCTCTCCAGGTGATTGATGCTTCTGGGTAGCCAAGCGGCCAGACACAACAACAGAACACACATAATACACACAAACCTCCGTCACACACATATCTGGCCCATTTGTAGTGATACTGTTCTTCACAGAGATACGAGGCGGGGTTGAACAGATGTTCTAGGTGCCGCCCTTTACAAAACACACACACATCCTTGAGGTCAGACCCCACACTAATCCTCAAATATAACCGGTTGAAACTGTGTAGTCGTTCCTACTTGCCCAGGCACTCCCCAAAATTCAGGCGCTGCTCCGTCTTGGGGTCAACCTACAGAAAATGGCTACCGACTACAAATACCGTCGCATTCTCCTCGAGTGGATTGCATCTGTTGAACTGCGATAAATTCTTCCAAACTGGGTTACGACATTCAGTTCCTCTATATATTTTCCTATTATTATAATTTCATTTTTACATGTTTAATTTTGTGTAACTCATAATTTCCCATGTAACTAATTTTTACCAATTTAATTCCTTAATGTAAAACTTTTCCATAATGTAAATCTCCTGGCCATGTCGCCGTGATGAGAATTATTGTTTCTAGGACCTGTACTGTACTTAGCAGCAATAAAAAAAGAACTTTATTATTATTATTATTAGCTCCAATGACCGGATGAGTAAGCAGCTGAATAAACGCACAGTTGCACGTATTGAGTAACTAATTTCGTGTCATAGAATCTTGCCACGCATTCCAAAGAGATATGCAAGAGGTTTTCTTCTGAGACGATGTTTGAAGTGACGTTTGAAAATGAGATGATTCCGAGGCATAGTGATCTTGGAATCGTCCCAAATGACCAAGATCACGATGACTCTAATCCTTCTCTGTTATATTTCCTTATCCGTTAAAAGCGATATATCTGTCATTTTTCTTGTGTTTGCTGGCGAAAGAGATTTGCATTGTTTTCAAGGAATTTCGTTCAAGGCCAATAGCTTAAAGTTAAGATAAAAGTATCGCTATTTGTTGCGAGCATTCTGAGAAATAATGCGAGTTTGCCTTTCATCTTTGAGTCATTTTAATGTTTCGTGTGCAGGCGAACTTAAACATTTTAAGTTCGCCTGCATACGAAAGAAAATTCTAATTCACAGATAAAAGTGGATCGAGAGCGATCGCGAAAAGAATGGCAGACAGAACACCCTGCTGTGGTACTCCTCTGTTAACAGACAGAACTCCCAAAGGGATATCGCTCTGTTAATTTCTTTTGTATAATAATCTTATGAAACAAGTAGATTTATGAAAACCAAAATGACATATTCAAGCACTATTTGTCAGTTCCTTGATAGGTTTGGATCACTGGTCATACTGGTTTCGTATACATTTTCAGGTTGGGAGTTAGTTACCTGAGCGGTTGCTCATACATCCAAGTATATTTTGGCATTGTGTTCTCTACTCAGTTTGCCTCTTTTTATGGACGAAAAATCTCTAATTTCCAAAAAAAAAAAGTTAAAAAAAAAAAAAATTAAATAACCTTGCTAAGGTCTTCCGAGACCGACTAACCCTGCCACTATGAAAAAAAAAAAAAAAAATTTGTGACAAACAAGGCACAAAATAATGCACAGAACAAAATAAATATGATACTCAAACATGTGACTAGCGGACACAGGCACACAGCTAAAGACTGAATTACTTTGAAGTAAACGTTACGCACGACCAAACTGCGTGACGCCTCGAACTAAAATGGCGATAACATGTGTTGCCAACTGTAGTCAGTTGAAAATAGCTGAGCCACAATGCAAAAATAGATAAAATCCTATGTTAAATATGAAAAAAAAAAAAAAAATTTTTTTGTGGCTAAAGAGAATTTAAACGATTAGTGAATATTCTCCGAAAAATGACGGGGGGGGGGTACGTTCCCCATTGCCCCTACCCTGAACCCGACACTGGATTGAAACCTAGGGCTTTTCCAATGATGGTCAAAACCGAGTTGGTGGTGGTTATAGCTATTGTGAGCGCTGACTTTTTGAATAAACGACGGCCAAATGCAATTTTAGGCTCTCTTTAGGTGATGGGATAAACAAATACCGTACTGCGAAGTATGTGCTAATTCCTGCCGCGCTGTTCCAGATTTGTTCTGACTAAAGAATCTCAAATCAGTTGGGTTTCCCCCTGCTGAAACTAGGACGCTGTATCCTAAAACAGCAGGGGAAACCTGGATATTTTACTTTACTCGAAGCTGGAATAACTTAATTTTACCTTATCGTGTGTTTAGTTTACTTACCAAATGTCAGTAAACTAGGAAGAGGAAAGTAAATAAGGTCTCCCCCACAAACACAAATCGGCTAATTTGAGATACGGAAGTCATTTAATAAAAAAGAAAAAAAAAATTATATATATATATATATATATATATGTAATATAAATAATAATAAAAGAAGAAAAGAAAACTAGTAAGTATCAGTTAATCGCATGCTAGTTTACGTACGTGATTGGTGATCTTTTTTTTTATGATAGTTTTCCATGAGAATAGAGTAGGAAGAATTTGTGGGAAATTGCCAAAATAACGCATTAAGGCTGATCATAAGGATCACTAAGTTAGAAATTTAATTCCTGTTGTTTTCCGACATATAGCAGGAAATGATCAATATTGCCACCAGAAAATAAATTGTAGATGTAAAGTCAAAAACTGAAAAGAATTTTTATAGACTTTTTTTTTTAAAAAATAATTTTTAATGGAATGAAAAAGTTCCATTTAAATCAAGGATTCAGATTAAAAAATAAGTTTTCTAATTTACACAATGCAAGTTCACTTGAAATAAAAATTGAGATACCTATTTATAGAGTTTACATGAGTTAAAATGCTAATTTAGAGCAATAGACTAAGTATTAGCATAGACCGGGAACGAGTTTCGTTTTAGGAGGTCCAAATACTGTGTATCTCTATATCGCATGTATATTGAAGGCCACCGTAGCCGAGTGGTCAAGACAAAAGTTCGAACTCCTGCCTACTAAATACGGCGCTGATTTTTGTATTCTTCCTCTTGTAAACTCCTCTGACGGTTTGCTCGTCCCGGAGTATAAACAGAATATTTGTATTATTATTTAATTTCTTTTGCTTCATATATGTTTTTCTCTGACACTTTGAATGAAGCAGTTGAAATTATGTTACGTATAAAGTCTAAAATAATTTGCACTTTTAGACTGATTTTTCAAAGATTTTTAAATGCCCACCAAAAGACTTGTGAAATTAATTTATTGATACATCAGAATCAAATTTTAGTACAAACATCACTTAATTAATTAATTAATTAAGTGATGTATTAAAAATTAAAACTAAAAATTAAATTGAAAATTAAAAAATATATATACAATTTAATAATGTATAATTCTCCTGTAAGCGGAGCCATTAGTGATGGCTAAAATAACAATAAACTGTGCCATTAATATATTTAATATCATAAATATAGGGTTTCCGAAAAAAAAAAAAAAAGCTTTTATTATTAGAAATGAGCATAGCTTTTGATCTGATATGAAATAAAGATGTACTTTTAACCAACAAAGCATAACTGAAATAATTTGTTTTCCATGTAGTTCATAGATTACGGGTTCGAAGGCGGCGCCACAGCAGGCCATAAAGCAAAATGGTTACTGTTCAACAGAAAGAGCAATGTGTTTAGTAGGTTGCTCCTACAAATCCACCGATTCAAGTTCAACGTAATTACTATTGGATGTTCAAGGAGTATGCACCAAGTGGTCCAAACTTTTATGTATGAGTGGAAAAAGTTTATTGCACGGTAAAGGTAGTGGGACGGCTTGGTACGTATGTTAGTTGAAGTTTCGAAAACCGTTCCTGGTGCATTCCGAAGCCCAAGAAAGTCAATTCGATCGCTTCACGAGAACTTCAAATTCCGAAATTAACAGTGCACGGTGTCGTTCATAAAAGGCTTCGATAGTTCAAGTGGTGCAGTAATAATTACCAATATGCTGGTCAGCACGAAAAATGTTTGCCACGACAACGTCGCGGTTAATCAACAGAACGAGGCTCTGCCTCATTGATATTGTTCTGTACGTAACACTAATGCATTTTCCAAATCTCTGGATTGGTTGTGGTGGACTGATTGAATGGCCACTTCGCTCATATGACAAAACACCGCTCGATTTTTTCTTGTAGAGTTATGTTAAGGATAAGATATTCACAACAACAATTCCCGATTTACGAACGTTAAAGACAGGAATAATTAGTAGTGGCGATGATGTAAGGAAGAAACGTTATACAGCATCAGCAAAAAAAAAAAAAAAAAAAATTACTGTACTCACCTCACCTGTCCATCCTCTCAAATAATTTATCTAATTCTTCCTTCAAATTTATCCAAACTATCCACCTCCACAATATCGGATAGAAGTTTGCTGCAACAATCTATCGCCTTCTGGCTGAATGCAAACTTTCCTATATCTATCCTATAACCATAATTTTTAAATATAAATTTATATTCCCATAGGATGCTACCTGAATTTAATTTATTCAATCCATTTAAAGCTTTAAACACTTCAATTTCTCCTCGCAGATGCCTAGTTTCTAGACGCTACAATTTACAGAAATGAAGTCTTTTATACCTCTTTGTGTCATTGATTTGAACTCTTCTCTGCACGCCATCCAACAGATCCATATCTTTCATAAAATGAGATTTCCAGAGACCTATTGCAATACTTAAGATGAGGTCTAACCATTGCCTTATACAATGGAAAATTGAAGTAGTCGCTTCAAGTTCGCCTGAAATGCAAAGCAATTATGGTGGTAGGTGCAGTCCAGATTTCACATCCTCAAAGGAGCACACGTTTAAGTTTATTAGTGTATAAACTTAAAAATAAAAACTTTTTCAGCTATATATTTTTGGAATTGTGAAAACAGTTATTGTAAATATGCATCTGTTCAAAAGTTATGAACTTTTCTAATAATGAAGGTTTTCCCCCGAAGGTTTTCCAATATGAAAAAATGTATAAACATTTTTCATATTAGAATTTAGATCATAACGTTGTTCTAATCTAATCCTGAAAGTAACATAACGGAAATAGTCGAGTTGTGGTTGGAGGCACTTTTTGAATATGAATAACAAAGATTATATTTAATGTTATTCAAGCTGGAATTGCAATATTTTAAGTTTTAAGCAAGTTAAGTTATAATAAAATTAAATGAAGATATGCAATTTATACCATACCTTGAAATAATGAGATTTAAGCTATTGTCATTTTTAACCTCTTTTATTCAAATCTGCTGTGCACAAATTGAATTCCTTATCTAAGTTATTTAAATCGCTTAATCAAAATTTTAATTACTTGTATATATTTGCATAAAATTAGACAGTTAATATTCATCAAAAAATAGAATGGAGTTGTCAAACAACGGATGTTATTGAAAAGGGGCACGCACATGTCTTTGACATAACTTAATAATTTTACCTGATTATTGAAAACATTTATTAACCTATTAAAACTTACCTATTAAAAGAAAGCCTTTGAGATCTTTCTCCCAATTCGATTTATCAAACCGACTGCAACAAAAAGCTGGCATATTTGGGTTAATAACATTAACTCGATTAACCCAAAGTACATTTTACCAATTGAACTCATTGACGTGGATATGTTTTCAGTGCCTGCACAGCCTTGGATTGGCCTACGTTACGTAAATTTCAAAAAGTATCTTGGTGTTCATATCGAAATGTTGTTTTTCACATTTATTTGCTAAATAAATGTGAGAAAATCAGTGGCGAAACTATACCGCCAGGTCCGGGGAGGTCCTGGAAGCCTTGGGCCCAATGGATAACTTGGTATGGTTGTTGAAGATCACGTGGTGACCATTCGCAATCGGCAGGAATTCCCATAATGTATACTTCCAATCTGGTCAGAAATCAGGTTAAAACGTTGATTTTAGCAAACCTTAAAACTACCGGGGATTAAAAAAAAAAAAGGTGTTATGGATCAAAAAAAAAAAAAAACACAAAATTTTCTCTCGCGCTCTTCGACAGTTTTTTTATTATACATATGGGAATGTTATTGAAAGTGTCCCTGATTGCGAAATTTCGATATTCTGGTACCATATTCAGTTAAAAATTTCAATCGATTCAGTTTTTTTTTTATTTGCAACAGTTTTTCTATACATTCAGTAAATAAACTCAGTGACCACACTCCATTTCATGAAATGGAGTACTTCTTCGGTAAGAGCGCCATTCATACCATGCGATATAAAGGAGGTGGACAGATAAGTAGGCATGCTGCATGTCTACAATTCAGTGTGAGAATATGGGAAATCAAAGATTTTAGTGACATTTAAGGTGGCATGTAGCCAGCGACAGAGCTATTAGTGTGGAAATTTCGGAAATTGAAACTTTGCTTTAGGGATTCCACGCATTGTTCTGTGTCTGGTGCATTTAGATTGTTCCAATAATCAAATAACATTCAGCCAATGGCGATCCTGTGGTCCGAAACAGCTCGCTCATTGATGCGAGAGACAAATGGAGGTTGGTAAGATCGGTGTGGGGTAATAGAAAGGCTACAGTCAATCAAATGTGGACATGTGGATATGTGTTTATCTTATGTATGGCTATCCCTAAACGTTAGTTAAATCTTCCTGAGTTGAACTAACGTTTAGGAGCCGTTGATTTTATGTTTTCTATATAAAACTCTGTAAAATGGCCACAAAATGAAATGTGCGTGTTTTTAGAATCAGATGTAAACTGCTCGTAAGCTTATAACTCATTGAACGTTGGGTCTGCGCGCCAGTTTTCTCTGTTTTGAATTCTTTGCTCACTAAATTCGTCATACAAATATTTCCGCCTGTATTTATTATGCATTTCAAAAGTAACTTCAAGAAAGTTACACGCAGAGTCTCCTCTCCAAAACAAATGACATAATGTATTAATACGCCTTACTTGTATTCATGATCATATAGCATTATCGTTTTGTTTTTTTAATAAAAATATACATTTAGAAATATGAATCAATATATGTATTTATATATATATGTATATTTAAAAATATTAATATTAACTTATCACTTGTAATTTTTGATGAGTACTAAACTGGAAAAAAAAGAAAGAATTCGCAAATAGTTTGAACCGAGTGCTGCATTCTGTCTCAAAATCAAAGAGAAATCAATCAAGCATGTCGTAACTTTTACATGACAGATATAAAATAAAATTATTTAATGGTTTAATGGTATTGATATAAAATATCAATACCATTAAAGTATTTTTTATTTGTCGAAGTATTGCACAAAATAGGTATCAACTGGTTAAGATAGGCTTTACTTTGGTGTCAAATTAGAGTGAAAAGAATATAGTAAAACATTGGATTACCAGAAAAATAGTAGACAGCATACAAGCAGGAAAAACGATGACTGAAGACCGAAAAAGAAAAAACATATATATATTTATATATATGTTTAATGAATTTTAAATATATATATTTGAAATTCATTAAATTCAAGAAGTTACAAAATTCAAGAACGTCTCTTTTTTTAATATTTCGAGCTTTCAAGTATTAATGAGTCACCAAAGTACTCAAGAACTGTTTATCAAAATTTTATCATCACCTAGAATTAATTTAAGGTCACTTTATTCCCGTTGTTTTGATGAACCGGCATTCCTTACAAGTCAGGCGGATTTATGCCCTCGTTTTGATCCCTCCTTCCCCCCCAAAAAAGGAAATTAAAATGGCTGTTTGTTTTAGAAGCATCAGCGACTAAGGCCCTATTGCTCCTTATATACTGTTTGTAAATTGCGTATATTCTGTAGTCCATTTTCTGTTTGCTGGAAGAAAAACCGGAGTTTCCAGGACAAAAAACTACGCTACACTCGACTGAGACCGACTAACTCAGCCACGTTGTGAAAAAGGCCCATAAAAATTCCTCACGTGATTGACGGGACTCGAAGTCAGGTCTTTTCCACGCGGTGTGAGAAGAATGGCGGTTCTGTCAACTGTGCTACCCACGAGGTCATAATAAAATGGCATTTCTGTTCTCTTACATAAATTTTATAACTTATTCGCCCAGTATTGGGTTCTTATATGCCACCCCTTTAATTAAGAATGTTAAAGGTAAATAAACCTAATCAATTCAATTATGGTTTCTACCCTACTTAATAGTGTTCCAATATTCTGTTCTAGTAACAGCAATAAATATCTACTAAAAGTCCATGAGCGTGAGGACGCCTCGTTTTTAGAGCTCAACCACTTTGTATGGCACTGTGCTAGGGCGAGAGAGAGAGAGAGAGAGAGAGAGAGAGAGAGAGAGAGAGAGAGAGAGATCCATAGAAAATGGGACAGGAGTCTCTTTTGAACCGGAACTACAGCGTGACTACATATTTTTAAAGTCAGGCATTAATGGTTTGTCTACACATGTTGATTCTTTTAAACGTCTTCCTTCCCTCCCTCTCTCCCTCCCTCTTTCCGCCACGTTAAAGAACGAAAACTAAATAGTATTGAGAGAAAAGAACTTTGTGCTTGAATGTGTGATCATTTGGGCACAGGATGCAGAAACGCCCAGGTGATAACAAAAATATCAAAGAATTTGGGATAACAGGTGACTGTAACTAGAAAGACACTCCCATAACCGAAAGAACTTTCTCCGTGAATTCTGTAAGAGGTGGAGTTCTTTGCATCTAATAGATGTCTATATGTAACAAGAGGAAAAAGAAAGAAAAAATATGCACATACTAAATGAAAAGACATGAATTTACAAGAACAACAGCAATTACAAAATAATTACTCTAAGAATTAAAAATTATTATTCTCTTCATAATTTATCCCTTCTGTTTTCTGGAACAACCTTCCTTCAGATATATTTTTGGTTGATGGTTGATGCTCTATAAACTTGTTTTCTTGCATCATTTGCCACTGGTACTACACTGAAAGGACAGACTTATCTGGTTCTTGGGCAACGCGATGCTGTTACCTCTCTCATTTGTCGATGAACCCACTGCTTGGCAGGTATACATATATAGGTACCTTGTATAGGTACACTGCACCAATGCATTCACGTAGACGGTAATTCGATGTCAGTATGGATAAATGTTATGAGTTAATCGACTTTGAAAGAGGAATGACAGTGGGTGCCCGACTCATGGGTCGCTCTATCGTGGAGGTAGTACAGTAGTTGCACTATCCCCGTTCGACAGTACCAAGTTGAACACGCCTGGAACAAGAGTGTATCGGAAATACGCCATTTCCGGAATAACATCTCATCGTGGACAGCGCTGTGGCCGGAGAAAGGTGGTGGATGAACATGGTCGTCGAGAGTCTGTCTCGCATTGTTTCAGCCAACTGGACAGCGACAGTTGCACAAATCACTGCCGACTTCAATGAAGGATTGCCAGAAACGTCTCCATCAGGCGATCATTAGCCACAATGATCATCGGACCAGGAGACCTCTCCACAACGATTGGAGAGATCTCCTGGTCCGATGAGTCCCATTACCAGTTATTTCTAGTGGACGGGAGGGTATGTATCTGGCGGAAACCACACGAAGCTATGCAACCATCATGTCAACAAGGAACTGTTCAGTCAAGTGAACGGTCGGTAATGGTCCCAGGCGTGTTCAACTGGCACACGTTGGGACCTCTGGTACGTCTAGATGCATCTCTGAACGGTCCAGGTTACGTGTCCATCCTTGCAGACTATTTGCATCCCTTCGTGGTCATCATGCACCCACAGGCAGTGGACTCTTTCTGCTAGGTGACTAGAACATGGTTCAAAGAGCATTCTGCGGATTTTACCACCATGGAATGGCTTCCCCGTTTGCCGGACGTGAACCCTGTGGGGCATCTTTGGAATGCTGTGGAAAGGTCCGTTCGAGCTTTGGATACTCTACCCAGGAATGCAACGGAATTGTGGACAGTGGTGCAGCAAGCATGGATGGAAATACCTGTGGAACGCTTTCGTGAACTAATGGACTTAATGCCTCGCCGTGTGACTGCCCTTATCTGGGCGAAAGGTAGACCTACCTGTTATTAGGTAGGTATTCCATGATTTCTGTCCAGTCAGTGTAATACTACTGATAATAATAATAATATTTATGAAAATTACAATGTACAGAAATCAAGATGTATCCTCTGTCTTCACAGTTTTCAACTCATGCGCTACACAGTACTAAGCACTATGGTTCTATTGCATTTCGTGTTTGGAAGTTTCATAAAAAAATAATTATTGTGCCAAGTATTATCTTAAATCTCAGAAGCAAGGGTGCAGTAGCACTCGCGTGACTGTTAAATACGGTTAATGATTATATTCATTGTCAAAATAATTAGAGCAAACTCCTCTGACCTAGTGGTCGTGCCGGAGTATAAGCAAAAACATCTCGTTTAAGTTTCATATCATTCGAGAATACGGGTTTAAAATTTCTGTTAGAGCACACTCAAATATAAATTAACTATAGCCCTACACGAACTTCTTCACTGATAGGAGATCACTGAATAAACCAACAGGTGAACATATGCAATGTAACTCGTATAGCTACTTTTTAAAATAGCTTCTTTCGTGTAGCTCAGAAAAAAAATTATTTGGAACATCAATGGGGCAACCTTTGTTCACCTGCGGAGTGGATAAAAAATTTAATTTTATTATTTTCCGCGAGCTGGTTAAATATAAAGGAATATAAATACAGTATACCAAATCATGTCAAATCAAATTATTACGCACTAGCACAAGACATGAAGAAATAAAATATGATATTGATATTTTTAGAATTTGATTTTTCACAAAATTGTCACTGTTTGGCGAAATGTCGTGGACACTAGCGGACATTGAAATTTTTTTATCTTTACTATGAAGCAGTGGCCTCACAGCACTGGTTGTACATTGTTTTTCAGTATAGACAGTCGAAGTTGCACACGGTGCTGCAATGCATAATTTATCCCACTCTTGCAAGTCGACCTGAAAAAAAAAAAAAAAAAAAAATTCTGCGGCTGATAGAACCTCTATAAAAAGAAAAAAAAAAAACCTACAAAATAAGTCTTTTGTTTTCAGATAAACATTTTTGTAAATAGACCCATTGTTCAATATTACATTTTCTTAAAATATATCAAATTTATTTTACTAGAAACTTTTTGACTTTAATCCCATTTCCCTTAAAATTGATGGGTACAACAATATGGTTGCCATATTTGAATTCAGAAACATTAAATCTACAAGATTCATCCTGAACTTTAGCAGGAAGCTAAATAAATTTTTTTTTTCTTAACAGATATTTATTTAGAGTATACCCAGTATAAAACAAAATAAAATAAAATATTTCCAGAAGCTTTCGGAACTCGTGTCCCTTTCTCAACTGACAGAATTTTTGCTTGTAATGTATTCAAAAAAAAATTCTGTCAGTTGAGAAAGGGACACGAGTTCCGAAAGCTTCTGGAAATATTTATTTTATTTTGTTTTATACTGGGTATACTCTAAATAAATATCTGTTAAACTATGGACCCCAGTACTCCAGGCCCATTTGTCACTATTTTTTTTTCTTGTTTGTTGAACGAAAAACTCGAGTTTCGGGAGAAAAAACCATTCCGCCCTCGCTTGGGATCGACTAATTCAGTCACGTTGTGCAAAAGGCCCATAAAAATTCCTCACGTCATCAACGGGACTCGAACTGATGTCTTTTCCACACAGTGTGGGGAAGACGGGAACTTACCAACTGTACTACCGAAGAGGGCGCAGCAGTTCGAAACCCACACCGTTGAATTTTTAGCCATTGCGATTGCTTATGTGCAAGTGGACGCGCTGTGTTGGTGAAACAAGATATTTTCTGTCAGAATTCCATTTCATTTAAACCTGGTAGCATATCTTGTAATTGACGTAATGGGCAGGTGGTACATGTATTCACTGTCTACCCGGTTCCTGGGATTCCCTGCAATCTATCGATGTTATCTATATTGTAGTATATACAATCTATATTATAGTATCTACATAGCCAATCATGTCTGTTGTGTGGGTTTGTGTGTTTAGCGTTGTGCTGTGTTGTTGTGTTTTCTGAATGACCTGTTAGTAGCCAACTCCAACAGAAATTCACCTGGAAATAATTAGGCTAGCTCCCATATGAAATTGCCAGACGGAACAAAGAAGAAAGTTTGAAGTAGGATGGAATCTCTAAAGAATGGTTTACACGTACATATATATATTAACGACTTAATCCCATACGTGCCTCCAGGGCCTAGGCCCATATGCACTAATTCTCAAGGTCCAAAGACCATGTATACAGCCTTTGATTTAAAAGTATATATTCATAATCAACATAATAATAACAAATAAAATAAAATAAAAATATATAAATAAACAATATTCATAATAAACATAATAATAATAAATAAAATAAAATAAAAATATATAAATAAACAAAACAATGGTTTAGCGACGTCCACAGATAGGCATGTGGGAAACTAGATAGGAAGGGCAAGAGCAAACAGTCGGTTCTTGAACTATCAAAGGATGAGACCGCCAGATGATTTTCATCCCGCACAAGGATATACCTCAGGAGTCAACAAAGAAAGATTCAATGAACTGGTGAAACACTCCAGCTCCACTAGAAGGAGAGCATGAAGAAATCCCACAACACCAGGAAGAGGTCAGCAAACCCGCACTGGGGAAGTCGCCCGGTATCAGCAATAAGAAGAGGGGAACCCATTTCGAGCCTGAGCGGGGAAGATTCAACCTGGGTGGAAGGGGTAAACCCAGGTTAACGAGAAGAAACACTTGAATGTTAGGTTAACGTAGTATATTCGGCTGTAGAGCTTGGGAACTAGACACCTTAAAACCAAACTATTATATTAGGCCCCGAATATTTAAATTAATATGCCATGCTGTGTGTCGTACGTCTGTTAATCGTGTGTGTACGTTCTATAGTCGATTTGTCTGTTGGTTCTGGGGGGAAAACCTTGCTATCTACACCTGAGACAGACTAACTCAGCCACCAAATGAAAAAAAACCTTATTAAAGTTTCTCGCGTCATACGGAATTCGAACCCGGGCCTTTTCCACCCAGTGTGGGGAGGATGGTGACGTTACCACTGTGCTACCGCGCAGACACTAGACACCTTAGAGGAAATTTGATTGAGAAGTACACTGCTTGACAAAATTAATAAAACAAAATGTTCTTCATGGATATCTTTTTGTGAACAGCGTCGCCGCAGGCGATTATTTGATATGATAGGTATCCTGCCATGCAAATTCCGAGTATCCAATAGAAACTGATCTACTGCCTTACAGAGTTGCACAATATACAAATTTTTCATGACTATAAAACTACGGGTTGTAACCATATCACTTTATTCCTGTTTTTTTGGCTTGCTCAGTGGGATAGCCACATCTCCAGTCCTCAGGATGGCAAGTCATCGTCGTTTAGAAGAGTCTTTGAGTTGCGGGCCGTTGATCGACTTCTACTGCCTTACAGAGTTGCACAATATACAAATTATTCATGACTATAAAACTACGGGTTGTAACCATATCACTTTATTCCTGTTTTTTTGACTTGCTCAGTGGGACAGCCACATCTCCAGTCCTCAGGATGGCAAGTCATCGTCGTTTAGATGAGTCTTTGAGATGCGGGCCGTTGGTCGACTTGAAGCCGGCCAGTGGCAGGCGGAGATGGCACGTTGGCTTAATGTATCACGCAGTGTCGTCTCGGCACTTTGGAAGCAGTTTCTGGAAGACAGTGACCATTATAGGAAGAGCGAGTCAAGGTCGCCCGAAGGCTACGTCAGCTAGAACAGACTGCTATCTGGCTCTAACAGCAAGACGGAACCCTACGATGTCCTGTCATCAACTGTCTCTTGAGGTTGCTGCGGCCACAGGTGAAAACGTTTCGAACGGGACTGTGTTAAGAAGGCTCAATTCGAGTGGACTCTACGCAAGGAAGCCGGTTGTTTGTATTCCATCAACCCCCGGCGTATAGGGAAAACCCTGGAGGTTGCAACAAAGTACAAAAAAAAAATAATAATAATAAAATAAAATAAATTTCATCAACCCCGTCTTCGCGGTAACACAGTGGTATCGTCACTGTCCTCCCTATACGGGATAGAAAAAAGGCCCGGGTTCGAATCCCATCGATGACGCAAGGAAATTTGATGAACTTTTTTCATCCTATGTCTGAGTTTGTCAGTCTCAAGCGTATATAGCAAGGTTTTCCCCCAGAACTGTTTTTTTTTTCCCTCCAGCAAACAGGCAAATCGACCAGAGAACACACGCAATTTACAAACATGATACATATAGAGGTATATGTGAGAAATTGTCAGGGCCCTAATATAATAATTCGAATTTTGAATTCCATTAACCCCAAAACATCGCAGAACTCGTCGAAATTGGAGCGATGAACATGTGACTTGGAGCTCCGACATATGTGATACAATTCTGTTCTCTGCATCACGTTTTAGCCTACAGACGTTATTTCATCTGGAGACAACGAATAATGCGGTATCATCCCTCCGATATCAAAGAAAGGAACACTTACAATGGAGGCGGTGTTCTCGTGTGAAGCGGAATAATGATCAACGACTGCGCCCCCTATTGATGTTTCTGATAGGGGTGCCGTAATTGCGTATAGGTACCGAGAACATATCCTCGAACCCCAAGTACGACTTTTTAGGGGTGCGTTTTGCACAGATTTTCTTTTCATGCACGATAACGCTACTGCACATAAAGCTGAAGGTGGAGGAATATTTTGAAACTGAAGATATCCAACGACTGCCGTGGCCAGCACGATCACTAGACTTAAATCCGATCGAATATGTGTGGGACGCCCTTGGGCGTTGCATTGAACACCGACAGCCAACTCCTCGGTCACTTAATGCACTAAGGTCTGCGCTGGTGGAAGAATGGGATTTTTTGCCGTAGAATCTTATAGACACCCTTATATCGATCATGGTTTACCGCTGCCAGGCTTGTTCAGCTATGGGGGGAGGGATCATACGCCGTACTAATGTCATGTGACCATATTTTCGACTATCGACTTCTGTAATTTGACCTTTTTAGTAATTCTTATACAACCCCTATTAATGACCTTATACCTGTCCGAAGTTTCTCACTGTCTGCTCATTTCATCGTTATTCTATGGTGCACCACCATACCAATTTTTTTTTTAAATTTAAATTAAATTTTGTCCTGCTTCATCAAAAGCTGCACGAGTTACACCACGTTTTCTACGTGTTCTGTTCATTTTGTTCAACAGTGTATAAGTCTCTGAGAAGATAAAATAAAATGAACGAAGGAGAGGGGGGAAATATTTACTTTTATTATGATATAATCGAGATATAAAAGAATCATCAGAAATAACTAATCACTAGAATAAAAAAAATAAATAAATATTGTGTTTATACTGTGGGACGATCACACGGTCGGAGAAGTTCACAAAATAAAGAAAGAATACAGGAAACAGCAGTGTAGTTTATCATTCATGCGAGCTTGAACCACGGTCACTCGAAGCGAGGGAACTTATGCACAGTCGTTCCTCACCACTCTTTGTCGCTATTTGAAAGCAGTTATATCTCTCTCCGTGCACCCGTGTAGCTTTTAATCACTATATATTATTATTATTATTTAAATCCATTCGTGTCTTTAAATAATAAGAAAAATATTAAAAGAATGTTAATTTATTTTATAAAAAACTTCTCCAAAATCTAAATTTCACTATGGCATCCTGCACCCCTTTCGGAAAGTTTTTTTTTCTGGAATATGCGTCTAGTAATCTACTTGATACTTAGAACATAATATATATACAGTATATCCCAATATATTTGGACAGTGCGTTGCAATTCTGCATTTTTTCCTGCAATTCTGCATTTTTTCCTGCAATTCTGCATTTTTCCCCCCTATGGACAATAACAACACTAAAATTTAGAGGACCTGAAAAAAAAGAGTAATTTAAAAAGACAAAAGTACGGAATTTAAAAAGGTTCTTTCTTGTACCTTTAATGTTTATATATATATATTATCAAAACACAAAAAATGCGCATTGTCAGTCCATCATTCATTCGTTCACTTGCTAGGGAAATGACTTGTTATTTACCGACATTTACCGTCTTCAGGACTTTTGTAGGTCACAGGAGGCTCAGTTTTGTTCAATACCTGGAGCCATCTCTTAGGATGACGCCACTCGTGAAACACACCCCAGGATATCCTCTTTGCAGCTTACTGACCTGCATTCAACCGGACAGAACGAAGCACACTGTGTGACGAAGAAACCAAAACACGCGCAATGCTAGCAACGACGAGGGGCAAGCATTCGGAAGGAGGCGGACTGGGAGGGTCTCATGTATAATAATCTATTTCTATCCGGGTCGGTGGTTGTTGCTTTCATTCTCTACACCCTGCTTCCATTTTTATTTTTCGATTCTTAAAAATGCATTGTACTTGGGCGTCTTGTGAGACTGTTTCGCGATATCACGTTTTTAAGTGGAGTGGATGCCTTCCATTAGTTTGTTACACGAATAAAGCCTACTATTCTGTTTATATTCATTAACCTCCTTAAGCAGTTTATTGATGTCATTGGCTTGAAAACGCAAACTTGTTACGCAGCTGCCATACTAGAACGTAAAATCCTACTGTAGGGTATTTTTAACTTGCCTTTTGTCTCTGTAGTTGTCCCTAATCTGAGCAAGACCGCCACTGAATAAGATTTATAATCTCATTATTTGAGCTGGATGGAAACAAGCTCTGTCTCATATTTTATTAAAAAAAAATAATAATAATAAATAAATAAAAATAAATTAGCAATAGCCTACAACATTTTTCTAACCTGAATGTGTATTATGGTCTTTTCCTTAAAATGAAAGATCACAATACGTACCAAAACAAAAGCTAAGACATCTGCTTTTCTTCAAAGTCTGTTGAAAGTCATATATAAGTCGTCATATTAATTTGCATTTATAGCAGCGTGTTCTGTTCGCTTATAATGTCATCAGTTTTCAATGCATGTAGCCTATAACAACTTTGTTCGAATAATTAACCATAACCTACAGGGGCTCACATCAGGTGAGTATGGGCTTGGCACGCCCAGGGTCCTGAGCTGGATATCATCATTTTTCTCTTTCTTGGTGATTCCCTTCTCTCTCTCTCTCTCTCTCTCTCACACACACACACACAGGGGTAACTCCGAAAATTTTTGTGGCTGGTGCAGCAAAAGCCTCAGGCTTCCTTGCACCATATAACTAATAATAATAATAATAATACTGTAATAATCAGATGCAAATTAACAGCATTCGTTAAGATGTCTGTATTTTGAAAATTGCATTTTCACAAGTTTTGAAGAGTTACTAAATAAAATTGTGTTAGACGCATTTGGTTTCTTTGTTTCAGATTAATAAATTACTGTGCTAACATAACCAAAATTCTTGTTACCTTTTATACCATTATAAGAAATTATTATAAGAAATTATTAACTAATTCAAGAAACTGAAGAGCAAGATTTTTTTTTTTCTTTTATAAATACTTGACGATCTCTCATAGCTGTTATCAGTAATACATAATCCAGTTTACTACATCTAGGGAGAGTTGAGAACATATCGAAATAACTCAGTTGGGAGAACGTTAGAATGAAGATCTAAAGATCTCCGATTCGATGCCAGCTTTCAGCAGTTCATTTATTTGTTGTGAAGTGAAGAGGTCTTTTAAGCCCGATGTAGCCAAGTGTTCAAACGCGAGAGTGAGTACTGTATGAACAGAAGTTTTCTTCTGTGTTAATTTAAGATGGAACATCTTAAATTAACACAGAAGAAAACTTCTGTTCTTCTGTTTGAGTTAATTTAAGATGGAACATCTTAAATTAACTCAAACAGGACAGAATATGTAGGGACAAGCTCCATATTAAAATAAAAAAGGAGGGGGGATAGCAAATAAGTGGGTATTTTTCATTAAACAAATTTAAAATATCATTCAGAAACATCGCAAGTAATACCCAATAAGTGGGTATTTTTTTTTCATTAAACTAATTTAAAAATGCCATTTAGGAACATCACAAGTATAATTAAGATATTTTCTTTAGAACATGCTAATTCACTAACTTATTTTATATAATTTGCAGAAAGAAAACATAATAACATTCGTAGTGTTATTGCATCATTTAGATTTCTATTTTTATTTGTTTATTTATTATTATTATTTTTTGACTCTTAGGTTCGGGAAGAAAGGAAAGTCTAAAGGAACCGGACCCCCCAGATAAAGAGCAGACTATTGACAGTAAATCCAAAAGAAACATTAATAGGATAGCCAATGAAATTATTCCCCGTGATCCTTCTTCTTCTTCTTCTTCTTTCTACGAATTCCGTGAACCTCGAAACCTTCTAGTCAACGAGGCTTCATATCGGAGACCAAAGAATGAGGAGCAGTATCAGCGAAGCCTCCCATATCTTACCGTTCCTGATTTTCCAAGACGACCCATGCACGAAACTAGCCAGAGACATACGTCAAGGCGAAAGAATCAGTCACTAGAAGAAATCATCAGCGGAATTATTCAGATTCTAGGAGGGGAGGTACCAGTGCAGAGGCCAAGCACGGTGAATTTACCTCATGGAGTGCCATCACGTATTAACAACCGTGGCCCTCCAAACGTGGGTTTCCCGGAATTGCACGTTTCAAAATTTCCACCCATTTCAACCAAGGTGGAGTCCATAATAGTACAACCAACACCAACATCTAATCCTTGGCTATTTCCTGGTACATCTGATGTCAGCTACATGCTTGGCCTATTAAATAACACTGAAAACAAGGCCAATTCCGAATTAACACAAAGTACTTTTCAAACGACAATTAATACAAATTCCGAGCCCCTGCAACCTTCTTTTAGTAGTTTTTCCAAGACACTAGAAATCACTACAGAAACTGTAAATGCAACGATTCCAGTAACTGATAAAATTAGCTATACTCCCGAGCTTAATAATTCAAATGTAAGTACAGACATGCAAATCAGGCAAACGCTTTCAAATGGAGAACGCTTGATTATCTCATCACAGTCACCATCATCATCAGAACCATCAGACGGGGTCCACGCGATCCATATTACCACCATAATGGATGCTGTACAGAATCAACCTACTTTGATGACCACATTCATACACCCTTCTCCCTTAGAGGTTCAAGAATTTGTTTCATCGAAAGAGCAATTACAATCAGTGGGAGACGAGAAGCTTGTTTCATCATCATCACTTTCAGCAATTAAAGAATCAGTAGACGTCGCAGTCTCTCAAAATGATTCAAAAACTACTCAAAAATTGGCTGATTCTATACCTACAGGACCTGTTACCGGATGGTTACCAGTGTTTGTTCCTCCTCTTTTGGGACTTATGCCTAATTTCACAAGGACCATTATTAGTGAAGAATCTCTGATTATCACCCGTCCTACGGATCCAATGACATTTGATATCACCGTCAAAAATTCTTTCGGTAACCTTGGAAGCGAAACAATTCCAGACATCCAGCCTACTGGCGATTTTACAGCAAATGGAGACAGTTTCACGTCACAAAAGCTTACAGACTACGTAAGTATATCGGCAACAAATACTCTTCAGACCCATGCCGAAACAACAACGGAAACTCCTAATAAGCCTTCCATATCATCCTCATCTTCGCTTCTTCCTTCAACTCTAACTACAAACGATGAAGTTATCATGGGAAGCACAGACAGGAAAAACATTACGGAGGCTCTTAACCGTACAAGAATTCCTCCTCCTCCTCCACATGCTGACATCTTCCCAGTTGATATAACAGAGGTAAGTGAAAACAGGGAGCTGGTTTAGTAGTTAAGAATATTTGTTATTTGGGCCTACTGTATTTGTTTTAAAAGTTGATTAATTATATACACCTGAACCACACCCAAGGTGGGAAGCAACACCCAAAAGTGCTGTCATTCTTAACTTGAAATCTCTGATTAGAAGGGATGTAGCCAATCAATGATTAGCTATATGTGCACTCCGATTAGAAGGAATGCACAACTGACAACCGTGACTACGAGAAAAAAATATGCTATACTTTGTTTAAAATTATAAAGATTATAAAGTAAAAATGTAATTTGTGTGTAGTTTTACTCTGTATATTGTACTAATCGACATTTTATTATTGCCTTTTTTTTTTTTTTTTTTTTAAGAAGTAACCACTGTCGATAGCTTTCATTATTTCAATTTACTGCTATAAGAATCTATTTATAATAGTTTATAATGAAATAAAGATGAAATTTAGCTCCAAGAAATATTGTTCTTTAGCTATTGCAGATATATCTTTAAAAGAACTGTAAAGTTTATCTTGCGTATGCAATTCCAGGTAAGGCCAGTCTCTCGACCTCCTTATTCTCCTCCTCCTTCTTCTCCGCCTTCTAGACGGCCTCCTACAATGAACAGACCTGCTTATGGTTATGGGAACGGGCATCAGTATGGGTTTGGGTTTGGTGTTCCTCAGTCGGATGGTCTCAGACCCGTGCCAAATTGGTCCAACCAAAGGAAGCCCTCGACATATAGACCTCCTCTTGAGCCATCTCTAGTCAGGTAAGACGTCTAATGAATTGTATTTACTTAATAATCTATTAAGTATATCGAATGGAGTCGAACGAGCTGCTCCTCCAGGAGCGAACTGACATTTTTTTTTTTTTTTTTTAGCGAATAAGCTTCGTAAGAGATGGAAGGTAAAACTGCAATCAGTTATGATTCTCTTTTATAACATAAACTGAAATTTTAAGTTTACTCGTTCTTTGATTGTGTTTAAAACCAGTAGCTAAACTAATGCCCAAAGATTTCAGGTCTTCGCAATGACCAAGGCATTGAGGATCCGTGTCGTCCCAGTGTCCTTGGTCAGTCTATGCTCACGTTCCGCCTTATCTTCAGGGATCCGAACCCGCCCAATCTGAAGCAATTGGAGAATGAGATCGAGTCTGCATTATCAAGCATCCCTCTAGAACACTTTCAGAGTTGAGTTGCTACCAGGCCAAAGGAGGTGTTATTCGCGATTAAGTATACCTAATAAACTGGCCGCTCGGTATATACTAAAAATGCTTAGCTTCCGTTTAGATGAGTGAAATTTGTGTTTTTTTTAATTTTTTTAAATTTTTTATGTTCAATGAAAAGCCAATCCAGTTCAGGCAACTTTATATAGATCACTAAGTTGTGGGTAGCATTTTGACCTTTGATAAGTGTGTTACTTTCGTCACCTGTTTTGGTAAAAAATTATGTCGTCTGCATGGGTAATGAAGTCATTATGCGACGTAAGAAACGTGTTTAGTGCCGTTGAAAACAAGGCCACCTTACGATGCCCCTGTACTGATTAGGTAGGCCGGTGGCATGTTATGTCTGTTCGTCAGAAGGTTCCAATAATCGAAAAATGTTTTTAGACGATTGTCAGGAGGCGTTGAATTGCCATCTTATTAATGACGACTATAAATTTAAAAAAATGGCATCAAATTGTTCTTTCTTATTGGATATTCTACACATTGTTTCTATCAGATTAATAACAGTGGACTGTTTAGATCAGAGTGCAAATATTTAGGATGGTGTGGGAAACGCTCATGAGTTAACCACTTTTAAGATACTCGTAACTTCTTTTTCTTACAACTGACGAAGTCCCAAAGCTAACGTGACCAGGCGTCCCGGATTTCAGTCGTTTTCCCCGCATTGCAAACTGTCCAGGAAAATGTCCCGGATTGGACACGTAGCCTCCATACTTAATGGTAAACATAATGCAAATGATTTGCATTATGTTTGCCGGGCACCAATGGTACAACGGAAAGAGTTTTTTCGACAGTAAATAAGCTGCGGACGTCAACAAAAACACTGCTGACCGTAGAAACGCTGAAAGCAAAAAAGTTAAGTTCAATTTTGCTAATTCTTTGAAGAATTTCACGAAGAAATAGCAAATACGTAATGAAGAATTATTAAGAAAAATTCACTCAGCGGAAAAATATATTTAATTATATTATTTAATTTCTCTTGTTTTTATTGTTAAAAGTATGTATTATTATTATTTCACAGTAAAAAAACTAACCTTTTTTCACTAAACAAAAATGAAAATCAATTAAAAACATGACCCCCTCTAATAAGTGTTTTTTCCCCCTTCTAATTTCAATTATTTTTCTCAGTTCACATCCTTCACGCAACCTTCTGTTCGTTACGTAGCCGTAACACGAGGGGGGGGGGCGTAAATTAATTTCAGCCTTTTTTTGAAAAAAAAAAAAAATATATATATATATATATATTTTTTTTTTAATTTTTTTATTTTAAAGAAGTTTGATATTGTATTTTATAAGTTTAGTTCAAAGGAGTCAATGTATTTAATTTGTAATTTGTATGCGAATATTTTTTTATATATATAAAAAAAAAATTTTAATTTGTTTCGGGGGATGAACCCCCCCCCCTCCCAAGATGTCCCTCATTAGAATGCTAAGGATCTGGTCACTTTACCTAAAGCCTACAGAAACTGATGTGTAATCCTTCCACGACTTGGTTTTTTTTTCATTTGTTCTACTTTTTAAATTTGGATTGGTTTAGTTTTATATACTTTCCTGGCTGCGAGAAATATATAATCTTATTAAGCATACGAATTGTGATAAAAGGTCTGTGATAAAAGGAATGGAAATTTTTAAAATAAAGAACCATTATTTCATTAGTTCTACTTAGAACTTCGTGTTTATAAGACAGTGCTTAGAAAGAAATATCAATATCCTGGCTCAGCATTACATATAAATGGCGAATATACTTCTCGTTGTTGTTGTATTTGAGGGGTTTTTTTTTGGACAAGGGCCTCTTGGGCCATATTGTGTCTCATATTTCTCGTAAGGGAAGTACTATTTAGTTGTAGCGCAACATATATGCAACTCATTGCAGTAACATCCGAACCAATAAGGCTGAAGCGTTTTAGCTTCAGCCTTATTGTATTTTTCATAAAAAACAGTATTTTTTAACTGATCGTCAGGTTTCAGTTCCAGGATAACGTTTATGCCTACTTCCTATCAGTTCGGAAGAGTTGTGATCTTTTTATAGATCCTTATTGTTTATTTTTGACGAGCCTAATAGAATATCGCCTCTAAATTTGTTGTTACTAATAAAAATGTTCTCATTAATATTTTGTCGTATTGTGCAGTTAAACTGATATACTAGATGCAATTAGTTAAACTTCGTAACTCAATACGATCTATAATTTCCTAAGAATCATATAACCAAATTAAATATAATTTGCATAAACAATGCACAGTGATAATTCATTAAAAATTTGCCGATAAAGCTAAATGTCGAAGCGAGCATCTCGTTTACAGATAGGAAATTCCCGAACTCATTTTACTCTGTTGGGATACCCGCACATGCCTTAACTCAACTTAATAAAAGTACTTGCGGTTTAATTAAAAAAAAAACAAAAACAGCTTGTAATTTATTACTTGCGATTTATTAAAAAGCCTTTTTGTTCATTAAAAAAGAACCATAAGAAGTTTTTATATTATCATTGTATTTAATCAGTTATAAATTGTTATACTTTTTGTTATTCAATGTATGAAAAAACTGTATAATTTTTCTCACATTATATATTTGATAATGATTTGAGTAAATATTCATTATGTCTACTCTTGCAGGATCGATACATGTATCGTGGGTGATGATAGTTCCTGCGATACAGAATTAAATGAACATTGTCGAACAGAACAAGGGGTGAGCTCTTGTGTCTGCAAACCTGGCTTTGCTCGTACCACTGGTAGAAATCCTTGTAGACGTAAGTATATTAGCTCACTGTTGGATTAAGTTGAAATGAATCTTATATAAGTTTTTCATAGATATTCTATTTTCATGAAATCACAAGCAGGGTTGCTGCATATCGTAACTTTTTAACTTATCCTGATCTTACAAAAATAAAATAGCTCGTTTACTCTTTGAAAAAAATCTCCACGCCCTGAACCAGCAGCATTTATTCATAGAGAGAAAATACTTTCCTTAAGAAACTTTACATCTTAAAGCCTGTCAAATGACACTTTGCTCATAAAAATTAGAACCCCCCCCCCCAGGAAATCAACTATAATATGACAACACAGCCAATGGAATCAAGCTTCCTTTCTACGTACAATTAACACACTACGGTCCACTTTTACAATTCTGCACAAAAGTAAATTGCACAAAATGAAACCGAAAGAGTAACGAAGTCCAAGGACCGAAACGATATCTTTTACATGCAGAAGATAATGAACATTTGACTTTAATCATGTCTATATGTACTCTACCATTCCTTCAAATTGGAATTAATTTTGAGGAAACAATTTCCAAGTGAGGTTCAGTAAGACCATAGATGGAAAATGCATTTTGTATTTCCTTCGATTCCACTATATATCAGCAAATTTTGTGATAGTAATATGGATGCAATTGTTATTATGAAGTAATAACCTTTATTTTTAATTTGTTATTCGCTAATTATTTATTATGGACTTATTTTTATTAATGAAGGAATAAAAGTTAACTTTCTTGTGGCATACAATCAAAAGAAAAAAAAAATATGAGCTTAGATTTCCCATTCGTTTATAATAGATTTCCTATAATCTGTTCCTTTTTCGTAGTAGAAACTTGATTATGATTTGCTTTCTTTAAATAGCTGTCGTTTCACTGGTGCTGTCACTGAAAGTCGACTACCCAGGGAATCAGGTGGACTCACTTGTTGTGGGTGATCCAGAATATCAGCGTTTGTATTACGAAGCATCCCAGGCGGTAAGTTAGTAATGATGTACGCTGCACAAGTAAAATAAAACTACCTGTAGTTATATTTCTTGAACGTTTAATTTTTTTAAGATACTTAATTCAGTTAAATAATTATAATTGAAATTAATCTCGCTTTTCCTTTGGGCACACTGAAACTTAATACAATGTTTGAAAGCACAGGTTGTCTTCATCAAAATACCTTAAATGAAAGCTCTTCACCTGCTAAAATTTAGTATCTATTTATTACTAATAGAATCTAAATCATACGTTTCGCAGATTTCGGCACTGGCCAAAAAAAAAAAAAAAAAAAAGCATATAAGAAAATAATTTCCACCTCACGTGGATCCAGTTGACCTTTGAATTTCTTCAGCCTGTCAGACTCAACTACCAGTAGAGGGAGGCAACTGCTGAGCGGGCTAGCCGGGTGGATAAAGTGCCTGCCTGGCAACCCAAAGGTCGCGGGTTCGAATCCCGCCTCGGGCTTGGATCAAAATACTGCAAAAACCTTGGGAGGTGCATTATGGCCACAGAAGCCAATGCGCCAACAACTACAAAAAAAAAAAAAAAAAAAAAAAGGGGGAGCCAACTTGTTCCAGTAATCAGCAACACGCTAGCTAAAAGAAAACTTCCTGTTTATCGTCCCTAGTCCTGGAATTCTTTATGAGAGTGAAAATTTCCCATCTCTTCCATCATGCAGGATGATTGATGACTTTTGAGGTTATGATGAACATCATGGCGAGATCCAATCTTCCTTACATTTCGAGGGTACAGCTCTAAAACGGTGTTCGCAGGTCGGCCGCTAGTTAGTACACCGGACCGACCCTATCGGTAACTCTCTAGGAGGCTTCCGAATCAGCTAGTGTATAATTTTGCTACCTCTACTCTGCCAGATAGTGACTGGAGGGAGTCCGAGTAGTGTGTATGCGGGAGCATTGTCGAGGCCACGTTATGTCAAGGATCTGAGTATATTCTTACCACGTGTACGCCATATCCAAAAATTTCCTTACTTTGTACAGCATGTCCCACCACTTTTTCTTACTATTGAATACACCATGAATTGTCAAACTAATAGAATAAACTTATCTGCGAAAAGATCTAAACCTCCCAAACACTTCCTAATTCCTTTCACAAATATACGTGGTCTGAATTCTAATTTCAACGATGTCCATTTCCACTTGCAGTCTGCCAAACCCCATGTACTTTTTCTGACAGAATCGCAGTTATCAGTTGATTCAACTACTGCTCATCTCAGTTGCCCAAATTATTCGCTGCACGATTCCTTTCGCCTTAAAGGTGGTACTTGTGCATATGTCCGTTCCAATATTCCCTGTCAGAGACTTGGTAATTTGTAATCTCCTCTTTTCAATCTTCTCTGGCTTAAAATCTTTCTACCTCATTGTGTCAAATTCATCTGTTGTCTTTATCGTTATCCTAACTCCACTAATCACTTGGAGCTCTTTGACTTCCCCTATTTGCAACGCGACTTTCTCCAGTACAACTTTCCTAACAGTGACGTAATTTTCTTTGGTGATTTTAATGTTCAAAACTCAAACTGGCTTCCGTTTTCTAGTCACACTGACCCAGCTGGTCGAGATGCTGAGGCTTTCGCAATTACTAATGACCTTGCACAGATTGTTCATTTAACTACAAGAATACCGGACAATCCTAACCATACAGCCAACACGCTTGATCTTTTTCTCACAAATAACCCTTCTAAATACACGGTCGAAGTGAGAGGTCCTTTAGGCACCTCAGATCACAACTTTGAGATTGTCTCTTCTCCAATGGAGCCTTTATCTCATGGCTATTCCCAACCTCGTTTTGTTTGGCATTACAAGAATGCAAAATGGGATGACCTGCCAGATTTCTTTTCTTCTTTTCCATGGTCGGATTACTGTTTCAAAACTTCTGATGTCAACGTTTGCTCAGATCGTATCAGTGAAATTATTCTTGAAGGAATGGAATCCTTTATCCCACACTCCACTTTGAAATCTCGTCCTTTATCTAAACCTTGGTTTTGCAATAAATGTGCTAAGGCTGTTCAAGAGAAGAATGTTGCATATCGTAATTGGCTTGTTTCTAATTCTTCAGTTTCATTTTCTGCCTACACCAAAGCTCTCAACAATTGTAAAGCAGTTATTAATCAGTCCTAACTAGAGTTTGAACAGGCTAAGAGTATAAAACTTGCCCTAATGGTAGCCGAGCATACTGGTCTCTTGCCAAAGCTATTGGCCGCAACTTTTGCCCATCTCTACTCCCACCTCTGTCCAAACCAGATGGTTCTGTTGTCACTTCAGCCAAGTATAAAGCTGAATTGCTAGCATCCCATTTTACCTCCAACTCCTATATTAATGATCTTAGTAAAACACCTCCCACCATTCCCAACAAGTTCCATTCAATGCCTCCTATGGTCTTCCGTCAAAAGGATGTCAAAAGCATTTTGACGAATCTTATGCCAAAAAAGCCCCAGGTCCCGATGGTATTTCTCGAATTGTTCTCAAAATCTGTGCTCCTGAACTTCTGTTCTTTGTCGCCTTTTTTCACTTTCTTATTCCAAAGGTATTTTTCCTTCTGCTTGGAAATTTGCTCATATCCAGCCAGTTCCTAAAAAGGGTGACAAATCCCTCCAATCCAATTATCGTCCCATTGCAATTACTTCTACTCTTTCTAAAGTAATCGAGAAATCAATTAACCGCCAACTCTTAAACTACCTAGAAACCTTCCGTCTGATCAACGATCGCCAGTATGGATTCCATCAGTGTCGATTCACTGGTGATATTCTGGCTTATGTTACCCATTTATGGACTAATTCAATGGAAAAGTTCGGTAAAACACAAGCAGTTGCTCTTGACATCTCAAAGGCTTTCGATCGTGTTTGACATGAAGGTCTTCTAAGCAAGCTTCCATCTTATGGTTTGCCAACTGTTTTTTGTAATTGGTTATCCAGTTTTTCTCTCTGATCGGTGATGGTAGATGGCTCTCTGTCTTCTAACTTCTCCATTAATGCGGTGTCCCCCAAGGTTCAGTTCTTTCCCCCACTCTTTTCCTCTTGTATATTAATGACCTTCATCCTTCGACTGGAAATCCTATCCATAGTTTTGCCGATGATAGCACATTGCATTCCACTTTCCATTTTGAGAAACCTTGCCCTGCTCAATCAGCTTCAACTTCTCGAAAATCTGCAATAATTCCTTAAATGCCGATCTCCAGGTAATTCTCCAGTGGAGCAAAGACAACTTAGTTGATTTCAATATTTCTAAAACTCAGTCTTGTCTTATATCTCGCAAAAAGGATTCTTCCGCTCCTATGCTTATCTTTGGTGACACTCCTATTTCTAGGCAAAATGATATATCTCTTTTGGGGATTACCCTTACTTCTAAACTCTCTTGGCACAAGCACATTACAAACATTGCTTCCTCTGCATCTAAAAAACTTGGTTTTCTCTTTCGCTCTCGGCGTTACTTTTCTTCCAAACAGCTGCTCAAACTCTGTATAAATCGCAAATCCGCCCTGCCATGGAATATTGTTCCCACATCTGGGGTGGTGCCCCCAAAACCTCTCTCAGGCTTCTTGATTCCATTCAGAAGAGGGCAGTTAGGTTAATTAATGATTCATCTCTAACAGAGTCTCTCCACTCGCTGTCTCATAGACGTACTGTTTCTCCTCATGTCTCTTCTACAGATATTTCCATGGGCACTGTTCTTCTGAATTGGCTTCTATAATTCCTGCTCTCTCTTTCTCTTTCAAAACAGTCCGAACATGTGCCGCCACCAGCTAACATCCATTTACTGTCCAACTCCAACAAGCAACTCACAGAACCAACTTTTCATCTTCCTCATTTATTCATTCAACTGCAGTTTTCTGGAACATCCTTCCTTCATTCGTATTTTCTGAAAATTACAGTCTACAGAAGTTGAAATCTAATGTCAACAAATATCTTCTTTCGTTATCTCAACCTCCAACCCAAGCACGGTACTAAGTACTATAAGTTCTAATATCTCTCGTGTTTGGGGTTTACATAAAAAAAAAAAAAAAAAAAAAAGGCTGTGGATTGGAAGACTGTCTTGTGCCAACCGTCAAACATGGAGGAGGATGGCACAAGACAGTCAAGATGATACGCTTTCCAAACGTAAACTCTCCCTGATGTTGGAAAAAGTGTGAATGATGATTTGTCTGAAAATATGAATATTTTTTTTTCATCCTCTTTCTAGCATTACCATCAGTAACGAGTGGCTTAGCAATAGCTCCTCTGCCATAAATTTCAGCTTTATTTCTAGAAGTTGAATTGCTGAAATTTCTCTCATTAAGTTCTGCAGTTAATTTTGAGGCAGTAGTGTTATGTTTTAGGGCTGCAGTCCTTTTCAGAGTTAGCTTCGCTTTTCTGCCACATTTGCCCTATCAGATTTTGTTTTTCATACTTGACGAATGCAGTCATCACTTTCTTTGCAGGTGCTCTGGACAAAAACAAATCAGTAATTTTAGTCACTGATGCCCTGCTAAACGTGCACCAACAATTTGACCTCTTTGTAATTCAGACACGTTAGTCGTTTTCTTCGTGTACCTTTTTATATCACCTCTAAGGAAATATGAGCTTTTATCGTCTTTCCTTCACAGTACAATCTGCAAGAAACAAACAAAAGAAAAATCATCATAGCATGTTCATAAATACGTCATATAGCCATTACAAAAGCCACTACTTTCATATCAGGTGTTGCCATTATTTTGTTCTTCTCCTGTATATTCTGTTATTATTATTTAAACTTTATTAGTTCAAAAATTATTTTAATAAATTCTAATTCTATTTAAAATTTTTCTTTTCTGTAATTCTTGCTTTAAAGTACAACGTTTTGTTTAAATGTCAGTAAATAAAAAAATGAATAGGAGAGTTAAGATTTTCACATGGTAATAATGAGATAAAACGTCATATATTTCCAGTTATCCACGTTGTTTCCGTATACCACCCTGGCAGACGCATTCATGAATGTTGTTATCAATAAACTTTACATTTTGGCTAGCAGACTGGTAGTAAATGCCACGGTGCAATTGGCGGAGACAGATCTTACAAGATCCTCAACTTTCCGACACCAGCTAGAGGAAGAAATATCGATATCTGTTGCTCGTCGGAACAACAAGATTGGCGATAGCAACCTATACGTCAATGGACCCCACAGCGCCCTAATATCAGTTGAAGGTAAGTAAATAAAAAAGAAAGAAAAAAAAGTTAAATTTATTTTAAAAATCATGATAAACTGCATTTTATCAATCTATAGATTTTGGTTTTGCGACCTTCTACATCTCATATTTGCTTAACACTCTTTTTAACAGCTTACTAAGAATCACAATATAAACTTTTAAAAGAAAAGCAGAAATAATCGAATAAAATAGTCAACAAGAGGTCCTCAATGTAGATTTTACTGCAAATACCCCACTACGCGAGATGCAAAAAAAAAAAAAAAAAAACATTAAAAAAGGAGGACCATAAAAAACCATAAAGAATCACATCTTTAAGACCAAAAATATAAATAAATCAATTTATACCCCGGGATATGCGGTAATTCATTAATTATTTACCGCATAAAGATATGCGGTAATTCATTAATTACCGCATATCTTTGCGTAATAATCCTGTCTTAGTGTCTGGGAGACCTAGCATTCCCTTCAAAAAAGTGTCGGATTTTGGTTTATGCTCGTTTTAGAAATGGCATCAGTCGTCCTAAAATTACTGTTTTCTTTTCCAGGAGGATATTAAGCCATACTAAAATGGGAGGAGATAAATGATTCGAGTGTATTATGGGAGAGACTCTACAAATCAATTTATTTATTCTACAAATTAAGTCTAAACAATTATCGACTTAAAAAAAAAGGCATAATGTTGAGGCAAAATTAAGAACTTAAATATCAGTATGAAGCAGCGACTTATTATATTTGAAAATAAGCCGTGCTTGTATTAGAGAACCTTAGTTTCTTGGAGTATGCGAGGAAATATTATGATTATAAATATGTATGATAGTGCCAAAGTGTATTGGTTTGTGCGAGTGAATTTCCTTTAAGTGTGGTGCTATTATCGACTAGTCGTTGTATATAAACGAGGTGGAAAAAGAATGTGTTCATTTATTCTCCCGGTTACGAATTGTGAAAAAGTGCGAGTTAGTTTCCCGTTTATGGACACTCGGACAGCGATTAAGTTTCACGTGTTGCTATAAAAATTTATGTGCGAGTATCGCAATCCATTGAAGAAAGGCATCGGAACCTATGTTTCGTCCTATGGAACTATCTAATGTTGAGCGAATACCATTAACGGCGAAGGAGATCAGCAGACGCCCTGCAGCACTGTCCTCAAAACTTCCACGGATGCTTCACATGTGGTGCGTGAGCACAAAGTACTGGAATGCACTCATGTCATTTCGTGCACTGTAATTGAAAAAGTGAAAATCTCAACAAAAAAAAAAAATATGTTTCGCACCCCGACCACACATTTGGAAAAAAAAAAAAAAAAATCTGCGAAATGTGGCTTACACATATGCTGGATCACTGTTGGTGCATACGCAACAACAAAGACGCCGTAGCCAATATTCCAAACATGGTCTAAACCATCCCCTTGCCTGTGCGGGTAGCACAGTGGTATCGTCACCGTCCGTCCTCCCCACACCGGATGGAAAAGGCCCGGGTGCGAATCCCGTAGATGACGCGAGGAACTTTAATGGGCTTTTTTTCATTCCGTGACTGAGTTAGTCGGTCTCAGAGTAGATAGCAAGGTTTCCCCCCGCTCTAGAAACTGGAGTTTTTTCGTCCAGCAAAAACAGGCAAATCGACCAGAGAACACACGCAATTTACAGACAAAATAAATATATGGGTAGATGTAATCATTTATGGGTGACCCTAATATCATAATTTTTTTAATCATCCCCTTGTAAAGTGGGATAATGGTGTCATTTTCACTACTAGCAAAGGCCCTATAACTCGTAGACAGGATACCATGTGCTTTCTTAGGCGCCTTTTTTTTTCTTTTTTTTTTAATGAAGACTAAATGGATAAGATGACTTCCAACGCTTGGCTCACGAACGGAAGGCTCTTCCCCGAGACCGAAGGATTCATGCTCGCCATCCAAGACCAGGTAATAAACACTAGGAACTACAGGAAATACATCGTCAAGTACCCAGGAATAACAGATGACACATGGCCACCTGGCCTTTGAAACAATCCACCACATCACCGCAGGATATAGGATAATCACCCAAACAGATTACACTCACAGACACGACCATGTGGCTAGGATAATACATCAGAATCCAGCGCAAAAATATTCAGCTGATCAAAGAAAGTCTGCCGTATTACAAGTACGAGCCTCAGGCCTTACTAGAGACCTCTACTCACAGACTGCCATAATAACGGACAAGACGATCCCGCACAACAGACCAGACATAACCATCATCGACTAGAAGGAAATGACTACCTACCTGATCGACAGCGCTGTGCCCAACACCAACAAGCTTCCCGAAAACATATGATGAAAAAATCAGGAAGTACTCAGACCTAAGACAGGAAGTCAAAGACATGTGGCATATGGAACAAGTTATGACCATTCTGATCATCGTGTCAACGAACATCATGGAGCCAAAGAGTCCCCATAAGAACCTAGCAATAATAGACCTCTGAGAGAACACTTACATAGAACTCCAGAAAGCCGCAATCCTGAATATCTGTAGGAGAGTAAGAGAATTTCTAGACCAACAGCAGCAATAATAATAATAGTAACCGGACACAACCATCCATCCCATGCACTTGGTATCAGTACCCTTTCACCGTATGTGTACTTTTTGTGGACTGTGAGTGTGCTTTGGTCAGCTGTAAATCATATGGATATATTCGCCAATGATAGCATGTTGAACAATTGTTAATCATCATAAATTAATTTTATAATTAACTCATAGTGAGTAAATAATTATACACAAAAATTATCATTATAAAATTAAATAAAACTACCATAAATTATATTACAACATAGCTACAACATTCTTCGTTCAAATTATATAAATGCATTAATTAGTCCAAATAATAATTTCTAGAATCATATCTATCTTTCCTAAATTTATGTAATTTAGCTGAAATCATTTTCATCATCCTGCATAATTCAGTTAGTCAGTTCATGTATTGTCACGATAAGTGACATTGACATAATTTAATGAATTTTTAAATCGTACTTTCCTTTTATGATCATTTTCGAATAACTGAATTTATTACGATTTAATTAGCATAAAGAGATTATTAATTATTGTTTGTGAATTGTTGTCCTCAGATTTCAACGAATGTTCAGTACAGGAATTGCATGATTGTTCACAACATGGGCACTGCGAAAATACGCTTGGCTCTTTTCGCTGCGTCTGTGGATCAGAATTTAATGATAAGTTTCCTGATGATCATTGGAAAAGCGGAAGAATTTGTGATGGTGAGTAGTGATTAATGCTTACATTAGAAATAAATATAGCGTGCATGAATGTATAAAGAATAAGTAGCCGGGTAAAATCAGGAAGTGAAAAGATCCTGGGTAAAAGAACCATTGAATGAGAAACAAGTCCAATCATTTCATTCATCTGATTGCAGATTAAGAATCTTCCTGTTATGGGAAGATTCAAAAGAATCAGAAGGGCAGTTTTCTTAAAATTGATTCATGACAACTGGCACGAGGAAACGAACTTATTCTGAATTTGTCAAAAAAAATCGATAACAATATTCTCGTTGTTAAAATGTAACTATCCAGTTCCGCCTCTAAGTCTGTCAAACTCTTCCTCAACCACACTGAAGAAGCATTTCTTCCAACGATTAACGACACACTGCCCAAATAAGATATGATCATCTGCTGCTTTCCACAGTTTACATTTGTGTCCTCTTGTTTCAGTTTCACTTGACAACACCAATATAACTCATTCACTCGTTTTAATTATTCTTTTAAGGTCTTAATCACTTCGATCAGGACACCCCTGAAGTGTCTAGTATAGAGTCTCTGCAGTCCATATTTTCTGTGAAGCTCCGCTAGGATGCTGCCATAAAGCAAATTTTTACTACGAAGGAATTAATATATTACTTTGAATATTAAATGCAATAAATATAACTCTCCTTAGGATTGCATGCCAAATTTTATGATTTTATAAAGTGCCTTTCTTTTATAGCTATATACTTGTGTAGTATAAGATAAATTAATAACTTAAATGTTAACAAAGGAGTGTCAGTGAATGACGCTAATGTTCACAAAAGAATCAAAGCAAATTCAATTGCAGCAATTGAGAACGTATCTGCAGTTGTTTCAAAATTTCTGATGTGTATGGTTTTTTTAAAATATCCTGAAACGTGGTTTCTTTTATCCCGCGACATAACAGATCAACAGAAAAAAAATTAAAATCATGATAGTTCTCACTCAAAATGCGAACATATTAAACCAGAAAATATCTCTAAGATATTTTAAATTCTCATTCTTCACCTGTTCTAAGTAATACGTTATGAGGGTAACCATTGTTCCGTTTACTTTATAAATCATATCCTTAATTTAATTAATGAGTATATTCTTGCTATGTGTGTACACCATATTCAAAAATTTCATTACAGTATTTCATACAATATGTTCTCCAACCTTTACTGAATACATCACGAATAGTCCAGCTAATAGAACAAACTTATATGCAAAAAGACCTAAACCTTCCACATTCATTTCACAAATATACGTGGTCTCAGTTCCAATCTCAATAATGTCCATTTGCATTTACATTCGGCTAAGCTCCACTTGCATTTTCTGACAGAGCCCCAATTATCAGGTTTCCTCATCTGTTTTCCTAATTATTTGTGTACGATTCCTTTCGCTTCAAAGGTGGTACTTGTGCGCATGTCTGTCTGATATTCCCTCTCAGAGACGAGTAATTTGGAATCTCCTCTTTTCGATCTTCTCTGGCTTAAAATCTCTGTATCCCATTCTGTTAAATGCATCTGTTGCCTCTATTGTTCTCTTAACTCCATTAATCAATTGGAACTATTTTATTTCCTTTCTTTGAAATTTGACTTTCTCCAGTCCAACTTTCCTAAGAGTGGGGTAATTTTCCTTGGTGATCTTAATGTTCACAACTCGGCTAGCTTCCCTTTTCTAATTACGTGGACCCAGTTTGTCGAGATGCTGAGTCTATTGCAATTACTAATGACCTCACACAGATTATTCGTTTACCTACCAGAATGCCAGACAATCCGAACCACACAAACAACACTCTTGATCTTTATCTGACAAACAACTCTTCTAAGTACACGGTCGAGGTGAGTGGTCCTCTACGCATCTCAGATCACAACCTGGTTGATGTTCTCTTCTCCAAAGAGAGGAACCTTTCTCTCTCGTGGCCATTCTCGGCGTTGTGTGTTTGGTATTATAAGAATGCAAAATGGGATGACCTGTGTGATTCCTTTTCGTCTTTTCCTTGGTAGGATTACTGTTTCAAACCTTCTGATGTCAACGTTTGCTCGGATCGTGTCAGTGAAATTATTCTTGTAGGGATGAAATCCTTTATTCCACACCCCACCTTAAAATCTCGTCCTTTATCTAAACCTTTGTTTTCCAATAAATGTGCCAAGAGCTGTTCAAGATAAAATATTGCATACCGCAATTGGCTTTTATCCAAATCTCCAGGTTCATTTTCTGCTTATACCAAAGCTTGCAACAATTATAAAGCAGTTGTTAACCAGTCCAAAATAGATTTTGAACAGGCTAAACGTAGAAAACTTGCTTTTTGTCAAAGTAACCTAGATTCTAAGTAAAATACACTGAGTGATCACTGAATTATGACCACCTACCGTAGGTCCTCCTTTTGCCCTCGGTACAGCAGCTATCCGACGTGGCATTGATTCAACAAGATGTCGGAAGCGTTCGGGAGGTATGGCCAACCAAGCTGTGTGTGTAATGCGGTCAGAAATGCAGGTAAGGAGGTGATTGGTATATCCATACGCCTGATACGCCTTTCCATTGTGTCCCACAAGTGCTCTATGGGATTCATATCGGGAGAAGTTCGGAGGCCAATCAATATGCTGGAAGTCAGAACTGTGTTCCTAAAACCATTCCTGCACAACAAATGCCCGATGGCTCGGAGCATTGTCATCTTGGATGACACCATCGCCATTCGGGAATACGTTTAACATAGCGGGGTGTACACAGTCAGCAAGCAGTTGACGATAGCGGAGACTACCGATACGTTGTTCCATATGCACCAGGGGTCAAAGTTCCTGCCAGTGAATTGGCGCCTCCGTAGCCAGGTGGGCAGGAGCAGCAGTGCGTAGCACACACTTCTTGATTAGACCGGAGTTCGAGCCCGTGACCACCAAATAAGGAGGATGCGGAAAGGTCAGGGAATGACCACCGCATATCCCCGGAGCAATATGGCCTTAATTGCTAATGCTCCTAAAAACCAAATAACAAAACAAAACAAACCTGCCAGTGAAACATGCCCCCACACCATACAACCGCCTCCACTGGCCTGCACTTTTGATACCATGCATGATGAATCAAGAGCCTCATGTTCTTGACGCCAAATCCGTACACGACCATCCACGGTGTGGAGTAAATAACATGACTCATCGAACCGAACCAGCACACTTTCTTCCAGTCTTCAAACGTCCAACTTGCATGCTCTTTGCACCAGGCGAGTCTTTTACGCCGATGAACCTTGGTTAGGAGAGGATGCCGTAGGGGTTGTTTGCTGCTATAGCCCATACGTGCGAGCGTGCGACGCATGGTCATGCCAGATGGCCATTCTTGATTCCGGATTGGCCCATGATGTATTGGGTAGCCAACTCTTCGGCAGTGCTGCGCCTGTTCGCCTGTACGAGTCGTAGGACCTGGCGCTCACCTGTAACATTAACCTTTCGCTAACCTTTTCAGTTTTGCCGTCGGGCTTGACTATTTTGACGCCAGTCCTGGTACACTTTAACTACAGCGGCTCTCAAACACCCCACCAGTTCACCCATTTGGGAAATCGAGGCACCAGCTCGTCGAGTTCCCACAATCTGTCCTTTATCAAAGTCCGATAAATCCTTCCTTTTACCCATCACGCTCGGAATTTTACTACCTACTGCCTTTTTTTTTTCACCGAACTGCTGACACCTTATCTATGCTACGTAGGTCGACTAACTCCGCACTCTCGTACCTCACGTATCAACGGGTCGAATTCAGTTTTCATAGGGGTGGTCATAATTCAGTGGTCGCTCAGTGTAGAACCTAATACCTTTCGTGTTTGGAGGTTTCATAAAAAAAAATTGAATGTAACTTAAAGAATTTTCTTTTGAAGTAATATTGTAGCTTCGGTCAAGCATTCTAATGAAACTTGAATTCGAGATTGTGTATTTTTTAATTAAATCACAGAAGCTTGCCCGTTCAATATTTTATTTAAACGCAAGATTGTTTATGTATTTATTTTCTTTTTTATTTCAGCTTGTCCTTCTGACTTCTGCAATCACCACGGAGCGTGTGTCATCACTGATGGTCATCCAAAATGCAGGTAACAAATATAGGCTATCTAATATTTATTAACTTATATTCTAAATTATGCAAATGTATCATATTTATTGTAAACGTAGAAACTGCTCTTTGAAATAATAATGAGTCATACAAGGATTATTAATTTATTTTAAAAATAAAATGAACATATTTAAATCCTTAATTTTTTTAAAGAATTAAATAATTTTTACGAAAAAAATATTTGTAGCATTTTTTTTTTTTTGAGTTACAACTCAATTGGATTTAACACCAAAAGAATTTACAGTACACAATTCAGTGAACTGTTTTCACATCTATCATTTAGTTAAATTCCACACTGTACTTTCTTAAACCAAATGAATATTTTATTGCACCGTTCAAAATTATCAACATTTTGATATTTGGAGAATTTGCTGGAGATTTTTTGAATCACAGTTTTGGAGAGTCATTGTGTTCGAAATGTCCCGAAACGCCATCCTAGATTGAGAAAGAGAGAGAGAAGTATATTAAATCTAATGAGCTATTGGTGATTGGTGATGCTTAGACACTTGGAAAAGGTAAAAAGTACAGTTATCTTGCGCTCGGAACAAAAGAAAATAAACAATTTTGAAGTCTCTTTATACTATTATATAACCATTCAAATCAGTATTTAAGAAAGAGTGTTTATCCATCCACGGAACATTTCTGTTATATGCTCGGCCTACCTAAGCTCTTCACACCCACCGGTTCTCGATCCATTTTGGATCTGAGACATAGTTTTTAAAATTGTATTTATCAATAAAGTAATATTTTACATAAAAAGGTCATTAAAATATTTCACGAAAAAATGCTAGATTTTTTCCAATTACTTTTTTTTGTCTTGTTGCTGTTTTTAATTTTTTCAGAAATTTTTAATCAGAAAAATTTCTGCTCATTTTTCGGTTCAATAGAATTCATGGTTAAAAAATTGGAGGAAAAAATAATTTATTCTACTACTTTTATTTGTTTATTGCGATTTTCACTCTTATTTCTATTATTGCTATTCTATTTATTAATATTTCTATTTTGATTTATTCTGAAAAATAAATGTCGTGTCTTGATCATAGGCTGACTTATAACTAAGATTATACTGGGCATGACATGCATTACATTGCATACATTAGATAGCATGAGTAATAAGATCAGATATTAAATTGCATCACTTACAGTCAACAGATTTTTAGACGAAAATTCAAATATATTATCTATTTTCTATTTGTATAGATGCCGAGGAAATTATATAGGAGCAAGATGTCAGATAGATGGCGAAGGTGAGATATTTTCCGAATTTATTTCTTGATTGTAATAAAACTGGCATAGTACTTAGTTATATGATTCCTATTAATAATATAATATTTGTATGAATGGCATGTTTCACAAGTTATTTTTATCTAAATACTTCGACTGAAAGCACTTCGTCTGTTTAAAGATTAGAATATATCTATTGCTAATAGAATCTATAAATCTTACGTTTCGTGAATGTTTTCTCCTTCTCTTCTTCAGTTATTACAATTCGGTTACGCCGTTTGTAAAACACCAACTGGGTCTTTAGGTGTTTTTAATGACAAAAAAAACCGGTCCTTTTGTTGTCACAAAAGATTCTCTTGGAGGTAGTGGCTTTTAGAGAGCAAGAACGTACTCCACAGAGCCTTTTCGATGTGACCCTGGTAACGCCATTGTTGTGCTGCTGATGCACAAGTAGCCTCATTACTGTTAAGGGAATATTCAGAGCAAGTTGTTGCTTCAGATGAAATAAAAAAGATGGAAATTTGAAGATGATAAATCAGAGTTCTATGGCAGCTCTCAGATGTGCACTGTTTGTGACCGTGAATTGTTATGCAAGATTATGACTCATTTATCAAGAATTTAAAGTTTTCTTCTTATAGCATTTTTTCACGCAAGTAGAATCAGGCAATGTGTTTGGGTATTAGTAGTTTAGTCACAGTCTGCTAAATCGATCAAGAGGATTTTTCCTGTTTAATGTGCAGATCATTTTCCTGCAGAAAGTGTTTGCATAAATTTTTGGTTCACTCGGAATCAAGGATGCTTCCACATCATGGATGCTTGCTTTGATTCAAAGGAGAAGTGTGCCCATCTCATATCCAGTGAGGTTAGGTTAGATGTATGTGTGCTAACGACCATAGCAATTTAGGGAGTTGTTGTTGTTATTTGGTTTTTAGGAGCATTAGCAACTAAGGCCATATTGCTCCGTGGAAATGCCGTGGTCATTTCCTGACCTTTCCCCATCCGTATTTGGTGGTCACGGGCTCGAACCCCGGTCTAATCAAGAAGCGTGTGCCACGCACTGCTGCTCCTGCCCACCTGGCTACGGAAGCGCCTACAATTAAGGCTAAGAGGGGCACTATGTTGTGTCTATAATTGCGTGTATTTTTTTTTGGGCGGTTTTCTAGGTATTTTTGCTAGAAGAAAAACCTAACTTTGGCGAGAAAAACCACCTAACCCTCTCTGAGATCTAATTCAGTAACATAAGAAAAAAGCCCATAAAAGTTCCTCGAGACTTTGATGGGATTCGAACCCAGGCCTTTTCTACGCGTGTGGGAAAATAAATGATTATAATCATTATGCTGCCCGCGAGGGTCTCGTCTCCTGTAACAATTCGGTTCAGAAAGTTCTTCTTTGAGACATAACAGTTTGTGTACGTGTCCATGCGATTGGTCTTTGTACATCAACATTCCACAAACATTCAAAGTTTCATTTCTGTATATATTTAATTTTTAAATTACAGTATTACTATGCATTTATATATTTACTATGTATTTATTATTTTTATTGTAAATACAATAGTAAATACTATGTATTCATTGAGCGGAACAGTTTTGATGCGCTGTTTAAAACTCTTGGAAAGCAACATTGAGGTAGGGCAACGATAAATTTTTATCATTGCAATCATTTTGCTGCATAACAGAAGAGGCGTTGTAGCGGAAAGGCTGAGAACTATTCAACTACACTATCATTGTTATTGGAGAAAGATGTTGGGACTGTCAACTACTTGTATGTGACAGTTGTGACTCTCCTTTCCTTCTAGATAGTCCTCGCGCGTAGCATAGTTATTATAAACATTATCCTCTCCTCGTCGGGTGGAAGAAGAATCGGGTTCGAATTCCGCCAATGACGCGATGAACTTTTATGAGCTTTTTTTACTCTGTGGCTGAGTTATTCGGTCTCAAGGATATAATTTACATGGTTGGATGAGGCTGTTCTCGGAAATCCTAATTAAACTTTTTACCCCCTTATAGATAAAGAAATGTGTGCTAATTGAAACAGCGAATTTGAGAAATTAGCTATTATTAAGAAATTCGAAAATAATTCATTCTTCTATAAATAACATAATGAATATCTTATCAATTTCATTAATTTGTTGTTATTAATGATCTTTGAAATTTTAATCTTACCTGTAATTTGAATTTTATTTTTCCAGTTGTTGGAGTATCTACAGGGGTGTCTATAGTGGCCGTCATCATTATCGTCTTGACTATCACATGTCTTATTTTCTGGAAGTACGTATTCCCTGTATCTGAATATTTTGAAGATAAAATCTGCTTTATATGTTTTTATATTTAATCGATGACCTATGCTCCTGGAGCTGTTATATGCCACTTGGGTTATTTCTCTATTTCATATATCAATTTAGATAGGACCGTACTATTTAAAATCGGATGAAGGGAATTTTATTATTTATTTATCTATCTGTTTATTATAAACCGACACATCGATAAAGGCAAGCAGGGTCAATCATAAATACTCGCAATTTCTTGTTTATTACAATTTATACTTTAGATTAGAAGAATTTGCCAATAAATTATTGGCAAATGTTTACAATTTTTTTTCTTTCAGTACTTGGTTACAAAAAAGAAAGAATTACAGTCTATTCTTTTTCTTGTACATTACTTTTACTTATGTTTTACAGTCCTGGTATTGTTTCTGTAATTTTTAAATTTTCCCGTATTTCCTTTACTTTCAAAGAAAAATTTACCCCTTCTCAGACTTAAACCTTAAATCAAAAAATGTTGATACTTAACACATAGGTTATTAAAACATAAATTATTTATCTTTTGCATTATTAAGTTAATATTTTTAGTTTATTTATAGAGTACTCTCCTTAGCAGAGGTAATAGTTATTAGCTTTAATTATCTTTTTAGATCCTTGAAAGTCCTTCACATTTATAGTGTTCACTATTTTTTGACACCTTACAGGGGCTTGCATGTGGTGAGTATGGGCTTGGCACACCCAAGGTCCTAAGCTGGATATCATCATTCTTCTCTCAATCTCTCTCTTTCTCTCTCTCTCTCTCAGGGTAACACAGAATTTTGGCTGGTGCAGCAAAAGGCTCAGGCTTCCTTGCGTCATATGGCTAAAATTAAACTTTAAGAAAATTTGGTCCACCTCAGCAACCTTGTTGTTACTTCATAATCCCTTTCCTGGGGTCACATCCGCCTGATGTTCGTTCAGGATATTTGAGTCTTGCAAATTTCATTGCAAGACTCAAATATCATTTGAGTATATCCTCTGTACTATATATCATTTCTATACCGTTTGTCTTTATTAAATTTTCTTAGATTTATAAACTTGTTTATTAAATCAAATGTATTTGCAGGGCACATTCTCTCTAGAGCATTCATTCCTATAAATTGCATTCCAGTTTCTTTATTCTGTCTTCTGCTTTCTTTGTTAAGCATCTGATTCTCTGTTAATTGCGATATACCACTTGGTTTCGGTGCGTCAATCTGTCCGTCGATAAGTTAGTGTTAGTATCACTAGTGGAAAATGATACAAAAAAAAAAAAAAAAAAAAAGGCTTATACAGTATCAGCCAAAAAAAAAAAAAACTTTTCATTTCACCTTTCCATTCCCTCCAATGGATGCAATTTGCAGATCTGAAGCAGTCCTGGTTAAGAGAAGCTCTTTATTCCTCTCACCAGTCTCACAGCCCTTCTCTGTACTCGTTCCAACAGCTCTATATCCTTCCTAAAATGAGGCCTCCAGACTTATATGAGGCCTCCAGACTAGTACTACTATATGCAGTACTCAAGATGTGACTTGACCATTGCCTTATACAAATGGGACAATCACCTCCCTGTCCCTGCTAGCAAAATTCTTTTATATCATTGACAAAACCCAATGAGCTGTCCTGGCAGCCTCTCTGCATTGCTCAGAGAACTTCATATCGGACTGTACAATTACCCTAGGTCTTTTTCACTTTCCACCACCCTGGGTGAAGTGACGTCATTAGTAATTGCAGTACCAGAGTTTTAGGAGCATCAGCGACTAAGGCCATATTGCTTCGTATATACTGTATGTTAATTACGTGTGTTCTGTGATAAATTTTCTGTTTGCTGTATGATAAACCCCAGTTTCGGGGAGAAAAAACCATGCTACCCTCGCCTGAACCGACTAACTCAGCGACGTGAAAAGGCTCATAAAAATTCCTCACATCATCGATGGGACTCGAATTCAAGTCTTTTCCACCCGGTGTGGGGAGAACGGAATTTCTACCAACTATGCTACCTAAGAGAAAGAGTGTAGTGCCATACAGTTGATACATTATTCTGGGGTAACTGCTTCTTATCTGCGCGGTAGCACAGTGGTATCGTCACAGTCCTCCTCATACCTCGAGGAAAAGCCCCGGGTTCGATTATCGATGACGCGAGGAACATTTATGGGCTTTTTTCATTTCGTGGCTGAGTTAGATAGCAAGGTTTTTTCCCGGAAAAACTGAGGTTTTCCGTCCGGCAAAGCAGGCAAATCGACCAGATAACACTTTCAATTTACAGGCACAATACACATGGTTAATTGAAAGTAACATTCCAGGTGACCCGAATATAATGGTTTAGTTTTTTGTTTTTTGTTTTTTTTCAGTACTTTGCATTGGTCAAAGTTAAATTTTTATTTGCCATTTCTAAGCCCATCTGCCTAATTTTTATAGATCTAGTTATGGTAGTAGTCTACCGTCATTAATGTCATTAGCCAACCTGTCAACTTTTGTTATTTTCAAACTGGACATTAAACCTGATATACTCTCATCAATGCCATTAATACAAAAAAAAAAAAAAAAAAAAAATCATCAATACGGAAAAAAAGACGGCCTAGCACCGAACTCTCTGGGACTCCACTAATAACATTAGTCCATGAAGAGCAGCGTCCATTGATAATCACTCTCTGTCTTCTCCCACTCAACTATCCTTTTAACCATAGCAATAATTTGCTCTTAATTCCACACTGCTCCATTTTGTACATCAGTCTTTTATGTGCAACAGTATCAAAATCTTTCCTGAAATCCGAGTATATGATATCAAAATTATTTTTTGCATCCAGTTTCTTTGTGAATGCACTGTAGTATCCAATCAAATTGGTCAGACAAGATTTCCTCTTAATAAACCCATGCCGTGTCTGGAGAATAACTGCAGTCCTGTGTCAGATGGTCCTGCGTTACTTCTTTAACCAGTGACTTCATTATTTTCTCTGGAACAGAAGGTAAGTTAACAGGTCTGTAATTACTCGTGTCACCCTTTAATCCCCTTTTGTGAACTGGGGATACATTTGCACATCTCCAGTCTGCGGGGATTTCCTCTGAATCCATGGATCTCATAATTGTGGCTAAGGGTTTTGCTTATATCCTTCTCTGCCTCCCTTAATATAATTGGATAGAATCCATCCATTCATCTAAGGTGCCTTTCTTGTGTTTAACTTCAACAATTTCTCTTCCACTTTCCTCTCAATTATTACAATCGCTTCTTGACGACTTTCTAATCCAGGTTTTTCATCGTTGTGGAAATTCCACTTAGAAAATGTTTAGTTGGTTAGGATCCTAATGGGACGAACTGAGACAGGACAAAGTCAAACCGAACTGTTCTGCTGTCTGAACGCGACGCTAATCTGCTGTCTGAACGCGACGTAAATTCAAGTTACGGGGGGAAATGTTTAGATTGGACTGCAGGAAGTTTTATTTTAGCCAGCGAGTTATAAATTACTGGAATAAGTTGCCTTCATGGGTGGTAGAGGCCGACAGTTTGGGGAAATTCAAAGGTCATCTGGATAGTACTTTCGGGTAAGGGAAGCGCATAGGATGATAGGATTAATTTCCTTTTTATTTATTTTTTATTTCATTTTATTATTTTTATTTATTTATTAATTATTATTATTTATTTAATTTTTGTTTTTATCATTGTTTTGTTCGGATTTTTTTTTTTTTTTTTTTTTTGGCTGGTGCAGCATAAGCCATAGGCTTTCTTGCACCATACGGCCGTTACTAATACTAATACTAATCGCTGTACTTCGAACATTGCATACATTGCGCTCTGAAAACATGAAAAGTGTTTCTTAACTCTTTCGCGAGTACTCGTATTATATACGTTTCAGATACATATATATATATATATATATATATATATACCGTATATATGCGTACTAAACGTGCATGTATAATTATATGTATCCGAAATTCAAAAATTATATTAAAGATTGGTGATGTAGTACGCTGCCTGATGAGTAATATTGTTATTACCCTTGCCATTTATACAGGAATTACCAAAAAATCTTGAAATAGGTATTGTTATATCTTACCTGTGTTTCCAACTGATTGTTGATACAATTTATGATGGCTTACGATGAGAAAATAGAATCGAAAATCGGAATAAAAACTCGAATATATTAGTGACAATTGTCCGATTTGGGTAATAAACGCCTAAATAAAATTAATTTTTCGAATTCTGATCTATACGATGATGAAACTGAATCATGTGATAGATGTAGATGATATTATTGAATCAAAAGATGTAAAACGAGTTTATTTATGTTTAAATATTATCATTGTTTTATGATTTGATTTTTGACAATAATTTCGCTCTAATGTCAAATCAAATCAAAATAAGAAAAATTAATATTGAAAACTTTATGTACAGAGTGCTCATTCTTATAAAATATTAAAATTCAACAAATAAACTCATTCCACGGAGCACACCGCCGTAGAAATTTCTACAACCCACGCATGAGGACCGCACGCCCATGAACTCTTTCGTCAAAGGGTTAAAAATCTATCCCAAGTCGTTTTCGAGCGAACTTTACGCAAGGTAATTGTAGTAGTAGTAGATGCATGTAATGCAAGAAAGTAAGCGTATGAGCTTATGTAGCTCATACGCTTGCTTTCAAAAATATCAGCTAAAAAAATAATAATAATAATTTACACATCCATTTCCTCTAAAAGTTTGTTCAGTTCCTCCTTAAATTTATTTAAGGTATCAACTTCCACAACGACAGATGGAAGTTTGTTTCAGCAATTAACTTTTTTTCAGCTAAAGGCAAATTTCCACACATCTATTCTACAACCGTCTTTCCTCAATTTGAATTTAAGTCCCCCTCAGGTTCGTATTCTGACCAAGCGGAAGAATCCCATCCGAAGTGAACCACCTCAACCCATTCAAGGCCTCATACACCTCAATCAGATCACCTCCCAGGTACCTAGTCTCCAGACACTGCCAGACGATAAATACGGAAAACAACACTGGGCCCAACACCGAACCCTGGGGAACTTCACTAATAACATTAGTCCACGAAGAGCAGCGTCCATTGATTACCACTCTTTGTATTCTTCACTCAGCCACCCTTTTATCCATTGTAGCAACTTGCCCTTAATACCATACTACTCTAATTTGCACAATAGTTTTCCATGCGGAACAGTATCAAAGCTTTCCTGAAATCCAAGTATATCATATCAGAATTAGTTTTTCCATCCAGTTCCTTTGTAACAACATCATAGTATCAATAAAATTTGTCAGACAAGACTTTCCCTTAACAAACCCATTCTGCGTCGAAATTATTACCGCAGACTTGTCTAGATGATCTTGCAATGCTTCTTTAACCAGTGACTCCATTATTTTTCCCAGAACAGAAGTTAAGCTAACAGGTCTGTAATTAATCATGTCACCCTTTGATCCCCCTTTGTGAATTAGGGATACGTTTGCACACCTCCAGTCCGTGGGGACTTCCCCTAAGTCCAATGATGCTCTCATAATTATGGATAAGGGTTTGCTTATTTCCTTTGCCGCTTCCATTAATATAACTGGATAGATCCCATCCACCTCAGGTGCCTTACTTATGTTTAACTTCAACAATTTCTCCTCCACTTTGCTCTCAGTTATTACAAAATCATTAAGCTCCCTGTTAAAATTTAATGAACTTCTATCCTCCACTTCCCTAAAGAATTTCTCATGTGAATGTAGATGCAAAATACTCATTCAGTTTGTCAGCTATCTGAACAGGATCATCAACAACCGAACCATCGATATCAAGTGGACCAATCTGATTCATCCCCTTCTTTCTAGAATTTATATAAGTAAAGAAGTCCTTGCTTGTCATACAGGTTTCATGAAAAGTCGTTTGTGAACGATGATATCAAGAGGATACAAAAAGTATCCTCTTTCTGTGGGTACTCCCTTGATCCCTATAAACAAACACGCCCGTTTGAACTGGTGTCAGTAGTGTATCGACCGAACCCAAATGCAATGTACCACGGTGCTCTTCACTGATGAGTCCGGATACAGTCAAACAAACTCGCGATGTAAGTTAATCCGGCGGAAACAGGACACCAGATTTCAGCCTTCCAATATTCCTGAAGAAACACGTTTGGAGATGGTGGGCTTAATGATATGAGCTGAAATCGCTGATTTAGATTTGTACCCACGACAAAATCTCTTGATATTTTACCGTGACGAGAAGAAATACTACACTCTTATGTTTGTCCTTTGGCCGAAGAAATTGTTCGAGATTGTTTTTATTTTATTATTATTTTTTTTTTTATGGGAAATAATGCGTATCCTCACAGAGATCTTTCAGTTAGCCGATAGGTGGGTTTTTCGTCACAGGCCCTTCCCAGAAACGTCACTGAGTGTGCGTCAACTTTATGCAAGAATGAGAATTGATACTTCCAGCATTAATCGACAGTCTCGTTCTCAGCTTGAAAAGTAGATGTCTCTCCTGATTGCTACCTACAGAAATTACACACCTTATTAGGGTGTGTTTCCATGGTTATAGAAGTGCCGCCGTGTTTGACTGTTTACAGTCCCATTTGCACAATTTTGTAATTTCGGGCAGAAATTTCTTCAGCAAATGTACAATATTGAAACACGTTAAAAAAGAATACCTCGCTATCGTTTTTCTTTTTTTTCTTATAATTATATTAAAAGGTTTTTGATTTATTTGCCTTTTTATGCTAGTTCCTTAGCTTTTGAGCACCAGCACAGTTTTTTTTTTTTTTTTTTTTATCTATGTTAACTTGAAAAAGTCATTACTTTTTATTTAATTTAAAAGGATATTCTGCTGCACTGATATATTTTAAAATAATACATTTTTCTAGCCGAAATTGGAAACGAAATCAAGAGAATACAGATGCTGCCAAATCAGCTGGTTACCGTTTAGCAACACTAGTTGACAGAGTACGTTGGGCCTCTCCAGGTGGTGCTATGACCAATTCCAGCTTTCAAGTAAGTTAACTTTCTGCGAGTAAATGAGCTTTGACTACAAATGCATTAAATTGATCACCGGATGACTGAAAATTGAATAACTTTCTTCTAAAAAAATCCCCCACCGTGGATTTTTTATAAATTTCTTCTAAAAAGAAGAAATATAACTAATTTTTTTTTTAAAAAGAAGAAATTTTACTTTCTTCTAAAAAGCCGCCACTGAGTGTACGTTAATACGTATACCCAGTGGCGACTGGTGTTAAAGTGCATTTGAGCCAGGGACATTCCTAGGGTATGTGGCACCCAGTTGCCAATCACATTTTGGCGTCCGAGTGCCAACTGAAATTTGGCGCCCCCTTTAAAATTTTCTTCATATGTGTATGTAAGTTTCAGGTTTTCAGGCCCCCTTGAACTTTCGCGCTCGAGTGCAGTTCAGCATCGGGATGGCTCGCCCCTGATTTGAGCCATGGCGCTACCACAATAACAATTAAAAAATAAACAAAAATAAATTTTAGTGTTTTTATATTTATTAATGATTTGTATCTATTTCGTTTATTGCTAATATGTGCTTATTCTGTACTTATAACAACCGAAAAAAATCTTCAAGTTCAAAAATAAAATTTAATTGTTTTAATAATTTTATTTTTTATTTCATTCAGTTAATTTTATTAAAAGCTTCGATAATATATTTATGGCAATAGCCTCGGGTTACATAGAAGTTAACTAGCATATAAGTTAGTGCTAGAGCATCATGTGTATAAGTAGCCAACTACTAAGCAGTGAAAAATGGCATCAAGTATATCTCATATTGTGAATACCTTCACAACGAGTTACCATGATATTGAACTACCTCAAATAAGTAACGAATAAGTAGTAAAAGCTCAAAATAAAAATATGATTGATTGATTTAAATTTAATTATTTTATTCAATAATAATATTTAATATTCAATAATACAAGGGTCACTCCAAAATATTTTGCAATAGATGTTAAATAATAAAAATAATCAAAATCTACGTTATTTATTTACCCTAAATGCCAAGTTTCATGAAAATCAAATAGTTACCGCTGGAGTGAGTGATTTTGTTGACAAGGTGCTTGTTTTTTTTTTTTTTTGTTTTTTTTTAATGATTGCTTAAGCCAAAATGAAGATTAATCTTCAAAGTTTACGAGCCATGATTTTCTATGATTTTAAATTGAATCTAACTACTAAAGTATCCCATGAAAGGTTAGTAAATGTTTTAGGAGATCAAGCCCCATCAGTTAGAACAGTTTTTAATTTGTTCAATGAATTTAAATTTGGAAAAACCAATTTTTAAGATGACTTTTGGAATCACCCTTGTAATTCAATTGTACTCACCCTTGTAATTCACCCTTGCAAAAACTTGAGTTACCCTTGTGATTCAACAACTTTTATGAGCTTTTTCACGATATGAAAAAAACCCATAAAAGTTACAGACTAACTAATTGATTGACCCAGTTAGTCGGTCAATAACACCAGGAGTGATCATTGATTAAAATATTCATACAGATATTCGCACTCCGAATAAGGTGACGTCACCACATAAGCTCCTAGTTTGAAAGTATCCACAGTATTGCGAATATGGTGTTAGTTGTGAATGGAGTCAAGAGTCCGTTAATTGTGTACATACGTCTGAAAAGGTAAAGGACAAGCTTTTCAGTAACAGCATAATGTTATGACTCTGCCTTGCATACCAAATTTTGAACAAAATCTTGATATGTAAGGTGTTAATTCCTTACTGTTGAATATTGAGTTCTACTCGGACTTACCAAATAGTAAAGAATTACACTAAACACAGATTTCCAACGGTAGTTTATTATATACTCGTGCTTCCTCTATTAAGATTATAATATATTGTATTCTGTTTCTCAAGCAGTGCAAGAATTTTTTTTATCTTGTATCATTGTTTTGAAACTACAAACAGTTAAAAAATGCAATGTGAAACACTGAAGGTGTCAAAAAAATAACATTCTCGAAAATTTAAAAAATTAATAGTTGTCACCATTAATAATTAATTATTTTATTATTATTATTATTTTAATTTTCCTTAATTTATTAGCTTTGATATATTGTACATCACGATTAAAAAAACAAGGTTTGGTAATGCTGCGAATACGTTGCCGCTGTACTTTAATACTCAGCGTTTGTTCTTTCTGTTTTGTTACACCCAGAGAAGTGAACAAATTTATTGAGATTAGATGGCTGGTTATGATCCTGAGTACCTCCGTAGCCGAGTGGGCAGGAGCGGGAGTGCAGTAGCACCCGCTCTTTGAGTAGACCGGGGTTCAAGCCCCTGACTGCTGAATACGGTCGATCTGCCAACCCGCACTGGACCAGCGTGGCAAATTATGGTCCATTTCCCTCAGCATGAATTGTTGAGGAGGCTTCCACCCTGCAGTGGGTTGATAATGGTTGCACTTTACTTTTTTTTTTTTATGATCCTGAGGTAAGCGTACGCTAGTGTGCCTATTGTATGATCCAACCCGGACCATACTAAACATGGACCAGCATACCAGGCATGCTTTAAAAACCAATGGTTCTATGAGCATGATTATACCAACCGTGCTACTGACAAGGACTAGTATTAGTGAAGTACATAAAAGTTTTGCAGGAGAAAAAAAAATTAACGAAACGTTTATTTTTTGGCACTTTGAGTGTTTCTTATTTCTACTCACAATTAATGCAATATTTTAAAATTCATCTTTCTTTATTTCCAGCCTGCTGAACCAACAGTCACTTTAGCATTACCTGCAACAGCATCACATATTTATTCAAATCCATACACATCTCATACACAAGGGGCAAGATCAAATGACGAAGAAAACCTGTATGGACGTATTAAAAGACCACGAACTGCGCCGAGTCCAGCATTTGTAAGTTCAATATTCTTTGTTACGTTGATTTATGAAAAGTTCCATTAAACAAAAAAAAAAAAAATTAAATACGAATAGCAGTATCATTATATACTGCTCATTATATACTATCATTATATACTGTCTCGATATGATGGTAATGATAAGATGTATCCCACCTATCCATTTCCTTCCATGAGTTAATTTAAAATATTGTTTTGGTCAAATGTTTCAAATTTGAAACGAATGAAAATGATAGTCTTGGACCAATCTGAATTAATTTAATGCTATAATAATCCCATCTTGATAGTATACCCTTGTAATTAACTCATCACTAATGGAATTTATAAATAAGTTGAGCTTTTTATCTTTTTCAAGTTCAAAGAGATTTAGACTTCTCAAAGCATGTACAAAATTTTTTTTGTATTTATTATTTTTATTAACTATTTTAGTACAATATTATTACATATTTTATTATATTTTTATCATGTATTTTAGAACATTTTTATTACGTATTTTATTATAATTCCATTACATATTTTAATACATTTATCTACAACATTTAACTTGATTCATTCTCGAAGAGATGCATCTTCCCTACTCTATGAATCTCACTTTCTTGTAATATCACTATACTACCCAGGCATTGCAGTACTAATCTCGCGTCCTGCTGTCTCGTTGTATTCCTAAAGAGGCTAGTCAATCGTTTTAATTTATGTTTACATTCCTCCTTCTGTGTCACCAAAGATTTTCTAATGAATTTGATAAAATTTTATAAAATGTTTTGATAAATTTGAATGATGTTTAGCCTTTCTGATTGTTATTGTATACTAAATAGCAGCAATGACCAATAACACGGAATGGACGTAAGGAAATGATGAAAGTTTCAACTAGCTCCTCTTCCTTCGTATAAAATTACGGTGCTGTAACTGAAAGATCATTTTGAAAGACTTGTTGATCTTTTTGACTCAACTGTATTAAATGATGTGGAGCCATCATTTGCTGGTGAATTATGTTCTTATTTCAGAAATTTGAAGAAGCCCACAAAATCTAAGTCAGTGCATCCAGTGAACATCGGTGTCGAGTGTAATGTTGAGTCAGTGTGGTGTGACATAAGCAATGGGAAAACGAAAATAAGGATAGGAGAGTGTTATAGGCCTAATATGACTGTGATGAGTATAGTGAATAACAATAGATACATATAGAGTGGGCCAGTAAATCAGAATGTCTTATAATTGGGGATTTTAACTTTCTGTATATTGACTGGACTTTGTGGGTTGATCACTCACACAATAGCAAGACTTTTGTGGATTTACTCGATGATCGTTTTCTACGCCAGCATGTTAGAAAGAGGCAACAAGAGAAAGCAATACTCTTGATCTGGTTAATTATCAGCAGCGATACTTCATTCAATTAGATTCTGCAGATAAAACACCCACCTGGTGGCAGTGATCACAAAGTATTGATGCGGGGTTTATTTAAAGATGTAATCAGTGTCACAGGCAATGTAAGGGGCTTTTGCTTTCGTAAAGGTGACTACAGCGGTCTCAGGCAACTTTTAAATTCTATGCACTACAGCAATCACAGACAGCATAGGCCGCCGTAGCCTAGTGGTCAGGAGCGCGTGTGCTTAAGTACACGTGCCTTGAGTGACCGGGGTTCAAGCCCGTGACTACTGAATACGGTGCTGTTTCTTGTATTCAATCTATCATGCGAACTCCCCTGACCGTTTGGTCGTCCCGGAGTATAAACAGAAAATTTATTTATTTATTTAAATTCTATAAAATGGATCCAACTAATGGAATTACCAACTGAAAATTCTAAATCACAAACATTCAGGATGTTATCGTAGAAGCTATTAAGCCATTTATACCAACTAAGAAATATAGTTCAAGGCATACGTCAAAATGGATGTAGCGAAGAAAAATGCACGGGATGCATATATATTACCAGGTGACACATGCCTACAGTAGATAGTTTATAGTCTGCAATAAAATAACGAAGGAGGTTTGGCAAGCTAAGGCAGATTATGAGATCTCTGGCAAAGACTGAAAGAAGCAGCAAAGTCTTTACTTACATAAGCAGGAGAAGGAAATGGCTGAATCACATGAGTCCATAGACATATGAATGGATTAACTGTTCATGATCCTGCTCAGGTTGCTGACAAACTGAATGGGTGTTTTGCGTTTACATTCACACATGAGGAATTTTTTAGAGATGGGGATGTCAAAGGTAGGTCAAATTCTGGCGCTGAGCTGAATTATTTTGTGATAACTGAGAGGAAAGTGGAGGAGGAATTGTTAAAGTTAAAGGTAAAAAAGGCACCTGGGGTGGGTGAGATCTATCCAGTTCTATTAAAGAAAGCAGAAAGGGGTCAACAAACCTTTAGTGATAATTATCTGAGCATTCCTGGAATCAGCGAAGGTCCCCATGGACTGAAGATGAGCAAATGTATTCCCAATTCACAAAGGGTGATCGAAGGGTGAGATAAATAGTTAGAGACCTGTTAATTTGATTTGTCTGCGCGAGTAATACCACACAGTGGTATCGTCAACGTTCACTCCACACCGGGTGGAAAAGGCCCGGGTTCGAATCTCGTCGATGACGGGAGGAACTTTAATGGGCTTTTTTTACTCAGTGGTTGAGTTAATCTGTTTGAGGCGTAGATAGCAAAGTTTTTCCCCCAAGAAACTGGGGTTTATTCGTCCAGCAAAACAAATAAATCTCTGTTCCAGGAAAAATTATGGTGTCACTGATAAAAAAAGTAATTCAGGAGAATCTAGACAGGAATGCAGTTATACTGCAGTACATGGATTTGTTGGCAGGCGATCTTGCTGATCTATCTTATTGGATACTATGATGCAGTAACAAAGAAACTGGATGCATAAAATAATTTGGACATCATATACTCAAGCTGGAAATCTCTACAGATAAAAGCAGAACCTTGCTTCTCAATGGTCGTCTTAACATCAACAGAACCATCAACAATTCGTTATAAAGGACATGTACTCAAGAATCAACGTTCATTCAAATATTTAGGTGTTACCCTAGATGATCGCAGAACTTTCATGCCACATCTAAAGTCCATAAAAGAGAAGGCCAAAAATTATATCAATATGCTTGCTCGCTTCACCCGCAAAGACTGGGGTCTTAAGGGACCTGCACTACGCCTTCTTTATTCAGCTGTTTTTGTACCGTTCGTAAAAAACGGCGCTGCCGTATGGTTCCATCGTTTGTCCATTATCAGCATTACGAATGTTATCCTGCAGATACAATGGTTGATGTTATTAAAAATGACTCGGGCTTGTAGAACGACATCAACAGCAGCCCTACGAGTAGTAGTAGTAGTAGTAGTGGCCTCTGATGCAGAAAGCAAGTGTTTGGCAGCATCAGCCAAAAAAAAAAAAAAAAAAAAATTTACAAATCAAATCCCTCTAAATGTTTGTCCAGTTCCTCCTTAAATTTATTTAACCTATTAACGTCCACAACGACAGATGGAAGTTTGTTCCAGCAATTAACCACCCGCTGGCTAAAGGCAAATTTCTGCACATCTATTCTACATCTGTCTTTCCTTAATTTGAATTTATGCCCCCTTAGGTTCGTAATCTGAACAAGTGGAAGAATCCCATCAGAATTCAGCGTGCTCAACCCATTCAAGGCCTTATACACCTCAATCAGATCACCGCGCAGGTGCCTAGTCTCTAGCCACTGCAATTGTCAGAACTTATTTTTAAGCCTCTCTTGGTAAGAGTAACCCTTCATTCCCCTCACCAATCTTGTTGCCTTTCTCTGTACACGCTCAAGCAAATCTACATCTTTCCTAAAATGAGGCCTCCAGACCTGTACGCAGTACTAAAGGCGTGGCCTGACCATTGTTTTATACAGAGGGACAATCACCTCCTTTTCCCTGCTAGTAAAATTCCTATATATCATTGACAAAACCCCATGACCTGCCCTGGCAGCCTGTCTGCATTGCTCAAAAAACTTCATATCTGACTGCACAATTACTCCCAGGTCTTTTTCGTTTTCTACCACCTTAAGTGTAGTACCACACTGTTGGTACGTTTTTCTGGGGTTACTTCTACCCATATGCAGTACTTTGCATTTGTCAAGGTTAAACTTCAGTTTCCACTTCTCAGCCCATCTGCCCAAATTTTCTAGATCCTGTTGCAGTAGCACACTGCCATTACTGTCAACCTCTGTATCATCTGCAAACTTCGACACTAAGCCTGATATACCTTCATCAAAATCTTTGATAAATATACAAAACAACAGTGGACCCAACACCGAACCCTGCGGGACTCCACTAATAATATTAGTCCACGAAGAGCAGCACCCATTGATTACCACCCTCTGTCTTCTTCCACTCAACCATCCTTTTATCCATTGTAGCAATTTACCCATAATACCATTCTGCTCCAAGTATTAACAGGTTGTATCCCCCTTGACCTCCAAGCAGTCTTCACAGGACTTTCCCATGCCATCAGAAAGAACAAAGAAACTGAATTCTTGGGGATAAAAACTGTTGTCGATGCAGATCCGAAACAAGAACTCCGGCGAACTTGGCTGGAACTTGTTTCCCTCTGGTAAATCCATTGGAATGATTCCACCAAAGGCAGTACTACTAAGATATTTCTACCTAGTGTCTCCTACCTTAACAAACAAAGACTTGTCTGGTTCTTCCCTAATTTGCATACTACCTTTCTCTAAGGTAGTATGTAAATTAGCTACTTCAGGACTTTGGGCTTGTAAACGATGCCCATTGTGTATGTGGAGAACTGGAGGACTGGCACCACGTAATGCACTCGTGTAACATCTACCTGGGCCTACGTAATCAACTGTTACTGGATATAAATTTAACCACAATTAGTCCGGAAAGCAACCTGTTAAAACCAAAAGAAGTATTTTTAGCTTTATCAGATATGCCTCAACAGTCTTCAAAAGGTGTTGGTATCATCTCTTCACGTGTGATCCCACAACATAGACATCCAGACCAGACGTTCCTTAAACCGCTGTGATCTCTCCTCGTTCCTGCTCTTCCCTCATCACCGACCACTATCAGAACTGAATGAACACCCAACTGTACATCTTCCTGATTTGAATCACGGCACTAAACTGATAGCAATCAAACTCAGACACTTCCCATTGTACCTACCCAACTTTACAGACCTCTCTAGTTCTGCAAGCTGTCTTCCTTTCCCTGGCCTTCGGTGGGCTCCCAGACCAGGGGTGATTTACACTTCTCCCTTCCCACCTCTTCTTTCCGCTGGAGGATGTCTTCTTTCCTCATCTTCCTCCTTTTATCCACTTTGACTCTACCATTTGTGCTATCTTCCCCACTCTCTTCCTTATTTTTATTTATTTATTTTTTTTTTGGTCTCTGTCCAGAAAGCTCAGACGACCCTGGCGGAGATCAGCCAGAGTATGAAAGCCTGGCTCACCTCCCAGTGGTGGTGGCGGGCAACGTAGGGTTCCACTAGGGGCCCTGCGGCCAAGTAGAGAGAGACACAACAACAGAACATAACACAATACTGCCTAAATCAGACACTACACTTTTTTCTGGTTTATGCAGTAGTTCTGCATTCCATCACAGAGTACATACGGCGCAGATGTGGGGAAAAAAAAAAACCACAGGTGGCGCCTAACCCTAAATACTATTGCACTATGCCACTTATTTTACAGAAAAACGTTTGATACTATTCCACATAAAAGACTGCGTACAAATTGAAACAGAGTGACATGAGGGGCTAGTTACTGCTATGGATAAATGGACGGTTGAGTGGGAGAAGAAAATAAGTGGTTATCGATGGGCAATGCTTACAGAATGACGATATCACCGTTTTGTTTGGCCTCGAACTTCGCCTGACCTTTATCCAACTGAATGCCTGTGGGAACGTTTTGGAACGAGAAGTGAGGCGTATGGATACGCAACCGTAATCTATTCCGACACTATGGAAAGCCTTTCATGCAGCATGGCTGCAGATCCCTATGAATGTCTTCAGACATCTAGTTTAGTCAATGCCTAGGTGAATAGCTGCTGTTATCCGTGCGAATAGTGGCCCAACATGGTATTATGTAGGTGGTAATAATTTAATGATCACTGAGTGTATATTTGTACAAATTCATAATCTGCGCAAGGGCAGCACAGTGGTATCGTCACCGTCCTCCCTACATCGGATGAAAAAGGCCCGGGTTCAAATCCTGTCGATGACGCGAGGAACTTTAATGGGCTTTGTTCACTCCGTGGTCGAGTTAGTCGGTCTCAGGTGTTGATAGCAAGATTTCCTCCCAAGGAACTGGGGTTTTTCCTCCAACAAACCTGACAAATCGACCATAGAACACACTTAATTAACATACATAAGACACACAGCACGGCAGATGAATTTAATTATTGAGGTGGCCTAAAAATAATAGTTTGGTTTGTACTAATTTATTCGCGTCTGCGTGGTAGCCCAGTTGTATCGTCACCATCCTCCCTACATCGTGTGGAAAAGGCCCAGGTTCAAATCCCGTCGATGACGCGAGGAACTTTTATGGGACTTTTTTCACTCCGTGGCTGAATCAGTTGGTCTCAGGTGTAGATTGCGGGGGTTTTTCAGCAAAACAGGCAAATCGACCAGAGAACATCAACCGGTGAAATACCACCACTTTGCTTATTGGAGGCCTGAAGTGGTGAAACCCATGTTTAGTCTCTAGAGCAAAGTTTCCGGCATCCCCCTCTCCCCATACTTCTCCTTCAACCCATGCACGGTACTAAGTACTATAGGTTTTCATACCTTTCGTGTTTGGGATTTTCATAAAAAAAAAAAAAAAAAAATTTACAGGCACAATACACATGAATAGATGAAGTAACTTTCCGGGTGACCCTAATAAATAGTTTTTTGTATTAATTTATATATAAATATTCAGTTTTATTACACATAATTGATTTTCTGCAGAATGAATTTGTGGATTTTTTTAGACTTAAAAAATCTTTAAATTTAAAAAGAATGATGATAACATATATTTTTATATATTTCTTCCAGACAGATGACAGCAGTCCGTATGAACGCGAATTGATACCATCAGAGATCTATGGTGTGGGATCACTGTCTAGTAGTCAGTTTATTCCAAGACCCCTCTACAGATGAAAAACGACCATTCGCTCAATTTTCTACCTGTGAATTAGACAGTTATTTTATGGTATTACAGTGCGATACTTTCCTTTTGAAGAGCGAAAGTGCCTTACAACAAACTGCATCATCTTCATTTTTGAGTGCTGGTCACTCTTCGGGTTGAATACTGACCTTGGTTACTCACTGTGATTTTGATATCTGTGGAATATTATATAATATTTTGCCTTACTAGATTTTATTTTACCCAGAGTTTTAAAAAAAAAAAAAACCTTCATACTGAAGCATTTTGCAAAACATTCAAAAGAAACTGATGATGAGACAGACAAAAATAAAAATGTACAGTTCATAAAATAAATCCTAAGGGATAACAGAAATATGAAGGTTCATGAGATAAATGTTTTTTGTCTATTTTCTAAATAAACACAGGTAATAATTCTGAAGATTCTGCTTTTAGTGTTTATGTGCAGCTTAATAAGACTAACAATTATTCATATTGAGGTTTAACATTATGAATGCCGTTTCTATATATGAGTACAGATTTCTGTTGTAAAATATAAGTACGTATATACATATGAAGGTTGTTCAAAATGTATCGGTAGCACCGCTTATTATATGTACAACACACAACTAGGGTATGGTAATAACGTTCTCATTTCGAATAATATTCTTTCAGCAAGATTCCCTACTATGGGTCGGGTTTTATACTCCTAGCTTACTCAAACTTAGAAGAAGAACTCTTATACAAGGCGCATCGGTATACGTAACACCCATCACGGCTAAAACGGTCTCAGTCGTGAATTGCAAGGTTTTTTTTTTTTTTTTTTTCCTGCCAGAAACTCGAGCTTTCCGTCAGGCAAAACAGGAAAATCGGCAAGAGAACACATGCAATTTATGGACATATTACTAGACATGGACAGATGAGTTGGCTCTTGGGTGGCCCTAATATGGCAGGGTTTTTTTTTATTTTTTTTTATTGCACTGAGTTGTTATTTGAGTGACTATGGCGTTGCTTTGGCCCTACTTAACTCTTTCCAGCCTCTGTTGGTGTCTCACATTATCTGCTTCCGACCACAGGATCGCCTTTGGTTAGCTGTTATTTGATTATTGCTCTTGTATAGTGTGTCTTGTGTCCTGACTGTTTCAGAAGTTTCTTTCATATCCGCCTGTTTACTGTGAGATAACACAGTACTCTGCTACGTCATCATGTGATTTATGTCAGGTACTGTAAAGTGGCGCGGTGTGATGTAGTTATGTTGTATGGCGGGCAATTTGCAACCAAGAAGAAGAAACTAATAGAAGGATCATCCCCCATACCAATCCACAACCACGAGGAGATATGTCTTCGTCATTATGTACAATTATGATAGGATTATACATACCTGCCCGGCCTTTGTGATGAATTCAGATGCGGCCAGATGAGAGAAATCAAAGGATCTGATGGGATCCGAGGTTATCGATTCTCAGCTGATAAGGGAGCCACACCTGTCATGTTCAGAACCTAATCATTCTGGGTTACTACCTGCTTCTCCTTTTCCTAGATCATATGCAGACACTGTTCGAATTTCGGTACAAAAGACTGGACAACCGAAAGTTAAAACTGATAATGTTATTATTCTTCGAGCTTCAGACACCAGTGGGTGCAAAACAAGTGGCGATGTTAAAAATCTCGTTACTAAAACCCTCAAGTCTGATCTTAAGACTGTTAAAATTAAGTCCCTACGCATGATACGAAATAAAGGAGTTATTATAGAAACTGCTACCAAGACAGACTTAAAAAATGTATCTGCTTCTGAGTCTCTTTCTTCGGCTGGCGTCTCTGTCGGTCGCCCTCGCATGGGAAAACCGTCTTTGCTTCTTTACGACATTCCAAAAGATTTAACTAAAGACGAAATAATCGAAAATCTTCATGTGAAAAACTTGGCTAACAATGGATTTTCCTTAGAGGAATGCTCTCAGATTTACTACCCGTTCAAGATCGTCGTCACTTGTGAATTGGGTAATAAGCTTCCCGCCAAGAATGTACAAATGCCTTCTGTCGCAAGAAAGGATTTTCTTATCTTGGACTTCTCACAAATTCCGTCGGTTTACAATTGTAACCAAGTGTTACCTCTGCTTAGGATATGGGCACACTACACAGTTTTGTTCTCACGAATCCCCTTCGTGCGGTCACTGTGCCCGCAGTGGTCATGTTTTCTCTGAGTGCCCTCATAAGGAAGAGACGGCTTGCTGCGCAAACTGCAAGCGACGTAAACGGGAGTACAGCCATTCTGTAAAGGACAGTGAATGTCCTGAATACAAAAGAGCATTAGAAACCGCAAGAATAAGGACCGCTTATGAGTAATTTGACTCATCACTCTGTACATAATGTAAACAACACTACCTCTCTAAACGGTTCTACGCCAGTTTTGTCTGTGAGGGAGAAAGGCCGTCTGAGGATTATGCAGATAAACGGGCAACGATCTCGGGCAGTAGCTGACGAGATTAGGCTTTCTGCCGAGACAAATTGTATTGACATTGTCGCTATACAAGAGCCTTATTTTGCTAGCGTCCAGTCTGGACCACAGTCTAAAATCCTGGGTTACTCGTTAAAAATGAGAATAATACAACCCGTTGACCAGAATCCCAAATCTTGTATATTAATTCTTAATGACTCTTTAGACATCACGGTTCTTCATGGATTTTGTACTCAGTTCTCTACCTGCGTTCTTGTCCCACACTCAGAAATGAATTTTTACTTAATTTCTCTCTACTGCCCTCCATCGGAGGACTTTAATCACTCTCTTGCTTACCTCGAGACTGTGATAAATACTTTGGGACCGAATAGCAATATATTGATCTCATCGGACGTCAGCGCAAAATCAAACTTTTGTCACAGCTCTTCTACAGATGCACATGGCCCTCTCTTGGAGGAGTTCATAATTAATCATTATGTTTTAATTCACAACAAGCCTAATCACCCTCATACTTTCTCAAGTTATGCAGGAGAATCTAATATAGATATAACGATGACAAACTCTCACTTCGATTTGCGGCTTACTGACTGGACTCTGTATACGGACTGGTGCACCAATGACCACAGAGTCATCTTTTATATACTTTCCGCTGATTCTGCCGTTCCATCTTCACACACTTTCTCACAGCCAGAATTAATAAGATTTTCCATCAGAAATATTGACTGGAATGCTTTTGACTCTTCCATTCTTCTGGACCTTGACGAACAGACACTTGCTTCTTTTGAAACTTCACCTATTTCTCATCAAGTGAACTATATTCAAAATGCTATAATAAAAGCGTTATATAAGTCTTCTAGGAAAAAGAGGGTTAATCAGAAGACGTGTTCATGGTGGACTCAGGAGTTATCCCAGTTAAGAAAGGAAGTTCATCGAGCCCGTAGGTACTACCAAAGGCATAGAGACTGGCCCCAAGCCGACGTTAATCGTTTTTACCAGCAGTATTCTTCATTGAGGAAAAGCTACGTGAAGGCCATTGCCTCTCGAAAGCGTGAAACGTGGATGAATTTCGTTCACACCTCTGGAAATGCTAACCCTTGGGGTCTTCTATACAAGATTGTAAGAGGAAAAACCTCTGGTTCTAACATATTTGGCTCAATTGTGTCGGACTCCGTGGAAACACTGAACTGGCATGATGTTGCAAATGCAATCTTGGATGCTCTTTCCGTTGGATGCTCTTAATCTTTCACGAACTTTCTTTATTTCCTGGAAGTCTTCATTCTCAGCCTGCACAAGTTCACCTTCATCTTTCCTTTGTCTTTTCCTACTTCGAGCTTTCTTAACACTAACATCAGACTCACCACCATCCTTTGATCTTTTCTGTTTCTTTAACACTTTTCTTCTGGGTATCGCTAATTATCTGTGAAGGACCGGGGAGCGATGACAATCCTCCCTTCATTGGCGTTCTTGCTAATGCTCGCCCTGAAAACACCTCGCTTTCTGTCGGCTCATGTACTTTAACAGGGATTTCTTGGACTTCCCTTTCATCTTTAGATGTTACAGCCATAATTTCATCACAAGTAGGATCTATTTCACTCGAACTTGACATTGTAAACTTTAAAAATTTATATATTTACAATAAAAACCAAAAGTCAACTGTGACAATTGGTAAACTATTTACACTATATACAAAAACAATTCAAGGAGCAAGGAGCCGCCGAACCAGGACTCAGTTTCAAATGGAACTTTTAAAAACGACAAACAGTCGTTAAAAACACCGAACCCCAAGTTTAACGGGTAACGGTCCCAGGGGCAACTGCCCAACCAATTAACAAAAAGGGCACGGAAATGCTCAAAAACAAGATTCTCAGAATCCAAACTATCAATTAGTGCCCGTTTAGCCGAGCAGGGAATCTCCCTGCTCGCCCACCCCAGACTACGAGAAAGTAGGGCAGCTAATCCAAGCAACACTATAACAAGAATAAAAGAAATCAAAGTTGAAAGTCAAATCAATTCCAACAAGATATTGGCTATCTCAAATGCTCAATTCACAATATACCTCAGATATATGCTGAGGTATATAGGTATATGCCGAGATCATCATCACCATTCTTCATCGTCCGCTACTCTACGGGTCGGCGTATGAAACCTCGCCCCCATGGCCTCTCCGTGTACTTCTCTCGGTCCTTGATTTTAAACCAATTTCCTTCTCTCTTAATGACATCGGCCTTTATCATGTCCTGTCATCTCATTCTTGGTCTCCCCTTGGTTTTTTGTCCCTTAATTGTAAATCAAACTTTCTTCTTGACAAACGCCTCTCGTTCATCCTCTGGACATGTCCAAACCATTTCAAACGGGACCTTTCAAACCTATTCTGGAGTTTTTAACCCCTGGCTTGTAGCCGTGAAGGGTATTGTGTACGGCGTGTGCGTTTTGTATGCAATAAAGAGTTCTTCTTCTTTTTCAACCTGAATTGTCACGCTAATCACAAAATTCCTAATTTTGTCGTGTCTTGTGTTTCCGGCTATGTTCCTCACAAATCTCATTTCTGCCCCTGAATTCTGCTTTCATCCTTTTTCCTCATAGTCCAAGTTTCAGATGCATGTGTCAGAATTGGTACGTATTAGCCCTGATATATAGCCTTCTTACACTACAGTGGTATGTTCCTGTTCCAGATCAGTTCTGTTGTCTTCCTATAGAAATTCCCACCCGCTTGTATCCTTCTACTTATTTCTTCGTCTATTATCCCAGTCTTTGTAATGGTGCTTCCTATACACTTGAAGTTGTTAACCATTTTTAGCTCTTTCCCTTCCATTCTAATGTATCAGTCAGGCTCACCACTCCTCTTTAGAACGATTACTTCACTCTTCTCCTGACTGAAAACCAGTGCAAATTCATTGACCATACTAGCCCATATATCAATTTGCCGTTGCACTTGTTCCCTGCTCTCTCTCCCTATATGCAGAGGACATCTGCGAAGAGCAGAAGAGCATGACTGGTCCTGTCCAAGTTGTTCCATCACTCTACATTGCACATCATTCATGACAGCTATGAACAGTAGTGGTGACAGGACACCACCTTGCCTCAAAACCTAATGTTATTTCGAAGCTCTCCGTCAATACCACCGCTGTTCTTACTTTTCTCACTGTATTGGTGCACGTATTCATAGTTGTATCCTCAAGATGTTCCAGTATCCCCAAGTTTCTCAAACCTCCCACACTTTCTCTCTCTTTACGGCATAAAACGCTTCGTTTTGTATCCAAAAATGCCATCCATAATTTTTTTTGTGTTCCTAACACTTTTCCATCAGTTGCCTGATGCAGAAAATTAGATCCACCGTCCATCTGCCAGGCCTAAAACCGTACTGTTCCTCGGCCATCCTATTTTCAATCGTTCTTCTTGTCTTCCGCTCTAACATTCTCTCATGCAGCTTACTCACATGTGATGTCAGTGTGATGCCTCTATTAATACGCCGAGGTAGATTTTATATATATATATACAGTGTATATATATATATATAGGTTCGCAAACTTGTTTTGATTTTTGAAGAGGTCCTTAAATCTCAGTGGTTTGGGAACCTCTGGTAAAAATAACCCCAGGGACCCAAGAAACTCCGGAAAGTCGCAATCCTGAACACCTGTAGGACAGTCAGAGATTTCCTCGACCAATAGTAACACCAGACATTACAATCACCCTGTGTAGTTGGTAGCAATACCCGTCACGGAGTGGAATCCCCCAATCAGATAGAAATAATAATAATAATAATAGGTCCACCTCCAAAGATGGATGATGTCGCAGAGAAATATTAATCATAGTGCATCGAGTATGGCGCAGGATAAAGTCACTCGCGTTCAGGTCTTAGACAGAGGGGTCGGTTCGAAAAATCAGAGAGGGTCTCCCGAGGAAGACAGTGGAGCGAGTGGCGCTCTCCCCCGTATGGCTACCACAAGACAAGGGCAAGACCATCCGGCCCCACCAACTGGAAGTGCTTCCTGCGGAACTGCGCTAGTGCCCACCCAGGAAGGAAGAAAACGCGAACGCATGAAGTGTAGCATAGAAATGAATACGTACATCATGCAAGCATACTACGAAATAACGAAGATGAATAACAATATGACAACTTACAGGACGAGACTACATACCAAGTGGCTGGAACGATTCATGGATATTCAGGTCACCGAACAGCGAATAGCGGACCAGAGAAGCACCATCGTCACGTAGAACTTGATAGGTCCTGCAATCTTGGAAAAAATCAAGCAGGACGTGAGCAATGAATTACAAAGGATAAAGAATACGGAACCAGAGGGGGAAGAGCAAGAAGAAATACAACCCACAGCAGCTGAAGTGGAAAGAGACGAAGTTATGATATCCAGAATAGAGGACGAGTGGAAGAAGGCCCTAACAGAATTCGAAGAGATGTACCCCAAAAGACTCACGTGATACCGAAGCAGAGGCCGAATAGAACCTTTTGGATAGTCACAGGCAACCTCATTCGGCACAAAATACCACATTATCTCGACAGCAATGGTGCAACACTGGAGACTATCCACACAGCCGTGTATTGTGCTGCGGTAGCAGCCACGAGGATTAAGGAAAGAGAAACGAGAGACCAGCAGAAGAAGAACCGAAAACTGAAGGAACTGCCAGCTTGAGAAAGAAGACTTCAGCAGAAGATAGAAGAATTAAGAGTCAAGATAGGCCAATTGACCCAGTACCAACGGGGCAATAGGAGTAAGAAATTAATTGGAAAAGCGAAGAGCATCTTCAAGAGAGAGAGAGAGCGTCCACAAATTGTTATTTTAGGGTTGTCTGTAACTGAATACATTAAACCGCATTTGTGTCTGTAAGTTGCGTGTGTGCCATGGTCGATTTGCCTGTTTTGTTTGACGAAAAAAACCCCGGTTTCTGGGGGAAAAACCTTGCTATCTACGCCTGAGACCGACTAACTCAGCCACGGAGTGAAAAAAATCCCATTAAAGTTCTTCGAGTCATCACGGGATTCGAACCCGGACCTTTTCCACCCGGTGTGAGGAGGATGGTGACGATACCACCGTGCTACTAACGCAGACAGAAAGCGTCCACAATAGACATGTGACAAAAAATCAAAGAATAGGAGAGTACTTGTACACATTGAAGCAGAACCTCCTTGCACTCAGCAAGAGACTACGCCGATACAAAGCGAGTTCCCAGAGGAAAATAAACAACCGAATCTTCAATGAGGACCAAAGAAGTTTCTACATGAGTCTCGGAGAAGACCGAAAAGAAGGGAACGGACCACCCCAGCAGAAGACGATTGAGGAGTTCTGGGGAAGTATATGGAGCAGGGATGTAAGACATAACAGCTCAGCACCCCTGGATAGAACAAAAAACCAAAAAACGAAGGACATATAAGAATTGAGAGGGTGGGAGAATCGGGAAGAAGAAGAAAACGAAAATATATCATTTAGAACTCTCGCTACTGGCCAACTCTCACTACTGGCCAAATCCAGGAATAGATGACGTCCACATCTACTGGTACTTGCACACACACACAAGCACCTGGCAGAGCAGTTCACCCGAATGATAAGGCACACAGAGACAATCCCGAAGTTTCTCATTCAAGGAATGACATATCTGAAGCCTAAAGACGAAGATACAAGAAACCCAGAGAAATATAGGCCAATCACCTCCCTCCCAAAAATGTACATGTTCCTGACCAGCTACATAACAACTGAGGTATCAGACCACTTCCAGAGATAGGATATAATGACCAAACAGCAGAAAGGATGCAAGCGGCTGAGCAAAGGATGCAAGGAGCAATTAACCATAGATGCCGCGGTTACGTAGCAAGCTTACAAGAAGCGCCGCATCATGTACACAGCCTACATCGATTACTGCAAGGCCTTCGACTCCGTGTCTCATAGCTGGCTAATAGAGGCGCTGTACATCTACAACGCCAATGACAAACTTTATAGGAGAAATAATGGCGAAATGGATTACCACGATTAAGGTCGAAAACATCACAACTAGGCCAGTTCCCTTCAGGAGAGGACTCTTTCAGCGAGATGCCCTGAGTCCATTGTGGTTCTGTCTAGCACTGAACCAGCTATCCACCATGCTCAACAGTAGCAAGTACGGATATAACCTCAAAGAAGGAAGGATGAACCTGTACACCCTCACACACCTGATGTGCATGAATGACATCAAGCTCTACGCTGGAATCCGGATTACTGCAAGGACTTCGACTCCGTGTCTCATAGCTGGCTAAAAGAGGCGCTGTACATCTACAAAGCCAATGACAAACTTCCTAGGAGAAATAATGGCGAAATGGATTACCACGATTAAGGTCGAAAACATCACAACTAGGCCAGTCCCCTTCAGGAGAGGAATCTTTCAGCGAGATGCCCTGAGTCCATTGTGGTTCTGTCTAGCACTTAACCAGCTATCCACCATGCTCAACAGTAGCAAGTACGGATATAACCTCAAAGAAGGAAGGATGAACCTGTACACCCTCACGCACCTGATGTGCATGAATGACATCAAGCTCTACGCTGGAATCCGTAAGCAACTCCAGCAACTACTCCAGATCACTGAAGAATTCAGCAATGATATTAGGATGGAATTTGGTTTAGACAAATGGAAGACTCACGGATTGCGCCAGGGAAAATTAGTCAACCGAAACTACCAGCTGCAGACTGGTAAAGATATCGAAGCCATGGCAGAGCGAGAGGCCTACAAATACTTGGGGATGATGCAAGCGCAGCAGATATAGCACGAGGAAATTACGGCCTGCCTGACCGAAAAATGTCATCAAAGATTCAGAAGCCTGCTGAAAGCAAATCTGAATGGAGTGAACACACTTAAAGCAATAAACACCTATGCAGTTCCAGTGCTAACATACTCCTTCGGGGTCATAGATTGGACTAACACCGAGCTGGAGGATATCATGAGAAAGACAAGGACAATGATGACCAAGAGCCGCCAACACCACACGAAATCTGCCATAGAGAGACTGACAATTTTCCGGAAAGAAGGAGGGAGGGGCCTGATAGACCTCATTGAGCAACAGAAGACAGCGATTGCTAACCTGAAGGATTACTTCCCGAGACACTCAGCAGCACTCCACCAGGCTGATAGACATATGGAAGATAGACAAGCGGTATACCCCACTCAACCTACGCGAAGACTCCCCTTCCAACCAGGAGGCACAAACGAAGCTAGAAAGATGGGCAGAGAAGACACTCCATGGTAGACACTACAATGATCTACATATACATACAGATATTAACAACTTTATCCCATACGTGTCTCCAGGGCCTAGGCCCATATGCACTAATTCTCAACGTCGAAAAACCTTGTATACAGCCTTTGATTTTAAGTATATATTCATAATCAACATAATAATAATAGATAACAAAAAATAAAAATACAGAGATAAATAAAAAAATAAATAAATAACAATAAATCTTTCTAAAATTTCCAATTAAATCTTGGTTCAATATCAATAAAATTTTACATAATGTGCACTATAAAAACAGGGCCGATATATTATCCCGTCGGCACTAAATAGCACATTGTGTTATCCAGTGCCTTCGGTTGCTGTTCCTATACCTTGTGACGAAATACCTCTACTATCACTTAACAACATGGCCCTCCTTTTAAACACATTATTAACAAAAGTTGAGAAACATTTAAAGGACATTTGACTTATAAAAGCATATGTTTCCCTGCCTTTATCAGAGTAATTCCATCTAGTTTGCCAAATATTCATTAACTCATCATGTATAATCGGTCTTTCGACCGCAAGCAGCCGACCCACCCCCGGGCATGACGGAATACCTAAAATCTCCGCGGAGATGCCTCTTCTAAGACAGTACCTTAAGCCTGCGCGGATTACCAATAAATCCGCAGGCATCTTTAGCATTAGCATTAGTAGAGGCATTTGATGCAAGAAAGCAAGCTTATGCAGCATCAGCCAAAAAAATTAAAGTAAAATAAATAAATAAAAAATAACCACTTCCACTTTACCCCTCTGTTCGTTCGAAATACCTGTCCAGCCGAGCCTTAAACTTGTTTAGGCTATCAACTTCCACGACAAGGGATGGAAGTCTGTTCCACCTACCAACCACCCGCTGGCTAAAGGCAAATTTCCGCACGTCTATCCTACATCTGTCTTTCCTCAATTTGAATTTATGCCCTCTCAGGTGATTATTCTGAGCAAGAGGAAGAATCCCATCAGCATTGAGCATGCTCAAACCATTCAAGGCTTTGTACACCTCTATCAGATCACCTCGCTGGTGCCTAGTCTCCAGACACTGTAATTCGCAAACCTTAAGCCTTTCTTCGTAAGAGCACCCCTTTGTTCCATTCACTAATCTTCTTGCCCTTCTCTGGACTCGTTCCAGCAGCTCTACATCCTTCTTGAAATGAGGTCTCCAGGCCTGTATACAGTACTCTAGGTGTAGCCTGACCATTGCCTTATACAAGGGAATAATCATCTCCTTATCCCTGCTAGAAAAATTCCTATATATCATTGACAATACGCCATGAGCTACTCTTGCAGCCCGTCTACACTGCTCAGAGAACTTCATATCTGCCTGCACAACCACCCCCAGGTCCCTTTCATTCTCTACCACTTTCAGTGTAGTACCACAGAGTTGATACGTTGCTCTGGGGTTGCTGTTTCCCATATGTAGTACTTTACATTTGTCAATGTAAACTTCATTTGTCACCTCTCAGCCCATCTGCTCAACCTTTCCAGATCCTGTTGCAGCAGCATAGTGTCAGTAGTGTCCTTGACAACCCTGCCAACCTTCGTGTCGTCTGCAAACCTGGACATTAAGCTTGATATACCATCATCAATATCATTTATAAATACAGGAAACAATAAAGGACCCAATACTGAACCCTGAGGGATTCCACTAATAACATTAGTCCACGATGAGCAGTGTCCATTGATTACCACTCTCTGTCTTCTCCCCCTCAACCACCCCTTTATCCATAGCAGCAATTTGCCTCCAATGCCACACTGCTCCAATTTGTGCAGCAGTCTTCCATGTGCAACAGTATCAAAAGCCTTTCTATGATCCAAGTATATAATATCAAAGTTATTCCCTGCATCCAGTTCTTTTGTGACTGCATCATAATATCCAATCAAATTGGTCAGGCAAGACTTCCCCTTAACAAAACCATGCTGTGTCTGAGCTATAACTGAAGTCTTGTCTAGATGATCCTGCAGTGCTTCTTTAACCAGTGCCTCCATTAATTTTCCGGGAACAGAAGTTAAACTCACAGGTCTATAATTACTTGTGTCAGCCTTTGATCCTCCTTTGTGAATTGGGGTCACATTTGCACATCTGCAGTCCATGGGTACCTCCCCTGAGTCCAAGGAAGCTCTCATAATTATGGCTAAGGGTTTGCTTACTTCCATTGCTGCTTCCTTTAATATAACTGGATAGATTCCATCCACCCCAGGTGCCTTTCTTGTGTTTATCTTCAACAATTTCTCCTCCACTTTACTCTCAGTTATTACAAGCTTCTCTAGCTTACTGCCAAAGTCGAATACACCTCTGGCATTACCCTCGCTGAATAACTCCTCATGTGTGAATGTCGATGCAAAATATTCATTTAGTTTGTTAGCTACCTGAGCAGGATCATCAACAGTTGACCCATCGATATCAAGTGGACCAATCTGATTCATCCCCTTCCTTCTAGAGTTTACATAAGAAAAGAACTCTTTGCTGTTTTTCTTCGCATCCTTTGCCAAGGATTTCTTGTAATCTGCCTTCGCCTGCCTAACCTCCTTTGTAACTTGGTTACAGATCAACTTGTATCTATCATAGGCTTCTGTGTCATGTGTTAATTTGTATGTATCCCATGCATTTTTCTTCTCTGCCATATGCCTCATTAGTTCATCTGACATCCATTTAGGCCTAAACCTTGAACAATATTTCTTAGTTGGTATGTGAAGCCTAGTAGCTTCCCAGATAAGTTCTTTGAATGCTTCCCATTTTGAATTTGCTGTTGGTAACATCATCAGTTGATCCCACTGTATAGAATTTAAATACTGTCTCAGTCCACCGTAGTCGCCTTTACGAAAGCAATACCCCTTCCCTTTACCCCTAATGGTAGTTACCTCTTTGAGTAAATCCCACTTCAGAACACTGTGCTCACTGCCACCTAGTGGTTCATTTATCTACAGATTCTTAATGCATGAAGAATCACTACTGATAATCAAATCAAGAGTATTACTTCCTCTAGTTGCCTCTCGAACATGCTGATGTAGAAAACAATCATCCAATAAATCCACAAAAGCCTTGCTAGTGTGTGAGTGACCAGCCCCCAAATTCCAGTTAATATCTGGGAAGTTAAAATCCCCCATAATAAGACTCTCTGATTTACTGGCCCACTCTATTTCTCTGTAGTTTCTTATTATACTCATCAGAGTCATTAGGCCTATAGCACACTCCTACTCTCAATTTTTATCTCCCAATGCTTATGTTTCACCAAACTGAGTCGACACTGCATCGTCCAGCGATGTCGACTGGCTTCACTTCCTTGGATTTTATGTGTTTCTTAACTAATAGCATAACCTCTCCTCCCTTCCTATCCTGTCTATCCTTTCTGTAGATATTGTACGCCCCAAATTCCAGTTCTGCATTCCTTATATCATGTGACGGCAGGCCCTGGTGATACCTAGAAGAGCGAACCTTTGAGCAGATATTAAATGCTCTCTAATTACAACATTAATCACTTTATGATACCAAGCTCCAGCAGCATAGGTGATAATGGGGACAAACACATACTCATATAGCATATTTAATGATCGTCCTTTGAGTCCCCATTTCACCCTTATTACTCTGCAGAGCTTGGCATAATGGAGTTTAATTTTTTGTTTTAGATATATGATATGTTTTTTAAAAAACAAGAGGTCTTCCAGAGGTACATGACGGCACACCCATTCCTCAAAGAGACACCACCTCTTCGAAGAACGGGAGGCCTCATCCTGCTTAGCTTTCACTTCAGCAACATTGTAACAGTTTTGTCTTTAGAAATATTAAGCTTGTGCAAGGAACTCCAATCCAATAAATCCAGTAAAATCAACCAAGTCCTGTCTTCAGTATCTCTCCTTGAGTTACCGGGAACCAGAAAAACTAAATCATCAGCGTAGGCTATTGCCTGTGAGTCCCCATGTCACGCTCTAAAAAATTCATCTAAAACCATGTTCCACATGAAGGGGCCGAGGATCGACCACTGCGGGCATCCCCGTTCGACCTGAAAAATCTCTTCCTCAAGAGAGGACCGAACAATTACACTACGGTTCGAAAAGTAATCCCGCAAGATGTTATGCAGTGATCTGGACATGTGTACATGTGTATATGTAAAAGGCGGCTCCTAGAACGTTTGTTCAACTCCGCCTCGTATCTCTGTGAAGAACAGTATCACTACAAATTGGCCAGATATGTGTGTGACGTCGGTTTGTGTGTATCATGTGTGTGTTCTGTTGTTCTGTTCTGGCCGCTTGGCTACCCAGAAGCATCAGTCACCTGGACAGATGATTCTAGGTACTCGTCCACAACACGGGAAGGTGGGCGAGTCCATGTAAAGCACGTACTGTCTCAAGAGAGAGAGAGAGAGAGAGAGGGAGACACTGATCCATCTGACGTTGCCAGAAGGTAGGCCAGGATCCTCTGGGGGACCCATTCCAATGTAAAAAAAAAAAAACATCATCCATGGTGCTGGATATGGAACCGAAATGAATAAAAATGAATCAGAAGAAAATAAAATAAAATAGGTGTAAAAAAAAATAATAAAATAATAATAATAAATAAATAAAAATAAGTAAAATGGAAGAAGGTAGTGGTGCTGCTAGAAAAAAAAAGAAGCCAAATAAATCAGTAAAATAAAAAAAAAGTGGTGCTTTTTTAATATATTAAATTTAAAAAATATATAATTTAATAAATAAACAAATAAAAGAAAGTAGTGGCACTCCTAAAAAAAAAAGAAAGAAATTATTATAATAAATAAATACATAAAAGAAAGAAAGCACTTAATTTTTTCTGCAGGCTGAGGCAAAATTTCACATCATGAGGATTTGAGTTTATACATTATTAAACGAGATCTAACCAGCTATGCATCAGCAGGACCATTGTGCTGCATTCTGTTGAGATCTGTCGACAGAATCTGAACGCCTTCGAAGAAATACGCCTTGAGCGAAAGCCTGAAGAATCTGATATGACTCCAAGCTTTGAAGCAGAGACGACTCCTGTCCTGGTTGAAAATTATTAAGTGCTTGAAGAGGAAGCCAGATGTTAACTAACTCGTTCCACAGTCTCCTTCTTTCTCTTTTAGTATCATCTTGAAGGTTGATGGTTATTCCAAGAAATTCGGTCTCAATCTGCTTTTTCAGTTTGTATAAAAATCCTCTAAAAGTAACTTGCAAGTCTAAAGGTAATGTTCCGGCTAGTACTTGCAGAGCTTGCGTCGAGACTGTCCTGCATACCTTAACTAAACACCGCAAGATGGTTCTCTGCAATGAGGCGAGTTTTGCTTTGAAATGTTTGAGCCGTACCCTGTGAAACCATGCACCGGCAGCATACCTGATCAAAGGGAGGAAAACTGCATTGTAATAGATCCTTAAAGTTTTTCTGGAGAGCCCCCATTCAACACGGGACACCCTAACAATTGCACCAGTAAATCTACGTATTTTAGATGATAAGTTTGTCAAGTGAGGAATAAAATTGAGACTGGAATCAATTACCACTCCTAGAACCTTGTACTCTTTAACTATAGGGAGACGAATGTTTTTGATTTTGACCAACGGAGGACGAGTGATATCCAACTTTGATCCAAGAATCATCATCTTTGTTTTTGACAAGCTGATTTTAGGCTTATTGGCCACAGTTCAGTCGTAGAGATCCTGGAGAACAAAATTTGCCGTAGTTTCAAGATAGGCCCTAGAGTTACCATTTACAAAGATGGTGAGATCGTCTGCATACGCTATTATTTTGACGTTATCGAAAGATCGGGAGAGCCACTGCTGCAGCACCATGTTCCATGTAAAAGGACCCAATACAAGGACCCTGTGGACACTCTCTAGATACCGATTTTGATACTTGGCTATGTTCAGCCTTGACTATTATGGTTCTATTGGCAAAGTAATTACGGATTAAAAGGTAAAGGTCGTTGGAGCACCTAGCCGATCGCAGACGCTCCAGGACCCTCTCCCACCAAAGGGAGTCGAAAGTGCCCTCGAAGTCGATGAAAACGGCCAGGGTACAATTTATGTACCGAGTTTTGAACTGAAGAGACAAAGTCCACAAGAGCATCCTGGCAGGAATGTCTGGGACAGAACCCATATTGACTCATTGAAAGCGGATCCTGTTCTACCAGTAGGGTATTCGATCTAATGGCCATTAGTCGCTCTAGCAATTTACCAAAATTTGCCAGCAGAGCGATCGGCCTGTACGATCTAGCCGCTCCAGAAAGCTTATCTAGCTTTACTGATCAACTTAACTAGAGCGACCTTCCAAATTTCAGGAAACGTTTCTTCCTGAAGGCTGATAATAAAAACTGTGATAACAAAAATGTTTTCTACAAGATCTAGTCCTGGGCACTTCAAAACATTAACTTTCTGCGAGACAGCCTGCAGTTCATCCAACGTAAAAGGTTCGGTGGTTTTTGAGGACACATAAGATTCATTGTCTGATCGGATTTTAGAATGAACAGCTAAGTCTGAGGTAGGATCATCCAACGGAAAAAGAGCATCCAAGATTGCATTTGCAACATCATGCCAGTTCAGTGTTTCCACGGAGTCCGCCACGATTGAGCCAAATATGTTAGATCCAGAGGTTTTTCCTCTTACAATCTTGTAAAGAAGACCCCAAGGGTTAGCATTTCCAGAGGTGTGAACGAAATTCATCCACGTTTCACGCTTTCGAGAGGCAATGGCCTTCACGTAGCTTTTCCTCAATGAAGAATACTGCTGGTAAAAACGATTAACGTCGGCTTGGGGCCAGTCTCTATGCCTTTGGAAATACTTACGGGCTCGATGAACTTTCCCTCTTAACTGGGATAACTCCTGCGTCCACCATGAACACGTCTCCTGATTAACTGTCTTTTTCCTAGAAGACTTATGTGACGCTTTTATTATAGCATTTTGAATACAGTTGACTTGATGAGAAATAAGTGATGTTTCAAAAGAAGCAAGTTTCTGTTCGTCAAGGTCCTGAAGAATGGAAGAGTCAAAAGCATTCCAGTCAATATTTCTGATGGAAATTCTTATTAATTCTGGCTGTGAGAAAGTGTGTGAAGATGGAACGACAGAATCAGGGGAAAGCATATAAAAGATGACTCTATGGTCACTGGTGCACCAGGCCGTATACACAGTCCAGTCAGTAAGCCGCAAATCGAAGTGAGTGTTTGTCATCGTTATATCTATATTAGATTCTCCTGCATAACTTGAGAAAGTATGGGAGTGATTAGGCTTATTGTGAATTGAAAAACAATGATTAATTATGAACTCCTCCAAGAGAAGGCCACGTGCATCTGTAGAAGAGCTGTGCCAAAAGTTTGATTTAGCTTTGACGTCCGATGAGATCAATATATTGCTATTCGGTCCCAAAGTATTTATCACAGTTTCAAGGTAAGCTAGAGAGTGATTAAAGTTCTCCAATGGAGGGCAGTAGAGAGAAATTAAGTAAAAATTCATTACGGAGGGTGTGACAAGAACGCAGGTAGAGAACTGAGTGCAAAATCCATGAAGAACGGTGATGTCTAAAGAGTCATTAGGAATTAATATACAAGATTTGGGATTCTGGTCAACAGGTTGTATTATTCTCATTTTCAATGCTCGTGAGCCATGCATTGTTTCCAATGCATGGTTCACGAGCGGGGCGCTCTTCCTCGAGACTGAAATTATAGAAATTACAAACTATAGAACTATGGAACTATAGAAATTACAAAACTCCAAGGAGCCCAGAGTGTCTGATAACGCATGTCGATGATGCCACCTGGCCTCAGAAACGATCCAACACATCACCGCTGGATGCAAAGTGATCACGCAGACTGAGTACACTCATGGACACGACAAGGTAACCAGGATAATACCTCAGAAGCTAACAAGGAAATACCAGTTGATCAAAGAAAGTATACTGTACTACAAATACGGTATACTTTACGGTATACCGTACGGTATACAAGTACGTACTACAAGTACGGTATACTTTCCGACATGTAAAGAAGAAAACGTATGCAGCGCTATGGACCTCCAAACAGGAACTGGTAGATATCAGGAACCCTGACCTTGTTAAACAATATATTTTAAGATGCGTCATCCCCATCCCTCTCTACGCATCTCAGATTTGGCCTTTTATCCCAGATGCTACCATCAAGGCTTTCCTGGGTTTAGAGTAGTGTATGCTGAGATGGTTAAACCGGGTCACTACGCAGCCATTTACGATCTCAAGGGCTGTTTTATATGCCAACTTGGATGTCAAGCCTTGTTCTCACATAATTGTCACCAAGAACATTCTCACCTTGCAAAACTGCTGACCGAGAGACTCGACTAGCCGAAAACTGACTACCTGCTGACTCGGCCCCGCATGACGCAAAGGTGGGCGAATAAGACACTATCCCCTCCAATCAGTAGCGCGCTCACGCAGCTGGGAAGCCTTCAGTGATTTTTTTCCTTCTAAGACCATTAAGATGTACAACTATCTTCAAGCAGACCCAGAAATGTACAGGACTGAAATCTCTCAAAATGCATTACTTCACCTATAAATGTTAAGTGAAGCCCACAGATGAAAACAAAAGAGAATTCAGGAAATGGAGAATGAACTGGTCGGCACTGTGTTTGCTCCGCACTGGTGCTCCTGTTGTTTATATTATACGTCTTATGTTTCTGTTATCTCGCTGTAAATAGTGGTGTAGATGTGAACATTATCTAATTCCTTGTAAAATTGCAAATTATTCTTGTGCTCTCTTTCTATCTGCCTATCATGTAAAAATAAGGCGATGATATGTATAATATAATTAATTAGACAATGTATAATTTATTAAGACAATAATATGTATAAATTATAAATTGATAATTATGTATATAACTTATATACATAAGTTATATACATAATTATCAATTTACGTGCGTGCTCTCTTTCTATTCTATTCACCTTTGCGTGCCCTCTTTCTATATGCCTGTCATGTAAAATAAGGCAATGATATGTATATTATAATTAATTATACAATATATAATTTAGAAAATGTATAATTTGTATAATTTAGACAATGTATATTTGTATAATTTAGACAATGTATATTTGTATAATTTATAAAGACTGATTTGTAAAAGTTATAAATAGATAATTATGTATATAACATATATTTGTATATATGAATGTGCACCCCCTGGTTAATAGCTGTAAGCGGGTGTCTCTTAGGCGAAAATAAAGATAATAATAATAATAATAATATGAATGTGCACCCCCTAGTTAATAGCCGTAAGCGGGTGTCTCTTATGAGAAAATAAAGATAGATATAAAGATATAAGTACGAACCCGAGGTAGTACTAGAGACCCAAACCCACAAGCTGTACTGGGACCGCACCAAAATTACGGATAGGACAGTCCCGCACAACAGACCGGACATAACCCTTGTGGACAAAAAGGAAAACGCTACCTATCTCATTGACATAGCAGTACCCAACACTGGCAGTCTGCAGAAAACCCATGGGGAAAAATCAGGAAGTACACGAACCTAAGACAGGAGATCAAAGAGATGTGGCATATGCAATAAGTAACGACCATCGCGATCATCGTGTCAACCACTGGTATGGTGCCAAAAACTCTACATAACAGCCTAGCAGCAATAGGTCTGGCACCTCCGTAGCCAGGTGGGCCGGAGCAGCAGTGCATAGCACACGCTTCTTGATTAGACCAGAGTTCGATCCGGTGACCACCAAATACGGAGGATGCGGAAAGGTCAGGGAATGAGCACCGCATATCCCCGGAGCAATATGGTCTTAGTTGCTAATGCTCCTAAACACCAAATAACAAACAAACAAGCAATAGGTCTCCCAGCGAACACCTACAAGGAACTCCAGAAAGTTGCAATCCTGAACACCTGTAGGACAGTCAGGGAGTTCCTCTGCCAAGAGTAACACCAGACGTACCAACAACTACCCTGGGTACTTGGTAGCAATACCCGTCACGAGGTGGAACCCACAATCAGGGAGAAATAATATAAGAACAATAATAATAATAATGTAATATTCAGGCGATAAAACAATAGAAACTACCTCGCCCACCGTCTGCGGTATTTTTGCTGTAATTTTTGTTTTTTGTTTAATTTTGCTGAAATGAATCCTTGATGGGTTCCTGAGCAATAGATGTCACTAGTAGACATTATGTATTTCCAAGTGTGACATCACAAGTTTGTGAGGGGTGCTGAATCAACGTTAGAGTTATTGTACATATTTTTTACAACAAAAAATTATAGTACCTATCAATAAATAGGCGCAGTAGTTATGCATAACTAAAGATTTACTTGGAATTGAAAAAAAAAAAGTTAGTATATTTTTAACATGAGACTATCCAAATTGTATTCCTTGCTGTACGCGCATTTAAGGTTAACTTCAGCTGTTATTTCTGATTTCGTATCTCAACAAATTTTTTAATTCGTGCAAATTGTGTGCAGTGAAGAATTTGTTCTGCCTAAAAGAATATTGTCTACCAAGTTAAATTGGTAACATTGACCCATTGTGTATTTAATGGACTGCTTATGGTTAATTTCCAAAGGAAAACAGTAAATATGAGTTGCGTCATAACACTTTGAAGAATATCCTCGAATTTATTGGTGTCTATCAAGGTCAGAACTAGTAGTTTTCCTAACGCAGTTAGTTGGAAGAAGAAATTTTTCGATGTTTTTTTAAATTAAATTAATTTTTAAATTAATTTTTACTAAATCAGTGATGTTATATACATAGAAATGCATACCGCGTAAATTTTTTTATATCATTTAATGGCATGCTTTTTCGTGTATGACTTTATAGCGGAATATTTCGTCACTGAATAATTAATTCTTTTTATGGAACTAATTTTGTTTAGCAGTCGGGTTAATTTGGTTATTCCAGTCATATCTTCTGATAAAAGGAGTTTGTTTATGCATGGGTAATGCACACACACACACACACACATCATTTCTGCTACCAAGGTAGTTTTAATGCATCATTTTAATCATATATTGTGAATACCTTCACAATGAGTTGCCATGGCATTGCACTACCTCGAATAAGCAACATTTCACCTATGGAGAAGACTATTGTTACTTATTCTCAGCGGACATCACCCAGGTGGCACCGTTTCGAAGCTTATTGGCTTCTCATCAGTGGGTGGGCAGGTACGCTGTTGTTGCAATAGTATCAACCCAGTTATGAACCATAACTCCACAATATGAGAGATGCCAGATGGTGCGGTGTGGTTTAATTTGCCATCTCTCATATTGTGGAGTTATACATCAAACAGGGTACCTGCCCACCCACCAATGAGAAACCAATAAGCTTCGAAATGGTGCCCTCTTGGTGGTGGTGTTATCCGCCGAGAATAAGTAAATAATGTTCTCCCTAGGCAAAGAGTTACTTATTCGAGGTAGTGCAGTACGATGGCAACTCAAGAAGGTTTTCACAATATGAGATATGATTAAAACAATGCATTAAAACTAATTTGGTAGTAGAAATGATGTGTGTGCATTACCCATGCATAAACAAACTCCTTTGTACTGTTAGGCATTGCCAAGAAATATCTTTTAGATAATACTATTATGCTGTACTAATCCATCATTTAATATGAAATTTAGCACATATATGTATAATTTTTAACTTTACTTTTTCAACTTAACTTTAACTTAATATATTTTGTGTTATGGCTTTATATATATATATATATATATATGTGTGTTAAATTTGCATATTGCACAATGTCATCTACCTGATTACCTGCTGTACTTTTAGTATTAAGTATATTGGACAAACCAGCAACAAATTACACTTAAGATTTAATTTTCATAGATATTTTTGGCAAAAATAAAAATAATATCGAACACAAAATTGAATTCAGGCATTGACAAATTCACAGTTTTTCTCATATTTACATTTTAGTTAGCATTAGTAGAGGCATACGATGCAAGAAAGCAAGCTTATGCAGCATCAGCAAAAAAAAACAAACAAAAAAAAAAAAACATTTTACCCCTCCATTCATTCCAAATGCTTGTCCAGCTCGGCCTTAAATTTATTTACGCTATTAGCTTACATAACAAAAGGAAGCCTGTTCCACCAATCAACTACCCGCTGGCTAAAGGCAAATTTCCACACATCTATTCTACAACTATCTTTCCTCAATTTGAAACTGTGCACCCTCAGGTTCTTAGTCTGAGCAAGAGGAAGAATCCCATCAGCATTCAGCTTGCTCAACCCATTCAGGCCTTATACACCTCAGTCAGATCACCTCACAGGTGCCTACTCTCCAGGTGCTGCAATTTGCAGAACTTAAGCCTTTCTTGGTAAAAGCACCCCTTTGTTCCCCTCACCAATCTTGTTGCCCTTCTTTGTACTCGTTCTGGCAACTCTACATCCTTCCTAAAATGTGGCCTGACCATTGCCTTGTGTAACGGGATAATCACCTCTCTGTCCCTGCTAGCAAAATTCCTATATATCATTGAAAAGACTGCATGACCTGCCCTGGCAGCCCATCTGCACTGCTCAGCAAACTTCATATTTGACTGCACAATTACCCCCAGGCAGTGGTGAGCTGTGAATATTTTAACAATGGGCTCGCAGTTTTTCCGACTTTCTACCGAGTAAATTTGATCGGTCACGGAAGTGACGTCATCCGCGGCCTCCACTAGAGGCGCTTCCCATGCTCGCACTACTAGTACTGTGATTATAGTGCGTGACGCATGTTTTGTGACCGGTATGATATCTCGAGTCAGGGGCGAATTTAGGGGGGGACAGATGCGGCTTAATACCCCCTTAACGTGTATAAGTGAATGTGTAAAATGTTTCTAGGTCTATCTAAAAAAAAAAAAAAAAAAAACTTAAAAACCTGGTCCTCGTGCCTTGCCTTACGATGATAACTGGATGTGACGGTGTCTGGAGTTCTAACTTTTTAGAATTTTTGAATAGTATGACGTCGCAATCATGCTTCCTGAAGTTACTACCGCAGTAAGTATGGTTTCAACAATACAAATATTTGTCAACACTTTCTTTTTTCATCTCGCATTTTCGTTACATTCCATTGTTAGGTGCCCCTAACAGTTGCGTATGTCGCTTCAACTACGAGATCGGTACATCAATCGGTGCTCTTTTACAGAGATGTTTAGATATTTTGCACTCGCAAGTATACATCTCTTACTTTAGTTATCATAAATCCATTGTATCTTGTCTTCCAGAAATTATGAAAATCTGTGAATGATCAATAAAATATTTACAATAAAAATGTTCTTTTATTTCGTAATCAATATATACAAATCAAAATGCCTAAAAGAAACGTGAAGAACATTTCGCATAAACCCTCTGCTGTGCTCAGCATATGTGCAACTTTTTTTTTTTTTTTTAACAACTAGGGAAATATAATGGATATATTTTCTTCATGATAAAATTTTAATATTGCCCATATCACAAATAACATAAAAACTATCACAAAGCATTCCACAATATAAAAACAAATATTACATAAAAAACAAACTTTCTAGAAAAAGTACACAAAAAATCACAGATTACATGAAAAAAAATTATTTCACAAATATTCAAGAAAAATTTATTCTAAAAATTGCCAATTTACTTCTTTATTAATATTTGTTGTCGATCTTCTGCTTTGCTCAATAGCTGAGCAATGATTACAGAGAAATGATTTGATGTAACGACCTGAGTCAAATTGAAGCAATGGTTTTCCATTTAGATGTATGGTCATCATAATCTGCAACGTGTTTAATTGTCAACATTATTCATTCATTCAATAGTATTCATTATGCTGAAAGCTCACTCAGCTTCAGCACTGCTAATGTCAATGGTTTCAAAGATATTTCTGGCTTTCTTAATTGAAAAGGTAATTTCACTTGATTTTAAAGATAAACTGTCTTCGACAAAATCTCTAAAATCATTAATTTTTATTTCATATTTTATCAGAAAACTTAAATTTCTTATTCAGTTTTCACTGTCTTGCCACTGAAAGTTCTTTCAAATTCATGATTTCGGGTAGCATATGTTTAAAATTTTTTTCAATGGTATCATTATTTTCTTTATTTAATTTAAAATCACCCTGTTGCATTAATAAGTTATCCTTTAAGGATAAAACAATGCATTTAATAACTTGTCATGATGTAATTTTTTTACTTTCAATTTTGATTCCTTCAAATTCTTTCCACTTCAACATGCTCTCAATTTTAGCTTCATAATTTCCTTCAGAATTTTTCAGATTAGCAAGAGCATTGATAGTGCGAATAATTAAATTATATGCTTTTACCATTGTGATTCTGTAAAGCTTCTGAAAGATAAGAGAGCTCTTGCAGAGGATGTCGACCATTAGTGCTAAATGGTTAAGAAATTCCAAATTTAAAAGTCGATTTAATAATCTGGAATATTTAACTTCTGATTACTAAGAAATTATTATTAAGAAAGTAATTACCAAGGGGAATCAAAAAATTTCACTATAAAGAAGCTTGTTAAACAGAGGACCGACTCTAATTAAATCAAAAATGAAGCAATTTTAAAATACATAACTGATCGATTGTGCCATTAAAATGCTGGGAATGGGGTCCTGCTCGCCCCACTGTACTTTCGGTTCTGAATACTGAATAATTGCATTCAGGATTTCATTTGTAGAATAAATCTCAACAATGGGCTCACAAAAAAAAAAAAAAAAAAAGATCGTCTCAACAATGGGCTCTCGTGAACCCATTATAGCTCACCACTGCCCCCAGGTCTTTTTCACTTTCCGCTTCCCTGAGTGTAGTGCCACACAGTTGGTACTTTTCTCTTCGGTTACTGCTACCCATATGCACTACTTTGCATTTGTCAATGTTAAACTGCAGTTGCCACTTCTCAGCCCATTTTCCCAAATTATCTAGATCCAGCTGGAGTAGCATACTGTCGTTAACAACTCTGCCAACCTTTGTATCATCTGCAACCTTGGACATTAAACCTGATATACCTTCATCAGTATTATTGATAAATATACAAAACAACAATGGGCCCAACACCGAATCCTGGGGAACTCCACTAATAACATTTGTCCACGAAGAGCAGTGTCCATTGATTACCACTCTCTGTCGTCTCCCACTCAACCATCCCTTTATCCATTGTAGCAACTTACCCTTAATGCCATAACTCTACAATTTGTACAGCAGTCTTACATGTGCAACAGTATCAAAAGCATTCCTGAAATCCAAGTATATGATATCAAAATTATTTTTGGCATTCAGTTCCTTTGTCACCACATCATAGTATCCGATCAAATTGGTCAGACAAAACCTCCCTATAACAAACCCATGCTGTTTCTTAACTGTTACTGCAGTTTTGTCTAGATGATCCTGCAATGCTTCTTTAACCAGTGATTCCATTATTTTCCCTGGAACACTAGTTAAACTAACAGGTCTGTAGTTACTTGTCACCTTTTGAATCCCTTTTGTGAATTGGTGTTACATTTGCACACCTCCAGTCCATGGGGACCTCCCCTGAGTCCAAGGAAGCTCTCATAATTATGGCTAAGGGTTTGCTTACTTCCTTTGCTGTCTCCTTTAATATAACTGGATAGATCCTGTCCACCCCAGGTGCCTTCCTTATGTTTAACTTCATCAATTTCTCCTCCACTTTGCTCTCTCAGTTATTACAAAATCACTTAGCTCCCTGTTAGCATTTGATAAACTTCTGGCACTCCCCTCATTGAATAAATCCTCGTGTGAATGTAGATGCAAAATACTCATTCAGTTTATCAGCTACATGAGCATGATCATCAGTAGTCAACCCATCTATGTTAAGTGGTCCAATCTGATTCATCCCTTTCCTTCTAGAGTTTACATAAGTAAAGAACTCTTTGCTGTTTTTCTTTGCATCCTTTGCCAAAGATTTCTCGTAATCTGCCTAACCTCCTTTGTGACTTGATTATAGACTAGTTTTTACCTGCCATAGGCTTCTGTGTCACCTGATAATTTATATGCATCCCATACATTCTTCTTCTCTGCCACGAGCCTCATTAATTCATTAGGCCTAAACCTTGAACAATATTTCTTAGTTGGAATGAAAAGCCTAGTAGCCTCCAAATTTAAGTCCCTGAAGGCTTCCCATATAGAATTCAACATTGGTAACATCAATTGATCCCACTGTACAAAAGTTAAACTGTCTGAGATTTCTGTAGTCACCTTTACGAAAGCAAAAGCCCTTCCCTTTAGCCTTGATGGTAGTTACATCTTTAAGTAATTTCCACATCAGTACATTGTGATCACTGTCATCCAGTGGTTCTTTTTTCTGCAAATTCTCAATGCATGAATAATCACTGCTGATAATCAGATCAAGAGTATTACTCCCTCTGGTTGCCTCTCGAACATGTTGCTGTAGAAAACAGTCATTCAATAACTCCACAAAAGTCTTGCTAGTGTGCGAGTGACCAAACCACAATTTCCAGTCAATATCTGGAAAGTTAAAATCTCCCATTATAAGACATTCTGATTTACTGGCCCGCTCTATTTTTCTGCACAATTCCTCATTATACTCATCAGATTCATTAGGCCTGTAACACACACCCAATCTCATTTTTCCTTTCCCAGTGCTTATTTTACACCAAACAGACTCAACACTGCATTGTCTGCCAACATCAATTGGATGCACTTCCTTAGATTTTTTTAGTTTCTGTTTCTTAACTAACAGCATAACTCCTCCCTTCCTGTACATATTGTACTCCTCAAATACCAGTTCTGCACTGCTTATATCTGTGTTACACCACGTCGCTGATATCCCAATAATATCTGCCTTTGATGTCATGACTAACACTTCAAGCTCATCAAATTTATTAACTATACTCCTAGCATTGGCGTACATGCAAGTATACATGCACCTCTTCCTACCCTTAGTTACCCTAACACAGCCCATGTATTTACTTGTTCCACTATGACTCCCAGCAGTTCTGGAAATCTCCATTACCTTGCTTTCCAGGCTGTTGCTCATTCTAATAGAAGCAGTGCAAGAATCACTTTTGCCTCTGCCTGTTGCCAATGTTAACCTTTTAGTCTGTGTATCCCTCTAAGCTAGCAGTTTTCTGAGCCACCTAACACTGCCTCGATAGCTGATGCTATCAGGCAGTATTAGGTGGGTTGCAATTCTTGCACAAAGCTATGATTGCAACTTGAGAATAAGAGAGGAGGAGGTGGTCTTCATGTTAAAATATAAAACTGTTTATCCTTATGAGGTTAGCAATAAATTTAATTGTCAGTTTGTCTCTAGTCATGTATCTGATACTTGTATTTATAACAAATTTAAAATGATTAATTATCTCACAAAACCAACTACTAAAAAATCATAAAATAAATCAAAAGGGAAAAATAAGAATAATTCTAAATTAGGTAATTTTTCTCCGGTTCTTAAGGATAGATTGTACATTAATAGGAGTACGATCCTATTAATGTACAATCTATCCATAATCTACTTTTTATGTTAAACAAAGCATACTCAAAGCCTTGTATAACTTTGTTTATATGTTTCACTTTGAATCTGGAAATATTTTTAATATTATTAATGGTATTTGTAAATTTAGATTCAGACCGCAGCTCAATGTTCCTCAACAAGAACATGCAACCCCAGGAACTCACATCTGGTGAGTATGGGCTTGGCACACCCAGGGTCCTGAGCTGGATATCACCATTCTATTTCTTGGTGATTTCCTTCTACTTTTGACTCTCTCTCTCTCTCTCTCTCTCTCTCTCTCTCTCTCTCTCTCTCAGGGTAATTCGGGAATTTATTTTTTTTGGCTGGTACAGCATAAGCTTTGGGCTTCCTTGCACGATGTGGCTATTAATAATAATAATATTATTATTAATAACATTCTTCTGCCTTCCTAAAATTTCAATATAAATTTATTGATCATTTTAATATGATCATCTTAATTATTGATCATCTTTATATAGTTTTATTAATTCACATAATACTTCCTACAGATCGCCAGAATACTCATATTAAAGTTAGATACAAATATTCTAAATCCTTTGGCTTAATTGCTCGTAACTACAAAACATTGGCAACTTTTATGTTCTGATTCCATTGATTTATACAACTGTACATGTAAAGGTCAAAATTTTATTGACCACATTATTACAATGCTCCAAGAGCCTTCCAAATGCGGATCAATTTTTCCAAAATTTACTCTAAATCTCACCATCATAAAACTGTCAAACATTATAATTTTGCCAAAATTAAAGTTCAATTACAAAATCTTCAGTCTTCAAGAACATTTTATGTTTTCTGGATTTCTATTTATCCAATTTAAATACAATTCGGAATGACTCAACAATCTTTTAGGACTAAATATAAATTTTCATGAAAATCCAACCACTGGATGTTGAGTTGTTACATACATCAGATGGGCAGACAGACTAACAAACAAAGGGACAAGGTAAATTTTTCTTGACTGCTTCTATTGGAAGGAGCAGCAGCGTGGATAGCAAGGTGCTGGGGGTTTCCAGGACTGCTGGCAGTTATCGTGGGACAAGTAAATACATGGGCTGTGTTAGGATAACTAAGATGTACATGCATGTACACCAATTCTAGGAGTTTAGTTAATAAATTTGAGGCGCTATTCAAGACATCAAAGGCGGAATTAGAGACGTGATGTCACACATATTAGGAATGCAGAATTGGAATTTGGGGACTACAATGTGTACAGAAAGAATGAGACAGGACAGGAAGGGAGGAGGCATTATGCTGTTAATTAAGAAACACATACAATCTAAGGAAGTGCATCCAGCTGACGTGGGTGGACAGTGCAATGTTGAGTCAGTTTGGTGTGATATAAGCACTGGGAAAGCAAAATTGAGAGGTGTGTGTGTTATAGGCCTAATGACTCTAATGAATACAATGAACAACCATACAGAGAAATAGTGGGCCAGTAAATCAGGTTGTCTTATAATGGAGAATTTTAACTTCCCACGTATTGACTGGACCTTGTAAGATGGTCACTTGCACACTAGTAAGGCTTTTATGGATTTATTGGATGATTATTTTCTACAGCAGCATGTTCGAGAGGCAACTAGAGGGAGTAATACTCTTGATCTGATTATCAGTAGCGATTCTTCATGCATTAAGAATCTGCAGATAAAGGAACTACTAGGTGGAAGTGATCACAGTGTGCTGAAGTGGGATTTACTCAAAGAGGTAACTACCATCAGGGGTAAAGGGAAGGGTTTTTGCTTTTGTTGTTGTTGTTGTTGTTATTTGGTTTTTAGGAGCATTAGCAACTAAGGCCATATTGCTCCGGGATATGCGGTGGTCATTCCCTGAATGACCTTTCCGCATCCTCCGTATTTGGTGGTGACGGGCTCGAACCCCGGTCTAATCAAGAAGCGTGTGCTACGCACTGCTGCTCCTTCCCACCTGGCTACGTAGGCGCCTTTGCTTTTGTAAAGGTGACTATGGTGGTCTGAGACAGTATTTAAATTCTATTCAGTGGGGACCAGCTGATGATGTTACCAACAGAAAATTCAAAATGGGAAGCATTCAAAGAATTAATCTTGGAAGCTACTAGGCTTTTCATACCAATTAAGAAATATTATTCAAGAATTAGGCCTAAATAGGTGTCAGATGAACTAATTAGACATGTGGCAGAGAAGAAAAATGCATCGCATACATATAAATTATCAGGTGACACAGAAGACTGATAGATATAAGCTAGTCTATAATCAAGTCACAAAGGAAGTTAGGCAAGTGAAAGCAGATTATGAGAAATCTTTGGCAAAGGATGCAAAGAAAAACAGCTAAGACTTCTTTACTTATGTAAATTGTAGAAGGGGATGAATCAAATTGGTCCACTTGATATCAACGGTTCAATTGTTGAAGAACCATTGAATTCTTTAAATGCCAACCCCATTGGCATTTAAAGAATTGGTAGTGGTACTCAATATTGATGCTGATTTTGCAGAACAGAACCAGGAAATGCCAGCATTTGAGAAGTTAGAAGACAGAAAACCATTACCATTACCTGCAGTAAGCAGTCAGAGAGAAAACAGGCTATATAACTGAAAAAAAAAGGCAATCCATAAGGTGGATTGGAACTTCTTTAGAAGATCTTTTATGCAAAGTATGATCAAAAGCCTTTGAAATGTCAAGAGCAGCTGCTTGAGTGTCACCATGTGACTCATCTTTGAATTAATCCAAAGATGAGTAACATAAGCCAATATATTTCCAGTGGATCAACACTTGTAGATTCCATATTGGCAGTTATTGATCAAATGGAAGGGTTCAAGATAGTTTGAGTTGACAGTTGATGAATTTCTCTATTACTTTGGAAAGAGTAGAAGTAAGGGCAATTATCATTAGCCATATAGTGCAAAGAAACCACAATGCAGGCTTTTGCTGCACCAGCAGGAGGAAAAAAATAAAAAAGTAGGTAAGAATATGCAAATTCTTAACATCCCTTCTCTTGTTTTTTTTTTTTTTTTTTGATTTGGTAGTTGTTGGCGCATCGGCTTCTGTGGCCATATTGCACCTCCCAAGGTTTTTTTTTTTTTGCAGTACTTTGATCCAAGCCCGAGGCGGGAATCGAACCCGCGACCTTTGGGTTGCCGGGCAGGTACTTTACCCACTCGGCTAGCCCGGTCGGCTCCCTTCTCTTGTAGCTTACTAACCATGACCTTTGACTTGCTGATCATACCATGCAAGTTGTCCTTCTTTGGACCCTTTCATGAAACTCAAATGTCTTTCTCAGATGGTCTCCCCATACCTGGACATAGTATTCCAAATGCATCTTACCATTGCCTTATACAGTGGCATTGTGACCTCCCTATCTCTATGGGATATTGTTTGATAAATCATTGATAGGAAACCATGGGCTTTCCTGATTGCCTATTTACACTGCTCAGAGAACTTAATATCTGCCTGTTTTGTAAATCCCAGATCCCTTTCTTCCTTTACTGTTTTCAATTCAACTTCAAGTGTATAAGTTATTTTTGTGTTGATATTCCTAAAGTGTAAGACCTTACATTTTGCTGCATTAAAACATAGCTGCCACTTTTCTGACCATTCTTGAAGCCTGTTCAAGTCATCCTGAAAGAGTGCTGCTTGGCACTGATCATTAAAAGCTCTCCCAATATTTACATTTTGACATCACACCCTCTATCCCTTTGTTGATGTCATTTTTGAAAATCAGAAACAACAGTGGTCCAAGAACTGGTCCTTGGGGGATCACACTTCTGACAATATGCCAATCTGAAGAATATCCATTAATCATAAACTTTCTGCCTGTAGCCACCCTGCAATTCATCTTAGAAATTTTTTAAGTAATCCCAAAATGTTCCGATTTTGACAGTAACCATTCATTGATAGGAAAGGTTACTGTCATTGATATTTTATTTACAAGGCATTTGACTCCATCCTTTCGTAAGGATGGAGTCAAATGCCTTGCTATAATTCAAACTATGTTGAAATTTATTCTCTACATCCAGCTCATGAATAACTGTCAAAATAGTTTATCAGGTTAGTTAGACATGATTTTCCATTCAGAACCATGTTATGTACCTTCAGAATGCCATTTCTGTCTAAATGTCCATTAATTGCACTCTCTGGCCACCTCCCTCAAAATTACTAGGTATATGCCAATCAACTCCAGGAGGCTTACTTGCCTTTAGGCTTGAAAGTAATTTCTAATAAACAGTTGCCTGTAATTTCAAAATCACTGATTTCATGTTTCAACTTCTCACACATCCTTTCCTCAGCATGATGGGTCTTTTGCCAGTAAAGATCTATATGCAGTACCTATTTAGTTCATCAGCAACATCAGCTGGATTATCTAAGACTTTCCCACACCCAGTACACAAGGTTCTTATCTGATTTGTTTTCTTCTCTGTATTCATATATACATGACAAACTCTTCTTGTCCCCATTCTTTGCTCTCATAGCCATGCTTTCTTATACTCAGGCATAGCCTCCCTGTCCTTATGTGGTACTGTTACAAATGAATTTTGCTCTGATCAATTTCTGATTCTGATTCTTTCTGACATCAATTTCTGATTCTGATTCTTTCTGACATCAATTTCTGCTCTGTTTCACCAGCTCTGTATTCATCAATCTCAGTATCTTTCTTGTGCTATATTTTTTAAATTTTATATATGCATTAATGGCTTCTCTGATGCTTTATATGTATTCTGTCATTCTAATGTATTTACCCTCCCTCTGATCAACCCAATTAATAGATCCATTTTCGGAAATTAAAACTCGTGCCTTTACTTTTAACTATGGCAGCATCTTTCTTCATCTTTCAACTAACAGCTGCATTATCACTGCCTACCAATGGATCCTGTAATATAAGCTGACCATGATGTTGTTTAATTTGTGAATAATGTTGTCTAGAATAGCATTAGTAGAGGCATATGATGCAAGAAAGCAAGCTTATGCAGCATCAGCCAAAAAAAAAATAATAAAATAAACCTGCTCCAATTGCACCCTTCCATTCGTTCCAAATACCTGTCCAGCTCAGCCTTAAATTTATTTACGCTATCGACTTCCACAACAAAGGATGGAAGTCCTTTGTTGTGGAAGTTACCAACTACCCACTGGCTAAAGGCACATCTATCCTACATCTGTCTTTCCTCAATTTGAGTTTATGCCCTCTCAGGTGATTATTCTGAGCAAGAAGAAGAATCCCATCAGCATTGAGCATGCTCAAACCATTCAAGGCTTTATACACCTCAATCAGATCACCTCGCAGGTGCCTAGTCTCCAGACACTGTAATTTGCAAAATTTAAGCCTTTCTTCATAAGAGCAACCCTTTGTTCCATTCACTAATCTTGTTGCCCTTCTCTGTACTTGTTCCAACAGCTCTACATCCTTCTTAAAATGAGGCCTCCAGACCTGTATACAGTAAGTACTCAAGGTGTGGCCTGACTATTGCCTTATACAAGGGAATAATCACCTCCTTATCCCTGCTAGAAAAATTCCTGTATATCATTGACAAGACACCATGAGCTACTCTTGCAGCCCATCTGCACTGATCAGAAAACTTCATATCTGCCTGCATAATTATCCCAGGTCCTTTTTGTTCTCTACCATTGTCAGTGTAGTACCACAGAGTTGATACGTCACTCTGGGGTTACTGCTTCCCATATGTAGTACTTTACATTTGTCAATGTTAAACTTCATTTGCCACCTCTCAGCCCATCTGCTCAACTTTTCTAGATCCTGTTGCAGCAGCATACTGTCATTAGTATCCTCAACAACCCTGCCAACCTTCGTATCATCTGCAAACTTGGACATTAAGCTTGATATACCATCATCAAGCTTAATGTCCAATGGATCTAACACTGAACCCTGAAGGACTCCACTAATAACATTAGTCCATGATGACCAGTGTCCATTGATTACCACTCTGTCTTCTCCCACTCAACCATCCCTTTATCCATAGCAGCAATTTGCCTCCAATGCCACACTGCTCCAATTTGTTCAACAGTCTTCCATGTGCAACAGTATCAAAAGCCTTTCTAAGACCAAATATATGATATCGAAGTTATTCCCTGCATCCTTTGTGACCAAATCATAGTATCCAATCAAATTGGTCAAGCAAGACTTTCCCTTAACAAAACCATGCTGTGTCTGAGCTATAACTGAAGTCTGTCTAGATGATCCTGCAGTGCTTCTTTAACCAATGCCACCATTAATTTTCCTAGAACAGAAGTTAAACTAACAGGTCTATAATTACTTGTGTCACCCTTTGATCCTCCTTTGTGAATTGGGGTTACATTTGCACATCTCCAGTCCATGGGTACCTCCATTGAATCCAAAGAAGCTCTCGTAATTATGGCTAAGGGTTTGCTTACTTCCCTTCTACCTCCTTTAATATAACTGGATAGATCCCATCCACCCCAGGTGCCTTTTTTATGTTTATCTTCACCAATTTCTCCTCCACTTTCCTCTCAGTTATTACAAAATCATCTAGCTCACTGCCAGAGTTTAACTCACCTCTGGCATTGCCCTCCCTGAATAACTCCCCATGAGTGAATGTAGATGCAAAATACTCATTTAGTTTGTTAGCCACCTGAGCAGGATCATCAACAGTTGAACCATCAATATCTAGTGGACCAATCCGATTCATTCCTTTCCTTCTAGAGTTTACATAGGTAAAGAACCCTTTGTTGTTTTTCTTTGCAACCTTTGCCAATCATTTCTCATAATGTGCCTTTGCCTACCTAATCTTCTTTGTGACTTGGTTACAGACCAGCTTATATCTATCATAGGCTTCCATGTCACCCATTAATTTATCCCATGCATTTTTCTTCTCTGCCATATGTCTCATTAGTTCATCTGACATCCATTTAGGCCTAAACCTTGAACAATATTTCTTAGTTGGTATGTAAAGCCTAATAGCTTCCAAGATAAATTCTTTGAATGCTTCCCATTTTGAATTTGCTGTTGGTAACATCATCAGTTTGTCCTACTGTATAGAATCTAAATACTGTCTCAGACCAACATAGTCACCTTTATGAAAGCAAAAACCCATTTACCCCTGATGGTAGTTACCTCTTTGAGTAAATCCCACTTGGAGCACACTGTGATCACTGCCACCTAGTGGTTCTTTTATCTGCAGATTCTTAATGCATGATGAATCACTACTGATAATCAGATCAATAGTATTACTCCCTCTAGTTGCCTTCTGAACATGCTGATGTAGAAAACGATCATCCAATAAATCCACAAAAGCCTTGCTAGTGTGTGAGTGACCAAACCACAAATTCCAGTCAATATCTGGGAAATTAAAATCCCCCATTATAAGACATTCTGATTTACCATTCTATTTCCCTGTACAGTTTCTTATTATACTCATCAGAGTCATTAGGACTGTAACACTCTCCTACTCTCAATTTTGAGCTCCCAATGCTTATGTCACACCAAACTGACTTGACACTGCACTGTCCAGAGATGTTGACTGGCTTCACTTCCTTGGATTTTGTGTTTCTTAAATAATAGCATAACCCCTCCTATCCTGTGTATCCTTCCAGTACACATTGTACTCCCCAAATTCTAGTTCTGCATTCCTTATATCTGTGTGACACCATGTCTCTGATATCCCAACAATATCTGCCTTGGATGCTTTGAGCAATACCTCAAATTCATCAAATTTATTTGCCAAACTCCTAGCATTGGTGTACATGCAAGTGTACATGCACCTCTTCCTATTCTTAGCTACCCTAGCACAACCCATGAGTTTACTTGTACCGCAGTGACTCCCAGCAGTCCCTGAAATACCCTGCCTCTTGTTTTCCAGGCTGCTGCTCATTCCAATAGATAGAAGGCGCCTCCGTAGCCAGGTGGGAAGGAGCAGCAGTGCGTAGCACACACTTCTTGATTAGACCGGGGTTCAAGCCCTGTCACCACCAAATACGGAGGATGCGGAAAGGTCAGGGAATGACCACCGCATATCCCGGAGCAATATGGCCTTAGTTGCTAATGCTCCTAAAAACCAAATAACAACAACAACATTCCAATAGAAGCAGTGCAAGAATCACTTTCACCTCTGCCAGTGGCTACTGTTAATCTATTAGTTCTTGTATCCTCCCAAGCTAGTAGTTTTCCGACCCACCTAACCACTGCCTCGATAGCATCAGCAATATTCTTGCACCCTTTCTATTTAAGTGTATCCCATCCCTGTAGAAGCAGTCTCTCCTGCTAACAAATACAGAGCGGGCTGAAAAAAATTCTAACCCTTGAGCCTTTTCTTGAGTCTTTTCTGGGCCAAATTGATCGACAAGGCTCTCATCATATACTCCCTCCTATCATGTCTGGCCAGAATTGCAGACACTTTCAAATTCAACCCTAATTCACGGCTTTTTTTCAACAGTGACCTGTAATTGTTAAGTAATTTTGCCGGTCTCCTACTCTTAATATTCTTGCCCATAATATTTGCTCCAGCATGTTAGTACAAATAATCTAGTTTATTTAAAAATTTATTTCCCACAGTAAGTTTCCCTCCTAATTATTCCAATAAATTAAGGATAGAGTGAAGTTACCCATAATAAGACATTTGCACTTGCTTTCCCATTCCATCTTCATGGTCATTAATAATACCCTCCTATCATATTCTTCACAATCCTCTGGTTTGTAGATTACTCCCACTCTCATATTTGCTTCCAATTAACTCAGATCACACATATTCTATACTAGCAGGTGTAACTTCTGACTCAGCAAAAGTTCTTTTCATGCTCAGGCTGCTTTTGATAAGAAACATGATCCCATCATCCTTTATCCCTCTCTTTTCTGTGTACATTTTACATACCATAGTAGAACTGATTATCCCCAATTTACAGGTGGCACCACATTTCTGTTAGTCCTGTTATGTCATCATTAGTCATCCTAACCAAGTGTTTGAATTCACACATTTTACAATACAATACTCCTGATTTCATTATAGACACAGTTAAGACTAAGTATTCTTCTATAGTTTAAACTCAAAATATGGGATCCTGGTGGTTGAGGGGGGGGGCCCAGCTTCATCACACCACTTTGACAAGATGCGTGGTCTGGTACAGCACAACCAGGATCAGTTCGCTAGTGGGTTCGCCTACGAGGATCAGCCCTGTCAGTGCCATGCCCCTTGTGATCCAAAGGATAAGATTCAGGCTGGCAGTGGTGTGGATTTGGCGTCTGGGTATCCCTGGCATACTGCATTTATTGCTTGCCAAGTAGTACGAGTCCCATTTGGGCTTCATGGTGGAGCCTGGAGCCCAAAAATTAAACCATTATGAATCCTGATAATCTAAACTTTTCTTCTGGGGACCCAGTATAGTTGTTCCTTCTAGAGGCTAATGACATGAGTACAGACACTACCACTTCAGAAAAGAAGCCCAGAATAGAAATGGTATCAGGTCCAATGCCTAGATACCTGATAATCCATTCTACCAGAGGGAAGCCTATAGGGAAAATGTCACTCTTTATTCAGAAGTGTTTTGAAGGGTTGGAAGGCTCCCCTAAATCTGTAAAATGACTGCATTCTGGGGATATTCTGGAAACGAAGTGTGATAAACAATCCAAACAGCTTCTCCGAGCCAACTTTATTGGGGGATTTCCAATTACAGTAACACTCCACAAGATAATTTATCCAGAAGTATGAGCTCTGAGTGGGATCTTCTGGAGGTGTCTGAACTAAAATCGCAAGGAGTGACAGCTGCAAAGCAAATATTTGTACATAGGGATGGGAATCTAACCCAACTAGCAACTTCATCCTTACTTTTAATATGCCATCTAATGAGATTAAAGCTGGTTATCTGAATTGCACGGTATCATATATTCCAAACCCATTAAAATGCTTCAAGTGCCAGAAATATGGACATTCACAAATGGCTTGCTGTGGTGCATGTGTTCGATGTTGTGCAAAGGACAACAAAATTACATCATGTAAAGCTGCAAAACCCACTTGCATTAACTGCCAAGGAGAGCACCCTGCATGCATACTCTTGAGAATTCCAGAATTGGAAGGAAGAAAAGGAAATATGATTTTAGGCAGAGCTGAACATTTCATACCTGGAGGCCAGAAAAGCAGTTAAACCAGTAAATAGCAATAAGGCAACATATGCTGAAAAGGTTGCCAAGAAATGTTCCATTGGAACTCAAACGAAAATGACTGTACCACTGAAAGAGTCATTTATGCCCATTGCCTGCTATTTTTTGTACTCAGAAAAACCAGCACAAAAAACTCAGCTGCCACTCCAATATCGATACCTCCTTTTGTCCCAGTCCAAAATTCAAGCAATAAAGTAATACTACAGAAAATCCAGCTGCTAATGGTAGTAGAAGAGAAAATGGATGTCGAAACCAAGGAGGTAGAGGCACCTAATGAAACAGTCTTGGAACTCTTTGTGGAGGAAGAAATGGACACGGGACAACATCCATACTTCTCCAAAAAAAGACCGAGAAAGGTAAGCCCTCAGCACTTCTGAAGCCATCCAACAGAATCACCAAGCCTAAGTAATAGCTAAATTCCTACAGTGAAATTGTTGTGGATTCTGCAAAATGCAAAAGGCATCGAGGCACTCGTGCAAAAGCATGAACTAGCCTGCTTTTGCATATAGGAGACTTTGCATCTAAAAGTAAATGATAACCCCACCATGTGTAACATCACAGTTGGAATTGATGGCCTTACTCATGGAGGAGTTGCTATTCTCTTGAGTAACCAGTCCCCATTTCAGCTTTTGCTACTTGCAAAACCAGGATAGAGACTGTAGCAATGGACCTTACAGTAGGATTTTTATTAACAGTCTGCCCCAGGTGGCTTATTTGCTACCTGGGACTGACGTCCTCCAGAGACTTCGATCTTGTGATGCTGTTGCCTCCCCTTTCTTACTTCTTAGGGATTTTAATGGATGATGTTAGCACTACCCCACAAATAGGGTAGTGCTAACATCAATGGAAAAGGGACAAGTCATAGAACATATGCTCACTGATAATTACCTTTCCCTTCTAAATGTGGAAACAAACACCTTCCTTGTGCCTACCTATATGTTTTCTGCCATTGATCTTTCTAATTGCTCCTCTTGTCTCCTTCCTTCACTTGGGAAGTGATCGCTTTCCCATAATAATCACCCTAATTAGTAAGAGACCGTCTTCCACTTAGGTTATCATGGTGGAAGATTGATAGGCTGACTGGGGAATGCCTTTCAAGATCTGCCAAATTTTGATATCACTACAGTCAGGCAGCTGAAGATTAACATTGTCAAATGCAAGGTACAGTATATGGGTTGCAGTAATCCAAGAATAGCATACTAATTGCATGGTGACACACTGAGGGCAGTGGAAAATGAAAAATATTTTCTGATTATTGTGCAATCAGACATGATATTCTTTGAGCAGTGTGGACGGGCTACTGGGACAGCTCATGGGGTTTTGTCAATGATATAAAGCAATTTTTCTGGCAAGGATAAGGAGGTCTTATCCCTTTGTATTGAGGCAATGGTTAGGCCACAGCTTGATTGCTGCATACAGTCAAGACGGAAGCCTCATTTTAGAAAGGATCTGTTGGACTGAATGCAGAGAAAGGTAACGAGATGAGTGAGGGAAATAAAAAGGCTTCAGTTGAGAAAATTGCAGCATATGGAAACTGTGTATCTGTTAGGAGATTTGACTTCAGATTTTGAAGACTTTGAATGGATTAAATAAGCTAACACTGATGACATCCTCTCACTCAGACAACACAAAGGGCAATACATTTAAATTGAGGAAGGATGGTTATAGGTATAGATATGTGGAAATTGCCTCAGCCAATGGGTAGTTGATTGTAGGAACAAACTTTCACCTGTTGTGGAAATGAATAGTTTGAATAAATTCAAGGTGGAACTAGACAAATTAATTATTAAATTGGGTTGGACAGGTAAAGTGGGAAGCTTTTTTCTTTTTCTTTTTTTTTTTTTTTTTTTTGTTGATGCTATATATAAACTTTATTTCTTTCTTATTTGCAACTACAAATATTAAAACTAATGAAAAAAAATATATAATTTGCCTGTTGCATTGTGTCATCTGCAATAATTTATTATTATTAATAATAATTAAAAGGTTCTAGAATGCCATTTCACTTAGAGTGATCTGTATTACAAGTTTGAGAGTCATTTTCCAAACTTGGCATATTTAGCTGAATTTGTCATTGATTGAAACTGCATATTCTGAATTGAAATTGTATGAAGATATTAAGTACTTTTTTTTTTTGTTTATTTTATATAAAATATGATTTGGGACAGTTTTTAAATTTTTCAGGTTAACAATAAACATCACCAGTGTGCCTGTTGAATAGAAACTTTCAACATGCAGTGGTATGAAGGTGCTATTCCTGAAGCAATTCAAGAAGCAAAACAACATCAGAAGGTGTTTCTAGTTTATGTGGAAGGTAATAATAAACATGTTATCTTTTAAAGCAAATTTTCTATGAAATTAAATAAATATTGCCTTTGGAAAATAAACCAGATGGAATAGGAAGTGAAAGGTTTGTGTATTAAGCATTTATACATCCAGTTGTAGAATGGGAAATTGAGATATTTCCTGGGGGCTTGGGTGTAGAGAATTCTTCTGGGTATGAAAAATGTTCCTTTGGAAATATAACTTTATAGTATATGACCTTAATGGATGAGAAATGAATATGAATTTGTACAGGGTCATCAAGAAAAGATTAAATGGTTTTGAATGGCTATATTTTTTGATCTATTGGGCTGGCATTGGTAGGTTTGGTATCTTAAACATGTGGGATAGGAGTTTTTTTAGCATGTATGCATAATGTGCATATTATCTTCATCATATTCTGTCTGCCTGCCTGCATGTGATTAATGACTTTACTCACAAGAGATGGATTTTCATGGAATTTTATATTTGGGCCTCTCAAAAAGATTTGTTGAGCCATTCCAAATTTCATTAAAATCAAACTAGTAGAAATCCGAGTTTTGTTGTTATATATATATATTGCTGTTGTTATATATATATATATATATATATATATATATATTGTTGTTATATATATATTTGTTGTTATATATATTATATATATATACTGCAATCATAGTTTTGCTGCATAAGAAAGGAGATAAATCAGAAATTGGAAATTATAGACCAATTAGCTTGTTATCCCATATCTACAAGTTGTTCACAAGGGTCATTACTAACAGATTAGAAAGAATACTTGATGAGAATCAACCGAAAGAGCAAGCTGGCTTTAGGACAGGATTCTCAACTATGGATCACCTTCACATAATATCACAGCTAATGGAGAAAGCAAATGAATATAAAACACCATTATGCCTGGCATTTGTGGATTATGAAAAGGCATTTGACTCTATACAGCATAAGGCAATGTTTCAGGCACTGGAAAGACAAGGCATAGATACTCCATATATTATGATTTTGAAGAAAATATATGAGAGTGCTACATCCTTTATTAGACTAGACAAAGACAGTAGCAAATTTAAAATCGAGAAAGGAGTTCGACAAGGAGACACAATATCTCCGAAGCTGTTTACTGCTGCCCTTGAGGAAGCTTTCAGAAGATTAGACTGGTCGCAGAAAGGAGTCACTGTGAACGGAGAGTACCTAAACCATTTACGATTTGCAGATGACATTGTGGTCATATGCCACGATCCCAAAGAATTAGAGGAAAATCTTAATCAGTTATGCACTGTTAGTAAGGATTTTGGACTAAAGATGAATATGGCTAAAACAAAAGTAATGATGAACAAGTATGCCACGGAAAGGGAAATAATGATTGAAGGAGCAGTAATTGAAAAGGTGGAGTCATATACTTATCTGGGACAAGTTATTAGCTGGAATAATGATAAATGGCTGGAAGTCAAGAGAAGAATAAATTTTGGATGGATAGCATTCAGGAAATATAGTCACATACTGAAGAGCAATATCCCAGTTTGTCTGAAACGTAAAATAATGAATCAATGTATACTCCCCACCATGACTTATGGAAGTGAAACTTGGGCACTCACCAAAAGAATGGAAGAGAAGCTAAGAACTACACAGCGAAGAATGGAACGAATTATATTGGGAATCAGACTGTTAGATAAGAAGAGAAACACATGGATTAGGCAGCAAACTCAAGTAAAGGACATTCTTATCAAAACTAAAGAACTAAAATGGTCTTGGGCAGGACACATAGCTCGAAGACATGATGACAGATGGACTAAGAAAATAACAGAATGGTACCCAAGAGGAGCTAGAAGAAAACCTGGAAGACAAAGGCGGAGATGGATAGATGAAATTCATGAGTTTTTGAGTAGTAAATGGATGGCCAGTGCTCAAAACAGAAAGAACTGGAAAGTTGCAGGAGAGGCCTTCATCCTGCAGTGGATTGAAAATGGCTGATGATGATGATGATATATATATTTTCTATCCTCGTGTATTAACTCGATTCCCATGGGTGGATTTTCATAAAAATTTATATTTGGATATTTTAGAAACATTTGTAGAGCCATCCCAAATTTCATTAAAACTGAACCATAGAAATCCAACAATTATTTCTTTGTCCATCTGTTTGTATGTAATAACTCGTCTTCCTATGAATGGATTTTCATGAAATTATATATTTGGCTTTGTTAGAATGATTTATCCAACCTTCCGAAATCTCATTAAAATTGGACCGATAGAAATTCAGCAGTTATTTATTTTTTTTCATACTTACCAATATATTTGTTGCCATGAACTGGTTGGAATAATGAATGAGCAATGTGGCAGATGGGCAGAAACAAAATTTTCTCCACTTCTGCATAAAAGTTGCTTTTTTCTCTTTTTTTTTTTTTTTTGTTAGTTATAAATCATAAATTATTACTATTTGCAAACATACTTGAAAGGTAATGCACTGCATACATTAACTAACTTGTTTATTTGTTTGTGATGCATCCCAGCAGCAAAATTTGCAAGTAAGATGGAGAATATTACTGAGTAGGATGCTTTTTGAATTTAAAGGATTTATTAGAGTTGCAGCTGTATGGTGCAGTGTGAGTTCAAAATTACATTTGCTTGAAAAGATCCAGAAAGATCACCAATTTCAAAATTAGTAAAAAAAGTTTAAATGGCCTGGTTCTGTGATAGACTATAAGGACTGTAAGAAGTATATAGACTATAAGAAGTGCATTGTTAGTAGAAGATGTATATGAGATGTATATATATTGTTAACAGGAGGGACTGCTTCTACAGGGATGGGATACACATAAATAGAAAATTGCAAGAATATTTGCTGATGCTACCAAGGCAGTGTTAGGTGGGTCAGAAAACTTCTAGCTTGGGGGGGGATACACGGACTAATAGATTAACAGTAGCTGCTGGCAGAGGTTAAAGTGATTCCTGCACTGCTTCTATTGAAATGAGCAGCAGCCTGGAAAACAAGATGCAGGGGATATCAGAAACTGCTGGGAGTCAATGCAGAACAAGTAAATACATGGTTTGTGTTAGGGTAGCTAAGAATAGGAACAGGTGCATGTATACTTGGGTGTACAACAATACTAGGAGTTGGGTAAATAAATCTGATGAATTTGAGGTGTTGGTCAAAACATCAAAGGCAGGTATTGTTGGGATATCAGAGATGTGGTGTCACACAGATATAAGGAATGCAAAAATGGAATTTGGGGAGTACAATGTGTACAGGAAGGGTAGACAGAATAGGAAAGGAGGAGGGGTTATGTTATTAGTTAAGAAGCACAATGAAATCCAAGGAAGTACAGCCCATCAACATGGCTGGACAGTGCAGTGTCGAGTCAGTTTGGTGTGACAAGCACTGGGAAAGCAAAATTGAGAGTAGGAGTGTGTTATAGGCCTAATGACTCTGATGAGTATTATAAACAATGTACATGGAAATAGTGTGGGCCAGTAAATCAGTGTGTCTTATAATGGGGGATTTTAATTTCCCAGATATTGACTGGAATTTGTTGGGTTCGTCACTCACACCAGCAAGGCTTTTGTGGATTTATTGGATATTTGTTTTCTACAGCAGCATGTTTGGAAGGCAACTAGAGGGAGTAATACTATTGATCTGATTATCAGTAGTGATTCTATATGCATTAAGAATCTGCATAATAAAAGGAACGACTTGGTGGCAATGATCAATGTGTTGAAGTGGGATTTACTCAGAGGTAACTACCATCAGGGGTAAAGGGAAGGGTTTTTGCTTTCATAAAGGCGAGTATGGAGGTTTGAGACAGTATTTCAATTCTATACAGTGGGACCAACTGATGATGTTACCAACAGCAAATTCAAAATGAGAAGCATTCAGAGAATTAATCTTGGAAGCTACTAGGCTTTTCATACCAACTAAGAAGTATTATTCAAAGTTTAGGCCTAAATGGATCTCATATGAACTAATGAGATATGTGGCAGACAAGAAAAATGCATGGGATACATATAAATTAATGGATGACATGGAAGCCTATGAGAGATATAAGTTTGTCTGAAACCAAGTCACAAAGGAGGTTAGGCAGGCAAAGGCAGATTACGAGAAATCTTTGGCAAAGGATGCAAAGAAAAATAGCCAAGAGTTTTTGTAAACTCTAGAAGGAAGGGGGTCAGATTGGTCCACTTGATATCGATGGTTCAACTGTTGATGATCCTGCTCAAGTAGCTAACAAACTAAATGAGTATTTTGCATCTACATTCACACATGAGGATTAATTCAAGGCGGGGTATGCCAGAGGTCAATTAAACTCTGGCAGTGAGCTAGATGATTTTGTAATAACTGAAAGCAAAGTGGAGTAGAAATTGTTGAAGATAAACTTAAGAAAAGTGCCAGAAAGGTAGGCAGCAAAGGAAGTAAGCAAACCCTTAGCCATAATTATGAGAGCTTCATTGAACTCACGGGAGGTACCCATGGACTGGAGATGTGCAAATATGACCCCAATTTACAAAGTAGGATCAAAGGGTGATACAAGTAATTTCAGACCTGTTAGTTTAACTTCTGTTCCAGGGAAATTAATGGTGGCACTGGTTAAAGAAGCACTACAGGATCATCTAGACAAGACTTCAGTTATAGCTCGGACACAGCATGGATTTGTTAAGGGGAAGTCTTGTCTCACCAATTTGATTGGATACTATGATGTGGTTACAAAGGAACTGGATGCAGGTAATAATTTTGATATCATATATTTGGACCTTGGAAAGGTCCAAATATATGATATCAAACCATGTCTTTTTGTGCAGCAGTCTTCCATGTCTGTTGGACATGGAAGACTGCTGCACAAATTGGAGCAGTGTGGCATGGGAGGCAAATTGCCACTATGGATAAAGCGATGGTTGAGTGGGAGAAGACAGTGTGGTAAACAATGGACACTGCACTTCGTGGACTAATGTTATAAGTGGAGTCCCCCTCCAGGGTTCAGTGTTGGGTCCATTGTTGTTTTCTGTATTTATTAATGATATTGATGATGGTATATCAGGCTTAATGTCCAAGTTTGCAGATGATATGAAGGTTGGCAGGGTTGTTAATGACACTAGTGACAGTACACTGCTGCAACAGGATCTATAAAAGTTGAGCAGATGGGCTGAGAGGTGGCAACTGAAGTTTAACATTGACAAATGTAAAGTACTACACATGGGAAACAGCAACCCCAGAGCAACGTATCAACGCTGTGGTACTACACTGACAGTGGTAGAGAATGAAAGGGACTTGGGGGTGGTTGTGCAGGCAGATATGAAGTTCTCTGAGCAGTGCAGACGGGCTGCAAGAGTAGCTCATGGTGTCTTGTCAATGATATACAGGAATTTTTCTAGCAGGGATAAGGAGGTGATTATCCCCTTGTATAAGGCAATGGTCAGACCACACCTAGTATACAGGTCTGGAAGCTTCATTTTAAGAAGGATGTAGAGCTGCTGGAACGAGTACAGAGAATGGCAACAAGATTAGTGAATGGAAGAAAGAGTGGCTCTTATGAAGAAAGGCTTAAGTTTTGCAAATTACCTGCAAGGTGATCTGATTGAGGTGTATAAAACCTTGAATGGTTTGATCATACTCAATGCTGATGGGATTTTTCCTCTTGCTCAGAATAATCGCCTGAGAGGGCATTAATTCAAATTGAGGAAAGACAGTTAATGGATAGATGTGCGGAAGTTTGCCTTTAGCCAGTGAGTGGTTGATTGCTGGAACAAACTTCCATCTCTTGTTGATAGCTTAAATAGATTCAAGGCAGAACTAGACAAACATTTCAAGCGAGTGGATGGGTGAAATGAGAAGGGCTTTTTTTCCCCCTTTTTTTCCTTTTTTTTTTTTTTGGCTGATTCCATATATGCTTGCTTTCTTGCATAATGTGCCCTTACTAATGCTAATGAGAGTGCTTGAAAATGCTTTTTTTCTTATTTTTTACGAAACCCCAGGCATGAGACTTATTAGAACCTATGTGCCTGGGCTGAAGGTTGAGAAGATGAAAGAAGATACTTGTTGCTATTGGACTTGAATTTCTGGAGATTGTAATTTTCAGGGAATACGTATGAACGGAGGTTGTTCCAGAAAATGTGAAAAGAAAAAAAAAAATGTTGGAAAACTATAAGATTGAAGCGTCATCATCATCAGCCATTTTCAATCCACTGCAGGATGAAGGCCTCTCCAGCAACTTTCCAGTTCCTTCTGTTTTGAGCACTAGCCATCCATTTACTATCCAAAAATTCGTGAATTTCATCTATCCATCTCCGCCTTTGTCTTCCAGGTTTTCTTCTAGCTCCTCTTGGGTACCATTCTGTTATTTTCTTGGTCCATCTGTCATCATGTCTTTGAGCTATGTGTCCTGCCCAAGACCATTTTATTTCTTTAGTTTTGATAAGAATGTCCTTTACTTGAGTTTGCTGCCTAATCCATGTGTTTCGCTTCTTATCTAACAGTCTGATTCCCAATATAATTCGTTCCATTCTTCGCTGTGTAGTTCTCAGCTACTCTTCCATTCTTTTGGTGAGTGCCCAAGTTTCACTTCCATAAGTCATGGTGGGGCGTATACATTGATTCATTATTTTACGTTTCAGACAAACTGGGATATTGCTCTTCAGTATATGACTATATTTCCTGAATGCTATCCATCCAAAATTTATTCTTCTCTTGACTTCCAGCCATTTATCATTATTCCAGCTAATAACTTGTCCCAGATAAGTATATGACTCCACCTTTTCAATTACTGCTCCTTCAATCATTATTTCCCTTTCCGTGGCATACTTGTTCATCATTACTTTTGTTTTAGCCATATTCATCTTTAGTCCAAAATCCTTACTAACTCTGCATAACTGTTTAAGATTTTCCTCTAATTCTTTGGGATCGTGGCTTATGACGACAATGTCATCTGCAAATCGTAAATGGTTTAGGTACTCTCCATTCATGTTGACTTCTTTCTGAGACCAGTCTAATCTTCTGAAAGCTTCCTCAAGGGCAGCAGTAAACAGCTTCGGAGATATTGTGTCTCCTTGTCGAACTCCTTTCTCGATTTTAAATTTTCTACTGTCTTTGTCTAGTCTAATAAAGGAGGTAGCGTTCTCATATATTTTCTTAAAAATCATAATATATGGGGTATCTATGCCTTGTCTTTCCAGTGCCCGAAACATTGCCTTATGCTGTATGGAGTCAAATGCCTTTTCATAATCCACAAATGCCAGGCATAATGGTGTTTTATATTCATTTGCTTTCTCCATTAGCTGTGATATTACATGAAGGTGATCCGTAGTTGAGAATCCACTCCTGAATCCAGCTTGCTCTTTCGGTTGATTTTCATCTAATATTCTTTCTAATCTGTTAGAAAAAACCCTTGTGAACAACTTGTACATGTGGGATAACAAGCTAATTGGTCTATAATTTCCAATTTCTGATTTATCTCCTTTTTCATGCAGCAAAACTATGATTGCATTATTCCACTGCTACCTTTTCTAATGCATTTTGTGAAGAGCCTTGCCAGTTTTTGTGTTATGTCTGTTCCTCCCAATTTTAACAACTCTACAGTAACTTCATCTTCTCCCGGGGCTTTCTGATTCTTCATTTTCTTCAATGCATGTTCTACCTCATCAGGAAGAATATCGGGTATGTCATATGTGTTGCTACTTTGCAATCCATCTTCCCCACTGCTGGCATCATTCCCCTGCTCCTTGTATAATTCTCTATAGTAGTCTTCTGCTATTTGAATTATGCCTTCTCTGCTGTTTATAAGTACATCATTGCTATTCTTCAGTTTCAGTATCATTTCTCTTTCTGTATTACTGCTCATGGCTGCTGATTTAAATCCTTTGTTTTCCCTTAATGCTTGTTCTACTTTTCTTGTGTTAAATCTTCTTATGTCCTCTCTGAGTCTCTTTCTAATGGCTTTGCATAACTCAGTATACTCAATTTTTTCCTTGTCAGTGTTTATCTTGCTCTTCATTTTTTGCCTTCGGTTCATCATAACAAGTATTTCTTGACTAATTTTTTCTTCTTTGGATTTCTTTTTCCCTATAGGTTTCTTGGGCTTTATCACTTTCAGAAAGTTGTAATATTCCTCGTCGATATCTTGGTCCTGAGCAGTCTGCAGAAGCTCAAACTTGTTCTTAAGTTCCAGTACATACTGCTTTTTCTCCTCTTCTGTTATCTCAAAGACCTTTGTATTATTTACTGAAGTCAGTTTTTTCCTTTCCCTTCCTACATCTATATCAAGTGTACATCTTACCATTCTGTGATCACTTCCAACATTTACCTTATTCAGGACAGTAACATCATTCACAATATATCTTCTGTTAGTGAGGATGAAGTCGATTTCATTAGTAGTTAATCCATTTGGGCTCTTCCATGTCCGCTTTCTGTTCACCCTTTTCTTGAAAAAAGTGTTCATTACTGACAGTCCTTGAGATTCTGCAAATTCCACAAGTCTTTCATTTCTTTCACCAATTCCAAAATTTCCTATAGTTCCCCTTTCTGCGCTGTTTTGTCTTTTTCCAACCTTAGCATTGAAGTCCCCCATAATAATAGTGTAGTGGGTTTTCTGCTCATCTAGAAGACTCAATTTCGGTGTACATTTTTTCAACCTCTTCATCATCATGGCTCGATGTTGGTGCATAAATCATTATAATCTTTAGCTTGTACCTCTTAGAAATCTTGACACCCTTGGTGATATACTTTTGAATTCCAAAATGTTGTTTTTAAAACTTTTATGGACCAGAAACCCAACTCCACCTTCACTCCTTTCACTGTTTCTATTGGTGTGCAGCAGATTTCCACTTGATAAACGTATAAGTGATTCATTTCTTCTTCTTGTTTCAGCCAAACCGATGATATTCCAATTCACATTTTCTAATTCCTTTTCCAGCTCTAATATGCTGTCTGCATGTAGACATTCAAACATTATAAAAGGTGTCATCAGATACAGTTGTGCCCCTGTATCCGCCGATTCAGTTACCCGCGGTTAACCTTGGGGAAAAAAATGAAAAAACTTAACACGAACTACTCGCGTGTCCAATACGATGCTTCCTTTTATTTTTTACGATGTCAATTTTAAATCGAATAGGTTTCCTTTATTTTTTACAATGATGTATAGTTTGGTCACCAACATTATAATGGTTCTTTAGAGATTTAATGGATGCACCATTTTCAAACTTTTGAATAATTTCAAGTTTTTGTTTAATATGAAAGCACAACTCTTCCGTTTGCCTGTCTTTTTTGCGATTTCTAAACAAAATAGAAAAAAAAATTCCGACATCCCTGACATAAATAACAAAACAAAATTTGTCTTTTTGTGGTGCAGTGGAACAACAATCAATGCAATGCACTAAATCAAACTAAACATTTGGTGTCTCTTTTTTTTTTTTTTTTTTTTGTTTTGAGCGGTAGGTGTGAAGACAGTGCAGGGGTTGCAAGATAATAGGTACACTAATCTCCCAATGACGACTTATAAAGCCAGTTCTTGTTGCTCATTTACGACTTGCAAAATATCTGTTTATACCTATTCTAGTTATTACTTAAATTTTATGATTTCTGGTTGGTTTTTTTTTTTTTTTTTTTTTTTAATTTGGAGTCTTGAAGTGTCCCAGTTAATCCAATCCTGGTAAATCAAGAGTCTGCTGTACTTTATTATTACCATATTTAATGTCGTTAATGTTATCTTACTGTGTGTTTAATTTATCAATTAAACTTTATTATATGTATGTATGTACAAGAAAATCACATTATATAGGGGGTCAGCAGGTGTTTGCTTATATCTGCGGGTTCAGCCATCCACGGTAGGGCTTGGAATGCATCCCCTGCTGATACGGGGGGGGGTCTTACTGTATTATGAAAACAGTCCATTCATGTAATCAGGAGAAGATGGACATTTTCAGCATTTATTGTAATTTATAATTACTTATCATTATTATTACTATATAATTATTTGATTACATGATAAGAAAAGAATAATAAATTTTAATTACTAATATTTTTTTTCGTTGCACAAATTTTGAAACATCCTGTACTGGACACGCGAGTAGTATGTGTTAAGTTTTTTCTTTTTTTTTTTTCCATGGTTAACCGCAGGTAACTGAATCAGCGGATATGGGGGCACAAATTTAGATGGATGTATTATTTATTGATGAACTATGAGAAATTAATTGAATTTTAAGTGGAGTATATTATTAATAGGATTGAAAATGCTAATTTATGCCACATTCATCATAGAATTGTTTACTTAGGAGGAGGGGAGGGAAGATAAGACCAAAATTATCATGGTTATTATATTTGTGTGACCTTGCTTTTTTTATATACAGGTAATGATGAATTATCAAACAAGATGAATTTAACTTATGATCATCCAAGTGTAATTAGCAAACTTCAAAATAGTGCCTGTGTTGCCCTTAAACTAAAAGCAGACAGGTAAGTCATTGCAAAAAAAAAAAAAAAAAAAAGAATAGAAAAAAAAAAGAAATTTCATTGACAGTAACTTATATTATAGTTGCTCTAAATAAGCTATTGCTTCAAAATATTTATATTAATGTTTAATGTGAAGGTCTACTTTCCTTGCATAGAACGATTAACATTTGTATCAATGATTTATAATCAAAATTAATGAATTTATATTATACTATAATCAAAGTGTAATATGAGAGGCATTCAATAAATTATCCATCTACCTATGAAGGAAATGAGATAGAGGCAAAAATCTGGTTTTATTTTTCAGTGCAATTCTCCTGAATGTCAATATACTTGTTCCATTTTGTTGGTAATGAGGAAATACCAGACAAATAAAATTCCTTGTCCTGTCCATCAAAGACACAGAAATGGCAGACTTCAGTTCATTATCATCAGCAAAGCAACATCCATGTAAGTTTTTCTTGAGATGCTGAAACAGGAAATAGTCACTGGGGGCCAGAACTGGACTGCAAGGTGGATGGGTAAGTTCTGTAAAGTCAGTCTCTCAAAGGAGCAGTAACAGCATGTGACCTGTGCGCTGGTGCATTGTCCTGAAGAAGCAGCACACCTCTGGAAAGTTTTCCACGTCGTTTTTCCTTTATGATATCCCTTAGGTTGTAGTAGGGATGCATATGACTCCCCAGTGACTGTCTGCTTGTATTTCAAGTAGTGAATGTACAAAATTCTCTCAGCATCCCAAAAAAAAAATGGTCTTGCCATAATCTTGCCAGCTGAAGGTTGTCTGAAATTTTTTGGGTGGGAGAGAACCCTTGTGCTTCCACTGCATGGATTCTTGCTTGGTCTCACGGTCCCAGTGATGAACTCATGTTTCATCACCCGTAACAGTTCTGGAGATGAAAGTTTTAGGATCCCTTCCATAAAGCTCTAAATTCTTCTCACAACACTACTATGAATTGCTGTTGCACAGTGGTTAGAAACCTGGGGACCTACTTTGCACTGACCTTAGTCATCCCAAATGTTCATGGAGGATGGTTATAACTATACTCTCAGATATGTCATGTTCCCTAGAGATTTGGGACACCTTTAAATGTCTGTTATTCAGCACAAGGGTTTTTCAACAGCTTGGCACATTTCTGGAGTGATCTCTGTCACAGGCCTTCCTGGATCATCTTCGATGGACTCTCCAAAGATCCCACTTGAATTGTTTTGACCAGAATTTCACCTGGTACTCTGAAGGCTCACTGTTGCCATGCACAGCCACCATCCTTTCATGAATGGCCTTTGGCCCATTTCTTTCTGTGGTGAAAAACTTGATGACTGAGTAATGCTTAAATTTCAGCATATCCACAATTTGATACAGGTGTCTTCCTTCTTTCTGTTACAACAGCACAACCTAGAAACTTAGTGGGATTAAAATTAGTAAGATTCAAGTTGAAATATATAGGAACATGATAAATCGTGAATCACTGAAATATAACTATGGGAAGTACCTTAGGTAAATAATGTATTGGAATGGCCCTGGTCGATTTATGTATAAATTTTTGATAAGCTATATTATTTAGCAAAAATATCATAATTAATCATAGTGTATTGTGTAAATAATGAACACTGCCATGTGCAAAAGAGCAGTCAGCTGACAAAAAACACTACTTTACAAAAATAGTCGGGTGCACTGATCATATGTATAAAATAGGAAATGAATGAATACATGTAGGTAGAGTAGAGGTGTAAATGACAAATGAAAATTATCATTCTTCCTATCCTTGACAGTTCAAAGGCGCCTCCGTAGCCAGGTGGGAAGGAGCAGCAGTGCGTAGCACACGCTTCTTGATTAGACCGGGGTTCGAGCCCATCACCACCAAATACGGAGGATGCGGAAAGGTCAGGGAATGACCACCACATATCCCGGAGCAATATGGCCTTAGTTGCTAATGCTCCTAAAAACCAAATAACAAACAACAAACTTGACAGTTCAATGGGTTCACCCCTCCTCACTTTTTTTTTTTATGAAGAAGTCAGGATTTGGATTCCATTGGAGACTGAAGTAATGTTTAAATTCCTGTTCAATTTTAAGGCCATAATTAGCTGATCTGAGGTGGTTTAAATAGGACTTTTGAGTTGCACAACATGCAGAATAGCTTGTGAACACATAATATATACAGACATAATACTTAATCTGTATGAACTAATTCATTGGTATATGGTGCAGTATGGGCTAAGTCACTGATGCACTTAAAACCCTATAACAATAACAATTGGTATTTAGTATACTGACCATTTTGACCAAAAAATTACTGACTTTGTTTAATTACTTTATTTGCTGATAGATTATTCATTGTTTCAGCAATATTCATCAGTTTCCATATGTAAGAATGCCCAAACTTTATGCTTTCATGAAATATTTGTTGCATTCTATTAAAACAGCTGGTTGCAGTAGTAGTGATGTAGAAGGGTTCATTTGTTGATTGTAAAGGCAACAAAGTAAGTTAGCATATAAGGAAACAAATTAAAAATTGCAACTGCAAGATCATTACCAGTATCCTTGGATACATAGTCTTGAATGATATTGAAAAGATAAAGTTTACCTCTTTAATGTGATTCTCTTTATTTATTACTTGGAGAGGGTGAATAACTTCCTCAAAGTAATAAATAAAGAACAGAATCTCATCCTTAACACAAAATCGATCCCCTGAGTGTGGATGTCCAAAGAGTGTATATGTTATATACAGAAAAATGCTTCCAGGAAGAATTTTTCTGTTGAACTTAGGAAAAACTACACAGAAGAGTATTTCTCTGTAATTATCAACTATTCAAACAGAGTCCTCAAAAATGGAATTCTATATGAATGGAAAAAAAATATGCAGGTAAATATCCATTCTCAAATAGTTTAAATGCCTAGCCTTAATACCTATATATTTTTAAAATTAATATAACAATTTTTTTCCTTTGCAGTTAAATGTATACATAATATGTATAATGCATGTAGGATACTTATATGTGTTTTATTTCTTTTCAGTTATCCTTGCCGTCAGTTTTCACAGATATGTATCCTTAAGAAAATGGTTTTAAGATTGAATTTTGTGTTAATTATCATTATTTTTGAAAAATAAAACTAGAAATTTAACACTTTGATTAAATTTCTATGACTTTATCGGTTTTTATGTTCTGGTATATGCACAGAGCTGAATCACAACTCTAGCATATGTAGATTCCATGTATCATTCAAACAAAACTATGATACAATGGAGAAAAACAAACAAAGACTGTTTTTAGTTAACCCTAGCGCTTCATAGAGATGCCTACAGTTACTTGAAAACCAATCAGGCAAGAAACTAATGCAAAGGGAATAATCTTTGTCTGCTATAGAATGAATTACAAAGAGCTGTGTTTTCATGTGTTTCCTATAAAGAGGTTGAAACAGAATAACCAGTAGATTATTTTATGGAGATAATCTTAATACAGTGGTAAGTATTAAGAGTGGAGACAGCTTTACTACAATGATAAAATATTTTGAAGTCACTGCTATAACTTCACCAACACTATAGAATTTTATATGCATTTTAGTACAGATTATTCAAAATACATTTATAATGAAGTTCAAAGTCTTCATTGGGTTCTGTGACTTGTGAGTAGCTTGTCTAATTCACTGATAGGCACTTGCGAGGTGATCTGATTGAGGTGTAAAGGTTTTGATTGGGTTGAGCAAGCTCAGTGCTGATGGGATTCTTCCTCTTGCTTAGATTTTGAACTGAGGGGTCATTTCAAATTGAGGAAAGATAGTCATAGAATAGATGTGCGATGTGCATTCCATCTATCATTGTGGAAGTTGATAGCTTTTTTTTTTTTTTTTTTTTTTTTTTTTGGCTGATGCTTGCTTTCTTGTATCATATGCCTCTGCTAATGCTAATTTGATAAAAAACTGCTGAAACCAACTGCAGACAAACCTTATAACTAGACAATGGATTATATTCATTTACATATGTGAAAATGCATATTGTGGCCATTTTAATGATTAGTTCATATAAATGCATATAACATGAATATTACTAACAACACTACACACTTTGTTAATACGATCAGTTTTCAGGCTTTAGACTTGTACATGTGATTTCAGTCATTAAAAACATCACAATTGAAATAGTTCTATAATATAAAATAAAACCGTCAACCATCTGGGACATAGTGACATTATTTTATAGAGCTATTTCAGTTTAGTAATAACCTGTGTTTAAAGAGTACCCTGCTTCTTGCATCAAAATATTAGTATGGGAAAACATACCAGGCAGTGTTTTACAGTAGTTCTTGTGGTATTAATGATGTTGGATGAAAGTATATATTTGAATGTGTTAAAAAACAGTTCAGTTTAGCTTTAAAAAAAAAAAGAAAAAAAAAAAAGAAAACAGTTATGGCTTTTGTTCAGAATGCCAGAAATCAAATCTATTGATATACTTGTAGAGGCATAATAAAAATAGGAATATTTTGCTTATTTTTATGCTGCCATAAAAATTGACATATTTTTATGGCACATAGTCTTTTTGTAATGTTTGTGAAAAGAAGGTTCAATGAAAAAAAAAAATTGCACGTTAACATACAATTACACAAGAAAATAACATCACATGTAGGAAAAAAAGGAAAAATTGCTGAATCAGTTGGTTTTAGTTAAACTGTTTACTTCAAAGAGAAGAGAAAAGTGACTTTTCAAAAAGATTTCTGAATCACTTTCGTAAGCAGCAGTATTCCTTTCAGTAATTTAAGCAATCCATTTGTCATATGATTTTTTTTGAAAAAAAAATCGTATAAATCAAAACATTCCAAATGAATCCACCTTCAGGAAGAATTATTTTAATGATATACTAGGGGGCTTTGCCCTTTGCTCGCTTTGCTCACAACCCCCATGCACACATTTTCTACATAAAATGTAGAGGTATGACAGAGTAAGTCAAATCTTTTCTACGTAAAAGACACACCTGTTGTAATGCACTGATGTTCTTCCTTCCCTTTTTACTCCCATCCTTCAGCTATCTCCCTCACTCATGCTTTTTATTTTTTTTTCTTTTATCCATCAGGAAGCCATACCTTGAGTACTGCATAAAGGTCTGGAGGCCTCATTTTAAGTAGGATGTAGATTTGCTTCAGCGTGTACAGAATTGGTGAGCGGAATGCAGGGATGTCTCTGCATTCCGCTGCAGAGAGGCTTAAGTTCTGCAAATTGCAGTGGCTGGAGACTAGACACCTGCGAAGTGATCTGATTGAGATGTATAAGGCTTTATAAATGCCTTGAGCACGCTGAATTCTGATGGGATTCTTCCATTTGTTCAGATTACGAACCTAAGGGGACATAAATTCAAATTGAGGAAAGACAGATGTAGAATAGATGTGTGGAAATTTGCCTTTAGCCAGTGGGTAGTTAATTGCTGGAACAAACTTCCATCTGCCATTTTGGAAGTTGATAGGTTAAATAAATTTAAGGAGGAACTGGACAAACATTTAGAGGGAATTGTTGTGTGAAATTTTTTTTTTTTTGGCTCATGCTACATAAGCTCATACGCTTGCTTTCTTGCATCACATGTCATGATTACTACTACTTACCCCACAAATTTGAGAGATTTGCAAATGATTCTTTGCAGCTGCAAGATTCATTATTCTATGGCAAAAAAAGTACATTTTTGTTAGTGATTTTTTTTTTTTTTTTATGAAAACCCCAAACACAAGAGGTATTAGAACCTATAGTACTTAGTACCATGCTTGGGTTGGCAGTTGAGAAGTTGCTTCTGTGTATATGATAAAAAGCTGCTTCTTCATTGCAAGTTTTCTATCCAAACCTGATCCACATGGACTTACTTAGTACAGGCTTACAGAAACCATTTGGTTCAATTTTGGCAAAGTTAATAAAGTTATTTCTTTCATAAAAGAGCTTTGTAAAAGCCTATACACATAACTGTTTACAGACATATGCACCCTGCCCTAGCTCTTACCAAGGCACCTGTTTTGATAAGGTGGGAAATGTGGTTATGTGCAGCATTGCTTTATGCCAAAAATTTTAATTACCTGAAAATATTTGCCGATACTGTGGATACTGCAGCTGTTGGTGTTGCTAAGGCAATTCTTTGGTTAAAAAACATTTGCTGTTCATTGAGACTCATTTTGTTTGGTTACCTAATTCTATAACCAAACTTTGATCATGGAGACTTTCTTTGAGCAATGCAATTAAAGAGAGGTAGAGAAATTTCAGTTAGAAATTTTCAATGATCTTTGGAGGCAGGAGATAAATAAGAAAAAAAAATCATGATATTTTAAAAAAGAACTCGTGATCTTTAAAAAAGAAATTATATATATACTATGTAATATATTATATAAAATATATGACCAATATACATATATATTATTATATATGCATATTGTCATATATTTTATTACATATTTTGAAATTTTTTTAGTATATAGTTGCACATAATATTTCCTTTAAAGCAGCTGCCATGGTTAATCTTTTCCATAAATAGTTATTTACACACACACACTTTTTTTTTTTTTTTTTTTTACCCTCCCAGTGTCTGAGTGAAACTGAAAAAACATGTTTTGGGGGAAATTGAGGTACTATTTCCATCCTTACTCTTCCTCCTTTTTGCCTTAATTTGGCAAAAGTCTTTCCTTTTCATTACATAATTATTTTTCACTAATTAATAAACCTATAAGAAAATTATTGACTGGAATTCACTTTCATTATTTTTGATTCACTGCTATCTGTCGGGCTAGCTGTTATTCTGCCATTTTGCTGCTAAATATAACATAGATTGCATCTATAATTTTAGAGTATTTTAACCTAGACTAACTGGCAAATAGCAAACAGAAGCAGATAGCCTTAGCCAATTATTGATAGGATGTATTGAGTGGTGCTAGCCCTCATCAATGTACCATTCAATGTATCTTTTTATCAGTCATTTGCTTCATCATTATTTTATTGTATTTTAGTATATATTATATGTTTGATTATAGGTATAACAATGAAGTCCAACTTAGGTTACTTAAATACTTGGCCTTATGGCTCTATAGGTATACTTTTACTCTGAATACCATATTCCATATTCTTGTTAAATTTCATTTGGTATATGATTCAATAAATACTGTAATGTATGTTTTAAAGACTGATGTAATGTTTAATCAATATTTTGATGGCATTAATCTGATATGAAATTCTTTTTCTAATTCTCTATTTTTTTCTAAATTTTTATCAATTATTTCATATGTGTATATATATATATATATTATTTCATTTTGCCATGGCTTCAATTTTAAAAAGCTCATAATGCAACTGCCAATAGATAAATGTCCTTGAAATTCTGTTACTAGATGCAATACACATGAAAGAATGTGTGATTTTTTTTTTTCAGAAATTCTTTTTTTCCCCTTTGCATACTTATAAAATTTTCCACAAAGATTTCAGTTCGACATATTTTCATAAGTTTATAATGCAGCTTCTAATAGGGATTTCTTTTTTGGCTCCAAAGGTGCCAACTCACATGGTGAGATCAGCAAAAGGGTGACCATGTGAGAAAAGACTGATTATGTGGGCTACAGAGCTTGGAAACCAGGCACCTTTGAGGGGACCTAATTGAAGTTTATAAGGCTCTTAGAGGGGTTAGTAAAATGCTTAGCTTATAGTGTTTAAAAGTAATTGTATCATTTTCCTTAAATGAAGTTCATTGTGAGCTGGTGTTTTGAAAATAGCCTTAGTATACTGTTTCATGTTTTTCAATTTTTTAATTTAAAAAAGAGGTGTTGGTCGACCAAGACAACGATGGCGAGATGAAGACCACCTCAAAGAGCTAAAATGGAACAGGTCTTAAAAGACCTAAGCCGGACCAATTTCATTATGATGATGATAATCTAAAAAAATTATATATTATTTATTTATTTGAATGGTAGCATGTACTCCATTAATTCTCCAGTCATACATTACTGACTTCTAGCATAAAACAAAGCCTATAGATGTTCCCTCCAGCTGGATAGTTTTATTGTTACCCAAGGAAAAAAGAGGCTTACAGTACCATTAATAAAAGTGGCATCTTGTACGGACAGTGTAGTAAGTATAGCAAGAGTGAAGAAGAAAAAATAAATAAAATCCCTAAAAACTGCATTGCAAATAATCAGAGTGAAGTAACAGAAGTCAAAATTCTTTTATGCAGTCTTTACTACCAAAAAGAAAATTTTCAAGATGAATGAAAAAAAAAAACTATTCTAGTTAGAATTATGTAATATACCATTGTAAGATATTTTAATGCTTTGCAGAAAAGCATCCTTAGAAGCAATTTTTAGAATATCCTTAGCAGTTAAAAAAACTGCTACCATATGCCTACTACTCTACTGGTTCATGATTATCACACCAAGTTGTGAAATAAAACTTCAGTGCCTGAAGTACTAAACAAAGTGAAAATAAGTGGATGGTTTCTGTATTCTATGAAAAGTTCTTCTGTAGTTAGGTTCATGATGAAATAAAATGCTTGAATGTGGCCTCAACTGGAAAAGAAAGATTTAGCTGGTGTTTTCTCTCTGTAGATTTTTCACCTGTTACTCTATATATAGAAAGATCTGTTTGAATCTTGTGCTTTTCAACTGAGGATTGGGTTAACTAAGCTATTCTCATTTTGAAGAATAGAATTTTTTCAGAATTTTCTCTCAGATTTTTTTCATCATACAAAAGAAATTCATCTTAAAACAGAATTTCAAATGCGAATATGCTCTGACATCATTAATTTGTCTTGCTACTATCCAAACATGTCACAGTGGTGTATAAAATTATTTTATTTAGTTCACATATAGATTTTTCTTGATTATCATGATCAGATCCAGTAGTAGTGGTCCCTTCATCCTTTTTCATTGGAAACAATGGCATTCCTATAGAAGTGGTTGCTGGAGCATTAGAACCAGAAGCATTTTGCACAAGTCTTGACAAAGTTTTTGAGGTGAGATAAAAATAATTTTGTTAATGCATTCAGATTAATTTAATCACCTAATATTGTCGAAAAAAGTTTTGTAATTAACAGCAATAATAACTATCGTGATGGTTATAATTATGAGATTTCACTGATTGTTGTTTCCAGGCAATTTTTAAATATCTTTTAAGCATGTCATGTCCTGTGTTTGCCACATTCTTTGTTCTTAAAATTCCTCACTTCTATGTAAGCAATATTTTAAAAAATATTGTTTTTTTTTTTTTTTGTTTTTTTTTTTCAAATAACCTTTCTCTGTTTTACTTTGCGAATATATTTATAACCTTGCTTACAAGTCTAATCCATCATAATGGGTTCGACTTATAAGCAACAAGGTAACTAAGACCACAAAGGCATGACTGAAAATTACTGTTTCCTGCTTAAATCCCAGCAACAAAAGAGAATTAATTTGAGCTATCATTCAGGATTGGTTCATTACACTTGAAAAACTATGATGCTTGATAGATTCTATGGTAAAAACATTAAAAAAACATTTTTTGCCTTTAAAGATTTTTAAAGGCAAAAAAGCTTCCCAGAAAAATATTATTATAAATAAAGTTTTACACTTAATTAAGATTTGAGAAATTTTATGATTGCTCTCATTTAATTTTCTAATAAATGTATTTTATATTCCACTCTTGATTTTTAAGTTATTTAACCCTTAACAGCAACAAGACATCTTAACAGACAGATACCACTTTTTAAAATTTTTCTGTTATTTTTTTAAATTAGGACATAAATTCTGATTCTCCCATGGACCTTCCTGATCAATATTCTCTAAATATTTAGATAGTATTTTCTGTTATCATTTCAATATTGCTATGCATTATGAGTTAATTTTTTTGTTTGCCAGATGCCACACAAGCATTTGCAACTGTGTACTCCACTCGACTCCTCACTTGTCTTCTGTGAGTGAGGGTTGTCATCTTCCATACAGTTTTGGTTTTTCTTGCTTTTTAGAAATTAAGCACAAAGGGCTGTGGTATCTGTGTTTCAATTTGTGAGTTAAGTGACCATGAAATTTCTAAAAATACCATAAAAACATTATTAGTATAGGTTTCTCTTGTTGCTTACTTCTGTTTGATATTTTATAATTGAATTTTTAAATCAAAATTAATAAAACACTACTTTTAATTCAACAAAAAATGCTAAAAAAATTTATAATTTAAAAATGGTGTCTGCTCTCCGTGTGTGCGTATTTGTTCCATTTAAGGCACAAGTGAAAGAGGGTTAAAAAAGAGATTTGTTAAATTGCAACTATTATGATATTTTTTCATTTCAAAATAAAATGAACAATTTTAAATTCAAAATGAAGGTAGTAAATGTTGATTGTAAGTGAAATATATTTTTAAAGTGCCCCAAAGTGTGTATGCTCTCTGTGACTGCAAATCACTACCAAAATATTGCTATTGAATTTTGTTAGTAGAGTTCACTGGTGCAATTCTGATTATTACATGGTAAATGAATTAACTTCAAACATATTTTATTGTATTAATTAATGATTCTGTAATGCTTAATTATAATATAATGGCATTAATATAATTTATATAATTCTAGTATAAGTATATATAAATCATATAAGTACACTTGCTACACTGGTGGTTTACTCTTTTCAGACTTTCATTGTATATTTTTATATTATATAAATAAATCTTATTTTTTGCATACTTTTAGGGCAGGGGAGGGGAAAGAAGATAAAATGTATACAATACTCGTAACATCAACATGACTGGGGTTACACATACACACAATAAGTCCTTGATATTATGGACTTCAATTTAACAGAGTTAGGATTTAATGGATGGAAAAAATATCACTGGCACCAGTGTGTATCTTGAACATACTTTGGAGAAAGGGGGAACTGGTAAATTGCTGTGATATTTTTGGGCCCTCTGCTTCTTTATTATAACCTCACTTATGGTGTATCTCTGTTTCTCCCTATAAAAACTGGTAAAAAGAGAAAGTGTGCATCTGACTGTTGCTCAGAACTTAATGCTTAAAGAAGTTAGACTCTGAGTCTGTTTCCTGCATTTTTGAGGAATAAGGAGGGGAAAAAAAACAAAACCATACCCATAATGTTAATCTTCAATTTTAAGGTGTCTGAAGACTGATCAGTATCTCATCTTGGCTTCTTTGTCTAACTCTGAATAAAGTTTTTCCAGGCACTGCTGTGGTCATTTTAAATTTATTTCTGCTTACTATATATCAACTAATAAAGTCAAGGTAAATAAAAGTTTGTTTTTTATTGTTTAAGTTTATTTTAATGTTTATAATATATATATATATATATATGGAGTAGTTTAAATTTTCAGTCGGAAGAGGTACAATTGTCTTGAAAAACAAAAAAACCTTTTCAATTTAACAGAAATTCGGGAATAATAGGCACCCCTTCTCCCATTAGTCTGTAAAATCGAGGATTTAATGCATATCACACACATACTGGAACCCACTGAACATGAAATGCATGTTGTTTATATTCCAGCAGCTGTAATTTTCAATGTATATTTATTCCTTTAACATGAAACATGCAAAATTCTATGGTTAACACTTAATAATATTTTAGTATATTTTTGTATCCTCTCTTTCTTTTAAACGAATCCCCATTGAGATTTTCCATTATCCAACCACTATGAAAATAGCATACTAATTACAATACTGTGCAGTAAATAGTAGTATATAACAGAGCAATGATGCTCAGTACTTTCTACGTTGATATCAATATTTGAAGAAGAAGAGAAATATATTTCAATATCATACAGAAGTGTTCTACGCATCATAATGAGGTATATTTCTCTTATTCTTCTACAAAGTAAATAGTAGTATGTAGTCAAAAAAGGATTTTCGAGCTTTGACAATTTTGGATTTCTTTCACATGTTATGCGCTGTCTGCAGATCTCTTTTAGAGAAAACAATTAAACTGTTTTTGTTACTACAATTCTCTCTCTCTTCCATTAGCATCTGGTACCTATTTAGAGGGAAATAAGAATGGACCTTCGAAATGTAATATCCATGTGTTTTCCTATCTGGGTATGTTGGCAGAATTCACATTGCAGTAAATGACCACCAGACCAATTTTAACTGATAGCATTGTTTATATTGTTACGCTATTGTGACTATGGCAATTGTTATTTACGTCAAGTTCTTTAGAACTTCTTGGAATGTTAAAAAAGTGTGCAGTTTTTGGATGTCCACCCGAGATGGAGAAACTATGAGCAATTGAATAATTTGAAACAATTTGTGGCAAAGAAGATTGTTAACAGTGTTATTCAGGAAAGAATTATGGATTTTGTTACTAAAAAAAGTAGGAATTAATGTCACTGGTGAAGAAAGAAAATATCATTCAAATTATTGCACTGTACAGTACAGTCGTAGACGTACTGTTTCTGCTGCATGCCTTTTCTACCGATACTTCCATGGACACTGTTCTTCTGAATTGGCTTCTATAATTCCCGCTCTCTCTTTCAAAACAGTTCGAACATGTCCCGCTACCAGCCAACATCCATTTACTGCCCAACTTCAAACTCACAGAACCAACTTTTCATCTTCCTCGTTTATTCATTCAACTGCTGTTTTTTGGAACAACATTCCTTCATATGTATTTCCTGAAAATTACAGTCTACAGAAATTCAAGTCAACAAATATCTTCTTTCGTCTTCTCAACTTCCAACCCATGCACTGTACTAAGTACTATGGGTTCTAATACTTTAGAGGAAAATAAGAATGGACCTTCAGAATGTAATATCCATGTGTTTTCCTATCTGGGTATGTTGGCAGAATTCACATTGCAGTAAATGACTATATTGCTACCACAATATGGGGTTTTCATATAAAAAAAAAAAAAAAAAAAATGTTATATAAATTGTTATTGTTTTGAATTGATGATAATTTATTTTGTTAATTATATCCCATTATTGACTGTATGAATTTTGCCTATGATTTATAAAATTAAAAGTATCCATAATGTGGAATATGATTAACATGAAATCCAGATAATACAAAAGATTGTTAGTCCTCAGCATTTCATGTTAACTGATTCCACTACACACACAGTAAAAGCTCATTAAAACTCAGTTTGTACAAAATTCTAGTTTATAACAATAGATATATATACATATATATATATATTTTTTTTTATGAAAACCCCAAACACGAGAGGTATTAGAACCTATAGTACTTAGTACCATGCTTGGGTTGCAGGTTGAGAAGACGAAAGAAGATATTTGTTGACATTAGACTTGAACTTCTGCAGACTATAAATTTCGGGAAATACGTATGAAGGAAGGTTGTTCCAGAAAGCGGCAGTTGAATGAATACACGAGGAAGATGAGAAGTTGGTTCTATGAGTTTGAAGTTGGACAGTAAATGGATGTTGGCTGGTGGCGGCATGTGTTCCGACTGTTTTGAAAGAGAGAGCGGGAATTATAGAAGCCAATTCAGAAGAACAGTACCCATGGAAGTGTCTGTAGAAAAGGCATGGGGCAGAAACAGTACGTCTATGAGACAGTGATTGGAGAGACTCTGTTAGAAATTGATCATTAATTAACCTAACTGCCCTCTTCTGAATGGAATCTAGAAGTCTGAAAGAGATTTTTGGGGCACCGCCCCAGATGTGGGTACAATATTCCATGGTAGGGCGGATTTGCGATTTGTACAGAGTGAACAGCTGTTTGGCAGAAAAGTAACACCGAGAGTGAAAGAGAAACCCAAGTTTTTTAGATGCAGAGGAAGCAATATTTGTAATGTGTTTGTGCCAAGACAGATTAGAAGTCAGGGTAATCCCCAAAAGAGATATATCATTTTGCCTAGAAATCGGAGTGTCACCAAAGATAAACATAGGAGCAGAAGAATCCTTTTTGCGAAATATAAGACAAGATTGAGTTTTAGACGGGTTGAAATCAACTAAGTTGTCTTTGCCCCATTGGAGAATTACCTGGAGATCGGCATTTAAGGAATTGGTAGCAGATATTCGAGAAGTTGAAGCTGATTGAACAGGGCAAGGTTTTTCAAAATGGAAAGTGGAATGCAATGTGCTATCATTGGCAAAACTATGGATAGGATTTCCATTCAATGGAAGAAGGTCATTAATATACAATAGAAAAAGAGTGGGGGAAAGAACTGTACCTTGGGGGATGCCGGCATTAGTGGAGAAGTTAGAAGACAGCGAGCCATCTACCATCACCCTCAGTGAGCAGTCGGAGAGAAAACTGGATAACTAATTACAAAAAAACAGTTGGCAAACCATAAGATGGAAGCTTGTTTAGAAGAATTTTATGCCAAACACGATTGAAAGCCTTTGAGATGTCAAGAGCAACTGCTTGTGTTTCACTGAACTTTTCCATTGAATTTGTCCATAAATGGGTAATATAAGCCAAAATATCACCAGTGGATTGACACTGACGGAATCCATACTGGTGATCGTTGATCAGACGGAAGGTTTCTGGGTAGTTTAAGAGTTTCTGGTTAATTGATTTCTTCATTACTTTAGAAAGAGTAGAAGTAATTGCAATGGGATGATAATTGGATGGGAGGGATTTGTCAGCCTTTTTAGGAACTGGCTGGATGTGAGAAAATTTTCAAGCGGAAGGAAAAACACCTTTGGAATAAGAAAGTGAAAAAAGACAGCAAAGAACAGGAGTAAGTTCAGGAGCACAGGTTTTGAGATCAAGTGGATAAATACCATCAGGACCTGGAGCTTTCTTAGCATCAAGATTCGTCAAAATCCTTCTGACATCCTTTTGATGGAAGACCACAGGAGGCATTGAATGGAGCGTGTTGGGAATAGTGGGAGGTGTTTTACCAAGATCATTAATACAGGAGTTGGAAGAAAAATGGGATGCTAGCAGGTCAGCTTTATCCTTTGCTGAAGTGACAACAGAACCATCTGGTTTGGACAGAGGTGGAAGCAGAGATGGGCAAAAGTTGCAGCCAAAAGCTTTTGCAAGGGACCAGAATGCTCGGCTACCATTAGGACAAGAAGCAAGTTTTCTACTGTTAGCCCGTTGAAACTCTAGTTTGGACTGATTAATAACCACTTTATAATTGTTGCGAGCTTTGGTGTAGGCAGAAAATGAAACTGAAGAATTAGAAACAAACCAATTACGATATGCAACGTTCTTCTCTTGAACAGCCTTAGCACATTTATTGGAAAACCAAGGTTTAGATAAAGGACGAAATTTTAAAGTGGAGTGTGGGATAAAGGATTCCATTCCTACAAGAATAATTTTACTCACACGATCTGAGCAAACGTTGACATCTGAAGTTTTGAAACAGTAATCCAACCAAGGAAAAGAAGAAAATAAATCTCGCAGGTCATCCCATTTTGCATTCTTGTAATGCCAAACAATACGAGATTGGGAGTAGCTGTGAGATAAAGGCTCCATTGGAAAGAGACAATCACCAAGTTGTGATCTGAGGTGCCTAATGGACCACTCACTTTGACCGTATACTTAGAAGCGTTGTTTGTGAGAAAAAGATCAAGCGTGTTGGCTGTATGGTTAGGATTGTCCGGTATTCTTGTAGGTAAATGAACAATCTGTGCAAGGTCATTAGTAATTGCAAAAGCCTCAGCATCTCGACCATCTGGGTCGGTGTGACTAGAAAACAGAAGCCAGCTGGAGTTGTGAACATTAAAATCACCAAGGAAAATTACTTCACTGTTAGGAAAGTTGGACTGGAGAAAGTCAAGTTGCAAAGATAGGAAGTTAAAGAGCTCCAAGTTATTAGTGTAATTGGGAGAACGGTAGAGACAACGGACGAATTTCACACAATGAGGTAGTGAGATTTTAAGCCAGAGAAGATTGAAAAGAGGAGATTCCAAATTACCAAGTCTCTGACAGGGAATATCGGAACGGACATATACACAACTACCACCTTTGAGGGCCGACCGGGCTAGCCGAGTGGGTAAAGTACCTGCCCGGCAACCCAAAGGTCGCGGGTTCGATTCCCGCCTCGGGCTTGGATCAAAGTACTGCAAAAACCTTGGGAGGTGCAATATGGCCACAGAAGCCGATGCGCCAACAACTACCAAATCAAAAAAAAAAAAAAAAAAAAAAAAAAAACCACCTTTGAGGCGAAAGGAATCATAGTTGAATCAACCAATAACTTAGATTCTGTTAGAAAAAGTACATGGGGTTTGGCAGACTGCAAGTGGAAATTGGCATCGTTGAGATTAGAATTGAGATCACGTACATTTGTGAAATGAACTAGGAAGTGTTTGGGAGGTTTAGATCTATTTGCAGATAAGCTTACTCTATTAGTTTGACAATTCATGGTGTGTTCAATAGTAAGAAAAGTGGGTGGAACATGCTGTATGAAGTAATGAAATTTTTGGATATGGCATTCACATAGTAAGAATATTAGCATTGGCATATGATGCAAGAAAGCAAGCTTATGCAGCATCAGCCAAAAAAAAAAAAAAAAAACCTTTTCATTTCATCCCTCCGTTCGTTTGAAATACCTGTCCAACTGAGCCTTAAATTTATTTAGGCTATCAACTTCCACAACAAGGGATGGAAGTCTGTTCCACCAACCAACTATCCGCTGGCTAAAGGCAAGTTTCCGCACATCTATCCTACATCTGTCTTTCCTCAATCTGAATTTATGCCCTCTCAGGTGATTATTCTGAGCAAGAGAAAGAATCCCATCGGCATTGAGCATGCTCAAACCATTCAAGTTTTTATACACCTCTATCAGATCACCTCGTCAGTGACTAGTCTCCAGACACTGTAATTTGCCAAACTTAAGCCTTTCTTCGTAAGAGCAACCCTTTGTTCCATTCACTAATCTTGTTGCCCTTCTCTTTACTCTTTCCAGCAACTCTACATCCTTCTTGAAATGAGGCCTCCAGACCTGTATACAGTACTCAAGGTGTGGCCTGACCATTGCCTTATACAAGGGAATAATCACCTCCTTATCCCTGCTAGAAAAGTATATCATTGACAAGACATCATGAGCTACTCTTGCAGTCCATCTGTACGGCTCAGAGAACTTAATATCTGCCTGCAGAATTACTCCCAGGTCCCTTTCATTCTCTACCACTGTCAGTGTAGTACCACAGAGTTGATACGTTGCTTTGGGGTTACTGCTTCCCATATGTAGTACTTTACATTTGTCAATGTTAAACTTCATTTGCCACCTCTCAGCCCATCTGCTCAACTTTTCTAGATCCTGTTGCAGCAGCGTACTGTCATTAGTGTCCTTAACAACCCTGCCAACCTTTGTATCGTCTGCAAACTTGGACATTAAGCTTGATATACTATCATCAATATCATTTATAAATACAGAAAACGATAATGGACCCAACACTACTGAACCCTGAGGGACTCCACTAATAACATTAGTCCATGATGAGCAGTGTCCATTGATTACCACTCTCTGTCTTCTCCCCCTCAACCATCCCTTTATCCATAGCAGCAGTTTGCCTCCAATGCCACACTGCTGCAATTTGTGCAGCAGTCTTCCATGTGCAACGGTATCAAAAGCCTTTCTAAGATCCAAATATATAATATCAAAGTTATTCCCTGCATTCAGTTCTTTTGTGACTGCATCATAGTATCCAATCAAATTGGTCAGGCAAGACTTTCCATTAACAAAACCATGCTGTGTCCAAGCTATAACTGAAGTCTTGTCTAGATGATCCTGCAGTGCTTCTTTAACCAGTGCCCCCATTAATTTTCCTGGAACAGAAGTTAAACTCACAGGTCTATAATTACTTGTGTCAGCCTTTGATCCTCCTTTGTGAATTGGGATCACATTTGCACATCTCTAGTCCATGGGTACCTCCCCTGAGTCCAAGGAAGCTCTCATGATTATGGCTAAGGGTTTGCTTACTTCTTTTGCTGCCTCCTTTAATATAACTGGATAGATCCCATCCAACCAAGTGCCTTGTGTTTATCTTCAACAATTTCTCCTCCACTTTACTCTCAGTTATTATAAGATTATCTAGCTTACTGCCAGTGTTAATACACCTCTGGCATTCCCCACGCTAAATAACTCCTCATGTGTGAATGTCGATGCGAAATATTCATTTAGTTTGTTTGCTACCTGAGCAGTATCATCAACAGTTGAACGATCTATCGATGGTTCAAGTGGACCAATCTGATTCATCCCCTTCCTTCTAGAGTTTACATAAGTAAAGAACTCTTTGCTGTTTTTCTTTGCATCCTTTGCCAAAGATTTCTCGTAATCTGCCTTCGCCTGCCTAACCTCCTTTGTAACTTGGTTACAGATCAGCTTATATCTATCATAGGCTTCTGTGTCACATGTTAATTTATATGTATCCCATGCAATATAGCCAGATCCTTGACATAACGTGGCCTCAATAATGCTCCCCATATTCACACCACTCAGACTCTCCAGTAGCTATCTGGCAGAGTAGAGGTAGCAAGATTATACACTAGCTGATTCGGAAGCATCCTAGGGAGTTACCAATAGGTTCAGTCCGGTGTACTTACTAGCGGCCGGCCTGTGAAAACCGTTTGAGCTGTACTCTTGAAATGTAAGGAAGATTGGATCTCGCCATGATATTCATCTTAACCTCAAAAGTCATCAGTCATACTGAATGATGGAAGAGATGGGAAGGGTTGACTGGAACTTGGTTCTGGAGACTAAACATGGGTTCCACCACCTCAAGCTTCCAATAAGCAAAGTGGTGGTATTGCACCAGTTGATGAGAGTTATCTACCACCTAGTACTGCCTGGTAACATAGTGGAGAGGGGCGGCATTCCTCCATATGGTGTGGGTGCCACACCTCAACCCCTGCTTACGTTGGCTCACACCTGGGTCAACCACCGTGTTCTTGTGCATGGAGGTTATATCCAGTATTACTAGCAGTCCCACCATCATGAAGTGCAAGCAGAGGATTTGGCTGTCACAGACCGTCCGGACTTTGCTGAAATTGGGTCCACTTGACTTGAGTGTCACCCGAATATCAGTTCCATCAGCGTTTTAGACTCCAAGGTAGCAAGTACAGCTTGTCTGGCATATCTGAGAGAATATCTGTGACAACCTTAATTATTTTCCTACTGAAGGATTGACTTTTCTATGTAAACATATTTATTAATTACAAATTTGAGTCTTTTTTTTTTTTTTTTTTTTTTAATGGAAACCTCTAACATGAAAGGTATTCGAACCTGTATTATTTAGTATTGTGCGTTGTTTGAAGGTTGAGAAGATGAAAGAAGATACTTGTTGACATCAGACTAGAATTTCTGTAGATGGTAATTTTCAGGAAATGCATGTGAAGGGAGAGTGGAGAGATTTTGTAAGAGATGAGTCATTATTTAACTCGACTGCCCTCTTCTGAATGGAGTCTTGAAGCCTGAGAGAGGTTAAGGGAACACTGCCTCAGATGCGAGAACAATGTTCCATTGTAGGGCAGATTTGAGATTTATACCGAGAATAGCTGTTTAAAAGAATAGTAATGCTGAGAGTGAAAGGAAAAAACCCAATTTTTTAGATGCAAAAGAAGCAATATTTGTGATGTGCTTATGCCAAGAGAGATTAGAATTTGGTGATTGCTAATGAGAGAACTTGTCTAGAAACCCCATTAGAAGTTGTCGTTAATATGCAAGAGAAAGAAGAGTAAGAAAAAGTATTTAACCCCGGGGAACACCAGCATTAGTGGAGAAGTTAGAAGACAGGGTGCTGTTTACCATCACCTACAGTGAGTGGTCAGTAAGAAAACTAGATACTCAATTACAAAAAACAATTGGGAAACCATAAAACGGGACCTTATTTAGAAGAGCTCTTTGCCAAACACAATAAAAAGCCTTTGAAATGTCAATAGCAACTGCTTGAGTTTCACCAAACTTTTCCATTGAATTTGTTCATAGATGGGTAATAGCCAGTTATCTGTAGTGGATTAACACTCGCGGAATCCATATTTGCAATCATTGATGAGATAGAAAGTTTCTAGATAGTTTAGGAGGTGGCAATTAATGGATTTCTCCATGACTTTAGAAAGAATAGAAGTGCAATGGGAGATAATTAAATGGGAGGGATTTATCATCCTTTTTAGGAACTGACTGGATATGAGCAAATTTCCAAGCAGAAGGAAAAACAAGTGGAATAAGGGAGTGCAAAAAGGTGATACAGAACGGAAGTAAGCTCAGGCACAGGTTTTGAGAACAAGTGGAGAAATACCCTAAGGACTTGGCACTTTCTTGGTATCAAGACTGTTCAAAATTTTTCTGACATCCTTTTGATGGAAGACCACAGGAGCATAGAAAAGAGTGTGCTGGAAATGGTAAGAGGTGGTTTAGCAAGATCATCAATACAAGAGTTACAAGAAAAGTAGGATGCTAGCAGGTTGGCTTTATCTTTAACTGAAGTGGCATTAGAATCATTAGGTTTTAACAGAAATGGACAAAAGTTTCAGCCAAAAGTTGTTTTGGCAAGAGACTTCAAGGACACCCTCGACTACCATTTGGGCAATAAGCAAGTTCCATGCTCTTAACCTGTTCAAAATCTAGTTTACACTGATTAATAACTGCTTTACAGTTGTTGCGAGCTTTGGTGTAGGCAGAAAATGAACTTGGGGATATGGATACAAGCCAATTGCAATATGCAGCATTCTTATCTTGAACAGCCTTAGTGCATTGATTGGAAACCCAAGGTTTAGATAAAGGTCAAAATTTTTAAGGTGAAGTATAGTATAAAGGATTTCATTCCTAAATGAATAATTTCACTAACATGATCTGAGCAAATATTTACATTAGAGGATTTAAAGCAGTAATCCAACCAAGGAAAAGAAAAATATAAATCTTGCAAACCATTGCATTTTGCATTCTTATAATGCCAGACAACATGAGTCTGAGAATGGCCATTAGAGAAAGGCTCTATTGGAGAGGAGATCATCTCCAAGTTGTGATCTGAGGCACCTAGAGGACCACTCACCGTAACTGTGTAATGGGGGAAGGGTTGTTTGTGAGGAAAAAGATCAAGAGTGTTAGCTGTGTGTTTAGGATTGTCTCGTATCCTGATAGGTAATGAACAGTCTGTGCACGGTCATTAGTAATTGCAAATGCTTCAGCATATCAACCAGCTGTGTCTGTGTAACTAGAAAACAGAAGCCAGCTCAGTTGTGACAACATGGCTGCCGTAGCCGAGTGGTCATTCTTGAGCGTATGTAAGTACATATGCTTTGAGTGACTAGGGTTCAAGCCTGTGACTGCTGAATATTGTGCTGTTTTTTGTATTCTCTCTGTCTTGTGAACTGCACTGACCATGTTGCTGTATTGGAGTATAAACACAAAATTTATTTATTTATTAAAATCACCAAGGTAAATTACCTCACTGTTAGGAAAGTTGGACTGGAAGAAGTCGAATTTCAGAGAAAGTAAGTCAAAAGAGTACCAAGTGATTAGTGAAGATAGGAGAAAAATAGAGGCAACAGAGAATTTCATAGAATGGGGAAGAGAGATTTTATGCCAGAGTAGTTCAAAAAGGGGGAATTCCAAATTACTAAGTCTCTGACAGGAAATATCAGTGGGGACATATGCACAAGTACCATCTTTGAAGCAAAAGGAATTGCACAGTGAATAATTAAGATAATTGAGATGGCAGCAGTTGAATCAACCAATAACTGGAATTCTGTCAGAAAACGTACATGGCATTTGGCAGACTAAATGGAAATGAATATCATTGAGATTGGAACTGAGATGCGTATATTTGTGAAATGAGGAAGTGCTTGGGAGGTTTAGATCTTTTCATAGATAAGATTGTTCTCTTAGTTCGTCTATTCATGATGTATTCATTAGTAAGAAAAGGTTGGGAGGACAATGTCGATGGTAAGACAATGTCGTCTTGATAATGCCCCCCTCCCTTTACATACACATTACCCAGACTTCCTCCAGTCACTATCTGGCACAGTAGAGGCAGTGAGATTATACGCTAGCTGATCTGGATGCTTTCTGGAGAAAGTTACAAATGGGTTCAGCCTGTTGGACTGTCTAGTACACACTTATAGAGCTGTGTCCTTGAAATGTAAGGAAGATGGATCGTGATACCCATCATAACCTCAAAAGACATCAATCATACTGCATGTTGGAAGAGATGGGGGATGCTCGAGCTTTGCTCTTCAGACTAAACATGGGTTTCACCACTTCAAGCCCCAATTAGCAAAATGGGAAATCACAGCCTTCTAAAATGCACAGCTTGCATGATGTTTGTGGAGCATTCAGGAACGGGACATGATATTGCCATGGGGGATGTCTTTTTGTGTGCGCGATGTAAGGAGTGTATCGAAATCACGCAACAACTCAGCGTTCTTATGGGCCTATATGAGAGCTTGAAAGACAGGGTGGATGCCCTCGAAGGAACTCAATTGAGGGGCCCATCAAGCTCTCAGCTGCCCACATCAACGCCAGAGCTTGCACTTGGTCGTCGCGCATCATAGAGGCAACCCACAAGGCAGAATACGCTGGTCCCAAAGGAACTAGTAGTTGTTGGTGATTCTATTGTCAGGGAAACAGGGAACATGCTTTGTAAAAAGGATAGGTGGAACAGGACCAGGGTATGTCTGCCAGGGGCAAAGGTTGATGACGTTGTAGAGCAGATATCATCTTTTAAAGGCACAAAAGGTGATATAGTTGTACAGTTGGCACTAATGATATCAAGAGTAGGAGACCGGCAGAATTGCTTAACAAGTACAGGTCACTGTTGAAAAAAAGCCGTGAAATAGGGTTGAATTTGAAAGTGTCTGCAATTCGGCCCAGACACGATAGGAGGGAGTATATGATGTGAGAGCCTTGTCGATCAATTCAGCCCTGGAAAGATTGTGCAAGGCTCAAGGGGTAGAATTTTTTTCAGCCTGGACTGTACTTGTTAACAGGAGAGATTACTTCTACAGGGATGGGATACACTTAAATAGAAAGGGTGCAAGAATATTTGCTGATGCTATCAAGGCAGTGTTAGGTGGGTCGGAAAACTGCTAGCTTGGGGGAAGACAAAGACGAATAGATTAACAGTAGCCACTGGCAGAGGTGAAAGAGATTCTTGCACTGCTTCTATTAGAATGAGCAGAAGCCTGAAAAACAAAATGCAGGATATTTCAGAGACTGCCGGGAGTCATTGCGGTACAAGTAAACACATGGATTGTGTTAGGGTAGCTAAGAATAGAAATAGGTGCATGTATACTTGCATGTACACCAATGCTAGGAGTTTAGTAAATAAATTTGATGAATTTGAGGTATTGCTCAAAACATCAAAGGCAGATATTGTTGGGATATCAGAGACGTGGTGTCACACAGATATAAGGAATGCAGAACTGGAATTTGGCGAGTACAACGTCTACAGAAAGGATAGACTGGATAGGAAGGGAGGAGGGGTTATGCTATTAGTTAAGAAATACATAAAATCCAAGGAAGTGAAGCCAGTGGACATCGCTGGACAGTGCAGTGTCGAGTCAGTTTGGTGTGACATAAGCATTGGGAGATCAAAATTGAGAGTAGGAGTGTGCTATTGGCCTAATGACTCTGATGAGTATAATAAGAAACTGTACAGGGAAATAGAGTGGGCCAGTAAATCAGAGAGTCTTATAATGGGAGATATTAATTTCCCAGATATTAACTGGAATTTGGGGCCTGGTCACTCACACATTAGCAAGGCTTTTGTGGATATATTGGATGATTGTTTTCTGCATCAGCATGTTCGGGAGGCAACTAGAGGGAGGAATACTGTTGATTTCATTATCAGCAGTGATTCTTCATGCATTAAGAATCTGCAGATAAATGAACCACTAGGTGGCAGTGATCACAGTGTGCTGAAGTGGGATTTACTCAAAGAGGTAACTTCTATTAGGGGTAAAGGGAAGGGTTATTGCTTTCGTAAAGGCGACTATGATGGACTGAGACAGTATTTAAATTCTATACAGTGGGACCAACTGATGATGTTACCAACAGCAAATGCAAAATGGGAAGCATTCAAAGAACTTATCTTGGAAGTTACTAGGCTTTACATACCAACTAAGAAATATTGTTCAAGGTTTAGGCCTAAATGGATGTCAGATGAACTGATGAGGCATATGGCAGAGAAGAAACATGCATGGGATACATACAAATTAACACATGATTCAGAAGCCTATGATAGATACAAGTTGATCTGTAACCAAGTTACAAAGGAGGTTAGGCAGGCGAAGGCAGATTACGAGAAATCTTTGGCAAGGGATGCAAAGAAAAACAGCAAAGAGTTCTTTACTTATGTAAACTCTAGAAGGAAGGGGATGAATCAGATTGGTCCACTTGATATCGATGGGTCAACTGTTGATGATCCTGCTTGGGAAGCAAACAAACTAAATGAATATTTTGTATCGACATTCACACATGAGGAGTTATTTAGCGAGGGGAAAGCCAGAGGTGTATTCAACTCTAGCAGTAAGCTAGAGAATCTTGTAATAACTGAGAGTAAAGTGGAGGAGAAATTGTTGAAGATAAACACAAGAAAGGCACCCGGGGTGGATGGGATCTATCCAGTTATATTAAAGGAGGCAGCAAAGGAAGTAAGCAGACCCTTAGCCATAATTATGAGAGCTTCCTTGGACTCGGGACGTACCCACAGACTGGAGATGTGCAAATGTTGACCCCAATTCACAAAGGAGGATCACAAGCTGACACAAGTAATTATAGACCTGTGAGTTTAACTTCTGTTCCAGGAAAATTAATGGAGGCACTAGTTAAAGAAGCACTGCATGATCATTTAGACAAGACATCTGTTATAGCTCGGACACAGCATGGTTTTGTTAAGGGGGAGTCTTGCCTGACCAGTTTGATTGGATACTATGATGCAGTCACAAAGGAACTGGATGCAGGGAATAACTTTGATATTATATACTTGGATCTTAGAAAGGCTTTTGATACTGTTGCACATGGAAGACTGCTGCACAAATTGGAGCAGTGTGACATTGGAGGCAAATTGCTGCTGTGGATAAAGGAATGGCTGAGGGGGAGAAGACAGAGAGTGGTAATCAATGGACACTGCTCGTCGTGGATTAATGTTATTAGTGGAGTCCCTCAGGGCTCAGTGTTGGGTCCATTATTGTTTTCTGTATTCATAAATGATATTGATGATGGTATATCAAGCTTAATGTCGAAGTTTGCAGATGATACAAAGGTAGGCAGGGTTGTCAAGGACACTACTGACACTATGCTGCTGCAACACGATCTGGAAAGGTTGAGCAAATGGGCTGAGAGGTGGCAAATGAAGTTTAACATTGACAAATGTAAAGTACTACACATGGGAAACAGCAACCCCAGAGCAACGTATCAACTCTGTGGTACTACACTGACAGTGGTAGAGAATGAAAGGGACCTGGGAGTAATTGTGCAGGCAGATATGAAGTTCTCTGAGCGGTACAGATGGACTGCAAGAGTAGCTCGTGGTGTCTTGTCAATGATATATAGGAATTTTTCTAGCAGAGATAAGGAGGTGATTATTCCCTTGTATAAGGCAATGGTCAGGCCACACCTTGAGTACTGTATACAGGTCTGGAGGCCTCATTTCAAGAAGGATGTAGAGCTGCTGGAACGAGTACAGAGAAGGGCAACAAGATTAGTGAATGGAACAAAGGGGTGCTCTTACGAAGAAAGGCTTAAGTTTTGCAAATTACAGTGTCTGGAGACTAGGCATCAGTGAGGTGATCTGATAGAGGTGTATAAAGCCTTGAATGGTTTGAGCATGCTCAATGCTGATGGGATTCTTCCTCTTGCTCAGAATAATCACCTGAGAGGGCATAAATTCAGATTGAGGAAATTGACAGATGTAGGATAGATGTGCGGAAATTTGCCTTTAGCCAGCGGGTAGTTGGTTGGTGGAACAGACTTCCATCCCTTGTCGTGGAAGTTGATAGCCTAAATAAGTTTAAGGCTCAGTTGGACAGGTATTTTGAACGAACAGAGGGGTGAAGTGGAAGTGGTTTTTTTTTGGCTGATGCTGCATAAGCTTGCTTTCTTGCATCAAATGCCTCTGCTAATGCTAAAAGCTTAGTATAATCCTAATTAATTAAATTTATTCCCAGACAAAACATTTGCTGTTCAAAGAGAATCTTTCAATATTAGAAAATTAAGTAATGAAAGAATTGCTTGTGTGAAAGTAATGAAAGTATTACTTGTGTGAAAGTAATGAAAGAATTACTTGTTATGTTGCAGTTTATTTGGCTGTACAAAACTGCACCCACTTGTGATTGTGAGGTTGTGATTATGTGCTTGACTTGTGGACAGAAGAATAACTTCATAAATTTGGCTGATTCTTGATTGTTGTACAGCTTGGGTTGGTATCACACCATGTGTAATAATCAGCTTATCAACTTCTTCATAAATAGTGACTTTGTGAAGAAGTTGAAAGACATGGTCCAGGAAATGAATAGAAGCAGCATCATGGAGTGGGAAACTCTGAAGTAGTATATGGATTTTTGTGGAAAATTGAGGTTTAAGTGGATAATAATTTTGATACTACAGCAGTGTGAACACCACAAGACCTTCTGCCCACCAATCAAAATGAACTTTTTTTTGTTACCTGTGATGAAGGTAAAAATTAAAAAGCACACCTACTGGCATCTGAAAAAAAGATCCCAAAATTCATTGAACATTTTAGAGCACATTGATGGCTTGCAGTAATATTGATAAGAAAAGGTGTAGTGGCATTCTTCTGAACTGAAGAATTGTTTAATTTTTTTTCTTAAAACCAGAAATATGAAAAGAATGTGTGTTCATAATGCTCTCTTTAAACTTAATCTAACTTTCAGTATTGGCAAAATGTAATTAAATGAAATGTTTTGTATGTATTTATACCAGTATATTTCTCTGTTCATGTGTGCCCTAATAATGCCCTTGTAATGCTTTATGTTATTTTATTCATGAACAAATAGATTTTAATTTTTTTGTTATTTCAGTGGATGAATTAATGAAAAAATTCATTTTTTCAAATACTTAAATATCTTGTGGCTCCCTGATTTAAGCTTCTTCTTAGTCCCCCTAGTTTTGAGGACCAGTGATTTAAAGTAGAGCTAATTGAAATTAGAGCAAGTCTAACATTACTGTTTAGCACATAGTTATGTTCCAAGTATATATTATAAATTTCACCATATTTTCTATTGAAAATAAATTTTCAATGTTGTTCGGTGTAACCTGTCAGTATACTTTACCTAATATTTTATTTATGGTTTTAATTTTTTCTTTATTCCTATTAATTTTTATGATTCCTTATAATATGCTAATGTATACTTGTAGCATAACTATAATGTCTAGATCACTAACTGTAGACTTGTTCTTACTCTGCTCAGCTATACATAATAACAGTATACACTGAAAGGACAAAATTCACGGGATACCTGGTTCCTATTCAACACAATGCTGTCACCCCTCTCACTGGTGGACAAACCCACCACTTAGCAGGTATATAGGTACACTGCATTCACATAGAAGGTAATTCGATGTCAGTATGGATAAACGTCATGAGTTAACTGACTTTGAAAGAGGGAGATGATAGTGGGTGCATGACACATGGGTTACTCTATTGCGGAGGTGGTACAGAAATTGCACTATCCCCATTCAACAGTATCAAGAGTGTATATCGGGAATACACTCCTGATACTGTCGAAAAGGAGGTGATTGTCCCTCTGTATAAGGCAGTGGTCAGACCACGCCTTGAGTACTGCGTACAGGTCTGGAGGCCTCATTTTAGGAAGGATGTAGATTTGCTTGAGTGTGTACAGAGAAGGGTAACAAGATTGGTGAGGGGAATGAAGGAATCCTTTTACCAGGAGAAGCTTAAATTCTGCAAATTGCAGCGGCTGTAGACTAAGCACCTGTGAGGTGATCTGGTTGAGGTGTATAAGGCCTTGAATGTGTTGAGCACACTGAATTCTGATGAGATTCTTCCACTTGTTCAGATTTTGAACCTCATCATCATCATCATCAGCCATTTTCAATCCACTGCAGGATGAAGGCCTCTCCAGCAACTTTCCAGTTCCTTCTGTTTTGAGCACTGGCCATCCATTTACTACTCAAAAACTCATTTCATCTATCCATCTCCGCCTTTGTCTTCCAGGTTTTCTTCTAGCTCCTCTTGGGTACCATTCTGTTATTTTCTTAGTCCATCTGTCATCATGTCTTAGAGCTATGTGTCCTGCCCAAGACCATTTTAGTTCTTTAGTTTTGATAAGAATGTCCTTTACTTGAGTTTGCTGCCTAATCCATGTGTTTCTCTTCTTATCTAACAGTCTGATTCCCAATATAATTCGTTCCATTCTTCCAAGACCATTTTAGTTCTTTAGTTTTGATAAGAATGTCCTTTACTTGAGTTTGCTGCCTAATCCATGTGTTTCTCTTCTTATCTAACAGTCTGATTCCCAATATAATTCGTTCCATTCTTCGCTGTGTAGTTCTTAGCTTCTCTTCCATTCTTTTGGTGAGTGCCCAAGTTTCACTTCCAGAAGTCATGGTGGGGAGTATACATTGGTTCATTATTTTACGTTTCAGACAAACTGGGATATTGCTCTTCAGTATGTGACTATATTTCCTGAATGCTATCCATCCAAAATTTATTCTTCTCTTGACTTCCAGCCATTTATCATTATTACAGCTAATAACTTGTCCCAGATAAGTATATGACTCCACCTTTTCAATTACTGCTCCTTCAATCATTATTTCCCTTTCCGTGGCATACTTGTTCATCATTACTTTTGTTTTAGCCACATTCATCTTTAGTCCAAAATCCTTACTAACTGTGCATAACTGATTAAGATTTTCCTCTAATTCTTTGGGATCGTGGCATATGACCACAATGTCATCTGCAAATCGTAAATGGTTTAGGTACTCTCCATTCATGTTGACTTCTTTCTGCGACCAGTCTAATCTTCTGAAAGCTTCCTCAAGGGCAGCAGTAAACAGCTTCGGAGATATTGTGTCTCCTTGTCGAACTCCTTTCTCGATTTTAAATTTGCTACTGTCTTTGTCTAGTCTAATAAAGGATGTAGCACTCTCATATATTTTCTTCAAAATCATAATATATGGAGTATCTATGCCTTGTCTTTCCAGTGCCCGAAACATTGCCTTATGCTGTATGGAGTCAAATGCCTTTTCATAATCCACAAATGCCAGGCATAATGGTGTTTTATATTCATTTGCTTTCTCCATTAACTGTGATATTACGTGAAGGTGATCCATAGTTGAGAATCCTGTCCTAAAGCCAGCTTGCTCTTTCGGTTGATTCTCATCAAGTATTCTTTCTAATCTGTTAGTAATGACCCTTGTGAACAACTTGTAGATATGGGATAACAAGCTAATTGGTCTATAATTTCCAATTTCTGATTTATCTCCTTTCTTATGCAGCAAAACTATGATTTCATTATTCCACTGCTTAGGCGTCACACCTTTTCTAATGCACTTTGTGAAGAGCCTTGCCAGTTTTTGTGTTATGTCTCTTCCTCCCAATTTTAACAACTCTACAGTAACTTCATCTTCCCCCGGGGCTTTCCGATTCTTCATTTTCTTCAATGCATGTTCTACCTCATCAGGAAGAATATCGGGTATGTCGTATGTGTTGCTACTTTGAAATCCATCTTCCCCACTGCTGGTATCATTCCCTCGCTCCTTGTATAATTCTCTATAGTAGTCTTCTGCTATTTGAATTATGCCTTCTCTGCTGTTTATAAGTACACCATCGCTATTCTTTAGTTTCAGTATCATTTGTCTTTCTGTATTACTGCTCATGGCTGCTGATTTAAATCCTTTGTTTTCCCTTAATGCTTGTTCTACTTTTCTTGTGTTAAATCTCCTTATGTCCTCTCTGAGTCTCTTTCTAATGGCTTTGCATAACTCAGTATACTCAATTTTCTCCCTGTCAGTGTTTTTCTTGCTCTTCATTTGTCATCTTTGGTTCATCATGACAAGTGTTTCTTGGCTAATTTTTTCTTCTTTGGATTTCTGTTTCCCTATAGGTTTCTTGGGCTTTATCACTTTCAGAAAGTTGTAATATTCCTCGTCGATATCTTGGTCCTGAGCAGTCTGCAGAAGCTCAAACTTGTTCTTAAGTTCCAGTACATGCTGCTTTTTCTCCTCCTCTGTTATTTCAAAGACCTTTGTATTATTTACTCGAGTCAGTTTTTTCCTTTCCTTTCCTACATCTATATCAAGTGTACATCTTACCATTCTGTGATCACTTTCAACATTTACCTTATTCAGGATGGTAACATCATTCACAATATATCTTCTGTTAGTGAAGACGAAGTCGATTTCATTAGTTGTTAATCCATTTGGACTCTTCCATGTCCACTTTCTGTTCACCCTTTTCTTGAAAAAAGTGTTCATTACTGACATTCCTTGAGATTCTGCAAATTCCACAAGTCTTTCACCTCTTTTATTTCTTTCACCAATTCCAAAATTTCCTATAGTTCCTCTTTCTGCGCTGTTATGCCTTTTTCCAACCTTAGCATTGAAGTCCCCCATAATAATAGTGTAGTGGGTTTTCTGCTCATCTAGAAGACTCTCAATTTCAGTGTACATTTCTTCAACCTCTTCATCATCATGGCTCGATGTTGGTGCATAAATCATTATAATCTTTAGCTTGTACCTCTTAGAAATCTTCAGTATTAGTCTTGACACCCTTGGTGATGTAATTTTGAATTCCAAAATGTTGTTTTTAAAATCTTTATGGACCAGAAACCCAACTCCACCTTCACTCCTTTCACTGTTTCCATTGGTGTACAGCAGATTTCCACTTGATGAACTTATAAGTGATTCATTTCTTCTTCTTGTTTCAGCCAAACCTAAGGGGACATAAATTCAAATTGAGGTATGACAGCTGTAGAATAGATGTGTGGAAATTTGCCTTTAGCCAGTGGGTGGTTAATTGCTGGAACACACTTCCATCTGTCATGGAAGTTGATAGGTTAAATAAATTTAAGGAGGAACTGGACAAACATTTAGAGGGAATGGTTGTGTGAATTTTTTTTGGCTGATGCAACATAAGCTTACACGCTTGCTTTCTTGCATCATATGCCACGATTACTACTACTAATACACCATTTCTGGAATAACATCTCACCGTGGACAGTGCTGTAAGCAGAGAAAAGTGGCAGATGAACACAGGCGTCAACATCTGTCTGGAATTGTTTCAGCCAACCAGAGAGTGACAGTAGCACAAATCACTGCCAACTTCAATGAGGAAGGTGCCAGAAACATCTCCACCAGCGCCATCAGGCAATCATTAGCCACAATAGGTTATGGGAGCCGTCGATTCACCAGAGTCCCTTTGCTAACACCACGACACAGGACTCTATGCTTCAACTGGGCAAAAGAACATAGGCACTAGACCTTGGATAATTGGACACAGGTCTCCTGGTCCGATGAGTCCCGTTTCCAGTTATTTCAAGCAGATGGGAGGGTGCGTATCTGGCGGAAACCACACAAAGCTATGCACCCGTAACATCAACAAGGAACTGTTTAGGCAGGTGGATGGTCGGTAATGGTCTGAGGGCGTGTTCAGCTGGCACACATTGGAACCTCTGGTACGTCTAGATGCATCTCTGAATGGTCCAGATTGTATCCATCCTTGCAGACCATCTGCATCCCTTCATGGTCATCATGCACCCACAGTGCAGTGGACTCTTCCAGCAGGACAATGCGCCTCCCCACAAAGCCGTGATGACTAGAACATGGTTCAAAGAGCATTCTGCAGATTTTACCACCATTCCATGGTGGTAAAATCTGCAGAATGGCCTCCCCATGGTGGTAAAATGGCCTCCCCGTTCCCCGGACGTGAACCCTGTGGAGCATCTTTGGAATGCTGTGGAAAGGTCCGTTTGAGCTTTGGATACACTACCCACGAATGCAATGGAATTATGGACAATGAGCATAGATGAAAATACCTGTGGAATGCTTTCATGAACTAGTGAACTCAATGCCTCACCGTGCAACTGCCCTTATCCAGGAAAAAGGTGGGCTTACCTGTTATTAGGTAAGTATCCCATGATTTCTGTCTACTCGTTGTATACTGCTGCATTCTATCATTTGTGTTTTGTTGATGCTAGTCCCAGTAATGTAAACATTTTGTAACTAAAACCTTCTATACTCTCTCTGTTTAAACTAAATATATTTATTTTTTTTAATATAAAATCAGTGGATTTTTTTTTTTTTTTTACTTTTATGTAATTTTGAGACATGCTAAACATTAAAAACTTAATTTCTTTATTGCAAAATAAACTTACAGCATCATCAGAATAGCTTAGATTCTTCCACATGTAAAAGTGATACATCTGTATCTCCTCCTGATGGTGTATCTCCTGGTGTCAGTGTGGCAACACCAAGAAAAGAACCAATCCAGATATCTCCTCCTCTGAAAGAAGCATCAGTCAGCTCTGAAGAACCATTAGCTTCCACATCTTCTCTATCATCAGAGAGCACAACAGCTAGCTCTGTCTGTGATATTGCTCAGGTAAAGAATTAAGTGAACTGCAAGTGTCTTTAATAATGATTTAAAAATAAGTTTGTCTCTTTTATAAAGAAAGACAATTCTTAATGAATGATATATTATCTGTAAAAATAGAAAACGAGAGGTTATAAATTCATATTATGCTTTGGATTTGTTTTTAACTGCAAAGTCATAGTATTGCAGTGGATCTAGCATTAGCATTAGTAGAGGCATACAATGCAAGAAAGCAAACTTGTGCAGCATCAGCCCAAAAAAAGAAAAAAAAAAACCCTCCCATTTCACCCTCCATTCATTTCAAATGCCCGCCCAGCTCAGCCTTAAATTTATTTAGGCTATCAACTTCCACAACAAAAGATGGAAGTCTGTTTCACCAATCAACCTCCCACTGACTAAAGGCAAACTTCTGCACATCCATTCTACAACTGTCTTTCCTCAGTTTGAATCTATGCCCCCTCAGGTTCTTAATCTGAGCAAGAGGAAGAATCCCATCACCATTCACCTTGCTCATCCCATTCAAGGCCTTATACACCTCAATCAGATCACCTCGCATGTGCCTACTCTTCAGGCATTGCAATTTGCAGACGTAAGCCTTTCTTGGTAAGAGCACCCCTTTGTTCCTCTCAACAATCTTTTTGCCCTTTGTACTTGTTCTAGCAACTCTACCTCCTTCCTAAAATGAGGCCTCCAGATCTGTACACAGTACTCTAGGTGTGGCTTGACCATTGCCTTGTACAAGTGTAAAGTGTCTTAATTGTCCGACAGCACCAGGGGTTTTCCCCATCTCCGTATTGTGTACTCTATTTTTGTGACACTGAGCTCTGTGGAGGCCAGAGATTTAAAAAGTGTGTGGGAAGTGGAAAAACAAGTAGTGTTATGTTATGTTCTGTTGCTGCTCTGACCATTTAGCCATTGGGCCCCTATTGGGATCCACTATTGCCCACTTTGCCACATGGAGGAGGCAGGTCAGGCACCCAGTAGATTATTTAAGTACTCTGGCAGGCCCTGCCACCTATTTTCCAAGGATTTCAGTGACAAGGCCTATTTATAAAAAAAAAAATGGGGGGGGGGGGTGAACACTAGAATTTGGAAAAGCCAAGAGAGATTTTCAAGAGAGCGGTTGAATTTAGATGTTCATTAGAATTTGGCAGCATTGTTAATGGGGTGTACTCAATTGGCTTAGTTAGAGTGGGAGGGAGACTGAAAATTGGGAGGAAAACAGGTAGAAGGATGGGGACGATAGAGTAGGCATCCCCAAAAAGGTCAGTGGGGATGAGCCCAGCCAGGAAAAGTATGGGGGAGGCAGGGAGAGAAGGAGATAGTCCCCCACCCACCTGGGGATGTGGATTTAAAGGGAACTGGGTTTGAGTACCCAGCAAGATGGTCACACTGCCCATCCTGCTCCAGGGGTAGGATATGTTTGCTGACAGGCTGAAAGAGACAGGCATTTACTTCATTCATAATCTGCATTCTCACTCTACTTGCATTTTATTTTTATACTTTTTTCTTATATTTTATAATATATATATATTTTTTTTTCTGTTAATTATATATATATATATATTTTTTTTTTTTTCACTCACTCATTCATCTTTTTTCTCACACACCAGGGGGGAGGAGATGCAATGGTGTGTAATGTAATAATGCATAGTTAAATAAGTAAGAATATAAATGATTGAAACTAGGGTTGAAAGTTAACTGTAACATTTATGGTTTGTGTTCTTTTTCTCACACAGTTACACTCATTCATTCTTCTGGCATTCATTTCATTTGTCGACTCTTGCTTTCTGCAAGAGTCGAACTTACTGTTATTCTTCAGTTGTGGTGCAGGCCGGGTTGCAAGTTTTTTGCAGGCCAGGGGAGAATGCAGTGATAGTGTTTGTGTTGTTAGTAAATGTTTGTTGGAATATATATAAAGTAGTGTAAGTTATTATTAACTTTGTATTCTTTTGGCCAATTACATTTGCTCTTCCACTCATTCCCATTCACCATAACACTCATTCACTCTCTCTTTCCCTCGTGCTGGGTCACTCTTTCTTTCTTTCACCAAAACTGACATTTATTCCCTTTTTCCATAATTCCTAATTCACTCTTTCACTCAGTGCCCAGCCTGTTCATTCTGTCTTTCATTCTCATTCATTCTACATTGCATCTCCTTGCTACTAGCTTACTGATATTTTTTAGCTAATTCTAATAATGCTTCCCTGGCTACCTCTACACTCCCTCCCCTAAATAAGTAATTATTTGGTGCAGGGTCCCAGATTCTTACACATGGCAGGGTAGTCCTGGGGTACCCAGGTCAATCTAGTTTTGTCATGTCAGGTTTCTGTCAGAGCACAGAATACTGCTATCCTGACAGTTTTTAAATCATAGTCTGGGCGTGGTGGGAGATGTGAGGAATTCTAACTATTAATTATTGGTTAATTTCTGGGGGGCTGAATTGCTATTCTTTGGATAGTTCTGCACATTTCAAATATTTCTGTGTTGAAGGATGTAAAGGCTTTATAGTTTTCCTCTTCTATGATAAACAGGTGTTCTTCCCTAGGAAGGGGGCCAATCTGTGCTCTATACATTCATATAGAATGTATGCCCAATCTTGATTCTCGCCATAGGTGCAGTTTGGGTCATCAGTCAGCCCTAAGGAGGTTAGTCTTGCTTTTAGGAAGCCGTGACCTGTCAGTATAAATGTTGCAAAAGGTCCAGGGGCATACCATTTAGGTGTCTTTGGGCTAACCATTACCACCTGTGGCAGAAACCTTTTAGTAACCAGACCTCTGGTTTCCTGCTCCCACTTTGTTTGCCGTACCTCATGGAGCTTTGTGGCTATTCTTTTTCCAGCATTGAAGGTGTTGGCTGTATCAAGGGCTATCCCCAGAAATTCTGTGGGTATGCCCTTTTTAAGTCTATAATACAAGCCTCTTTCGGCTACCTCCCCCCCTCGACGTGGGCACCTGTACGTGGTGAGGGGACCTCCCAGTGACGCTGCTGGACTTCTAGACTAGCATCACTGGGATCCAACGCCCACAGCCCAGGTTCCAGGCTTACATCAATGGAATCCGGCATGTTTGCTGTGCGCTGCGATCCGTGGAGATTCAGAAAGGGGGATCCTGGTGGTCGAGGGGCCCAGCTTCAATACACAACTTTGGCCCCTGCTTCGACAAGATGGGTGGTCCTGGAAGGCCCGGCTAGGATCAATCGGCTAGTAGGCTCGCCTGCGAGGGTCAACCGTGTCAATGCCACGCCCCTACCCTCATGGTCCGAGGGACAGGATTCAGGCTGGCAGCGGTGCGGGTATGGTGTCGGGGTAGCCCTGGCGTTCCACTCCCGAGCGCATTTATTGCTTGCCGGGTAGTGGGCGTCCCTTTGGGCTCCGTGGTGGGTGGGGAGCCCGGGCACTGAACCACTTCAAAACTTCATGAATCCTGATAAACATATTTCTTCAGGGGCCCCAACCCGGTCCCTATCTGAAAACATAGATAAAGATTCAGATAGCATTATTGCTACAAAGAGGCAGCGAACAGAAATATCATCAGGGCCTGTTCCAAGATTTCTAATTATACATTCTACCAATGAAACACCGATTGGTAAAATGTCACCCTTTTTTATACAAAAAGGTTTAGATGGGTTAGCAGGGTTACCCAAATTAGTTAAGAGGCTCTGTTCTGGAGACCTTTTAATTGAAACTAAAACTGACAGGCAATCTGAGCAGCTACTCCGAGCAACATCAATCGGAGGAGTACCAATAACAGTGACACCACATAGAACACTAAATTCATCAAGAGGTGTCATTTCAGAATGGAACCTTCTCAACGTAACCGAGGAGGAAATCTGCTTGGAATTGAAACTACAGGGAGTTATTGCCGTCAAGAGAATTAGTGCGTGTAGGGATGGGAAACTTGTTAAAACCAGGAGCATTATCCTGACTTTTAACTTGCCCAAACCTCCTGATGAGATTAAAGCTGGCTACATCAACTGTCCAGTGCGTCCATATGTTCCAAACCCTTTATGGTGTTTTAAATGCCAGAATATGGACATTCTCAAATGGCCTGCCGTGGAGTCCTTGCATGCGCTCGATGTGATGCAAAGGACCACGAAACAACAGCATGTTCAGCCACAAAACCCACCTGCATTAACTGTGAGGGAGAACACCCAGCCTATTCACGAGCATGCCAGAGGTGGAAAGAAGAAAAAGAAATTCAACGGCTGAAGGCAGAGCTAAACATATCGTACCAGGAGACAAGGAAAGCGGTGAAACCTCTAAACATCAACAAACCTACCTACGCCCAGAAGGTAGCAGGGAGGTGTTCCATTGGAACTCAGACAGACATGTCCATCCCTCCAAAAGAATCATTTACTCCCATCGCACGTTATCTCTTAAGCTCCCAAAAACGTGCACAGAAGGACCAATCAGCTGCCACTCCTATATCGATACCTCCTAATGCTCCCAAGTAACAAAAGCAACTGGAAAAGAAAAGAATAAGAAAGGTGAAGCATCCCTTAATACCCAGGAAAACATAGATGTCGAGCAGAAGGAGGTACAAGAAGACTGTTTTGGAGCTCTTTGCTGAGGAGGAAATGGACACTGGACAGCGTCCATACTTCCCCAGGAAGGAGAAAGCCAGAACTGAAAAAGGTAAGCCCTCAGCACCTCGGAAGCCACCTGATGGACCCACCAAGCCAAAATAATGGCTAAATTCCTACAGTGGAACTGTCGTGGATTCCGGCAAAATACTGATGACATCAAGGCACTCCTGCAAAAGCACAAACCAGCTTGCTTTTGCATACAGGAGACTTATTTAAAGGCAAATGATGACCCCACTATGCATAACATTACCATCATTCGTAAGGATAGAATTGTGGATGGTCCTGCTCACGGAGGAGTCGCAATCCTCATTGGCAACCAGATCCCATTTCAGCCATTGCAGCTTACGACTAGCATTGAGGCTGTAGCAATTCGCCTTTCAGTGGGGTTCTTATTAACTGTCTGCACCATTTATTTGCCACCTGGGATTGACATCCCCCAGAAAGGCCTTGATGATCTTATCATGCAATTGCCTTCCCCTTGTTTAATTCTTGGGGATTTCAATGGACATAATACTCTGTGGGGTGGTGCTAACATCAATTGAAGGGGACGAGTCATAGAGCATATGCTCACTGACAATGACCTCTCCCTCTTAAATGTGGGAACAAACACCTTCTTCCACATGCTTACCCGTACATTCTCTGCCATTGATCTTTCTATCTGCTCCCCTTCTCTCCTTCCCTCACTTACTTGGGAGGTAGAAGAAAATCCATATGGAAGCGATCACTTCCCCGTGATAACAACCCTAACTAGTGGTAGACCCTGTCTGCCATTTAGTTTACCGCGGTGGAAGATTTATCAGGCTCACTGGAATGCCTTTCAATATCTGGCAAACTTTGGCATCGCTACAGTCAGTCAGGAGCCAATCAATGAAGCAGTCATATATGTGACAGAAATGATTGTCCAAGCAGCTGCAATTGCAATCCCAAAATCATCCAGTCGGTTTCCACTATTTCCCAAACCTTGGTGGAATTCAGAATGCACGGCAGCAAAAAAAGCACAAAACAAAGTGTGGGGGATATTCCGCCGGTATCCCATGACTGAAAATTTAATATCATTCAAAGTGCACGTGCGAAAGTGCGTTATGTATGACGTCAGAGCCAAAGGAAATCTTGGATTCGTTTTACATCTTCCATAACTCAGGCTGCTAGCTCAAAAGTAGTCTGGGATAAGATCCGGAAAATGAAGGGAAAATATTCACCATGCCCTTCAGTGATCCTCAAGCACAACGGATGTCCAATTGCAGATCGAACTGCAGTTGCAAATACTTTAGGGGAAACATTTGCAAAAATCTCTGCAATAACATCTTTTCCCGCAGAGTTTTTGGCCCTGAAAAAGAAAATTGAGAAAAACCCACCGAACTTCTCTTCAAAAGGGCTTGAATCGTATAACAAGCCCTTTTTACAGGAAGAGTTAAATGCAGCACTCTCTCTCACGCATGCAAGTGCTGTGGGGCCCGATGACATCCACTACGAAATGGTAAAACACCTCTCACCACAATCTAAGGATCACCTTTTAATTCTGTTTAACAGAATTTTTATTCACAAACAATTTCCGGATTCCTGGCAAAGGGCTATCGTCCTTGCTTTCCCAAAACCAGGAAGAGACCCTAGCAATCCAAGTAACTATCGTCCTATTGCTCTGACAAGCTGTTTGTGCAAAGTCCTGGAAAGAATGGTTAATGCATGCCTCGTATGGTATTTAGAAACAAATGGTCTGCTTTCCAGGACACAGTGCGGCTTCCGAAGAAATCGATCCACTCTGGATCATTTAATCCGATTGGAAACGTCCATTCGTGATGCTTTTATTAAATCCGAGCATTTGGTAGCAGTTTTCTTTGATATTGAAAAAGCGTACGACACAGCCTGGCGATTTGGGATTTTAAAAGACCTCTATAACTTTGGTCTTAGAGGTAACCTTCCTGTTTTTATTAAAAACTTTCTTTCGAATCACTAATTTCAAGTCCGTTTAGGATCCACCCTCTCTCGAGTTTTCTCTCAGGAAGAGGGAGTCCCACAAGGATCTGTTCTAAGTGTCACGCTTTTCGCAATCAAAATAAACTCTATCGCAGAACAACTTCCACCCACTGTAAACAATGCCCTCTATGTTGATGACTTTGCTATATTTTGTCATTCATGCATTATGAGGGTCATTGAAAGGCAACTGCAGAAAACCATTGACTATCTTACAGCTTGGTCTTTGGCTAATGGGTTCAGATTTTCATCACAGAAGACTGTTTGTGTACACTTCTGTCGCAAACGTAATCTTCATCATGACCCAGAATTAAGGCTTGGGCAAAATAACACCCCAGTTGTAGCAGAATTCAAATTCCTTGGACTTATTTTCGACAAAAAGCTGACATTTTTACAACATATTCGTCAGCTGAGGACAAGATGTGTCAAAGGGCTTAACATCCTTCGTGCCCTTTCGTCAACTTCATGGGGCGCAGATCGTTCTACCCTTCTTCGTCTTTACCGAGCACTTGTCCGTTCCAAACTCGACTATGGGTCTCAGGTTTATGGTTCTGCTAGAGATAGTGCACTTCGGTGGTTAGATCCAATCCACCATCAAGCCATCCGGACAGCCACTGGAGCATTTCGCACATCTCCTGTCCAAAGCCTTTACGTTGAAGCAAATGAACCATCTCTGTCTCTTCGACGTAAGCAGTTGTCCTTACAGTACGCCTTCAAATTAAAATCCCCGCCCGATCATCCCACGTGGCCATCCGTTTTTGAGCCGCGTTGGGAAAACCTCTACAACACCCGTTGGACTGCCAACAAACCTTTTGGTATTCGCATTCAAGGGCTGCTGAATGAGCTGAACTTGACGGTAGACAACGTTGCCCAGTCACCAAGGCAATTCTTTCCACCCTGGCATGCTTATTTTCCAATTTGCGACTTCTCCCTTAAGATCTGGGAAAAGGCTACTACACCGCCATCTGTCTACCAGCAACTCTTTGCATCACATAGACAGCAGTATTCTGACTTTCTGCCAGTCTACACAGATGGCTCAAAGTTAGAATGTCATGTGGGATCTGCTGTTGTGTTCCCTCATAAAACATTATCCTATAAGATCCCACAAGAAACTAGCATTTATACTGCAGAGTTGCATACAATACAAACAGCCCTAGATCACATTAAAAATCGCGACTACCAGAGGTATATGATTTATTGCGATTCATCGAGTGTGTTACAGGCTCTGGTATCGGTGAGTTTTAACTCTCATCCGATCCTGTCCAGGATCCGGCAGATTCTTTTTTCTCTCAAGAAATTAGAATTCGATATTCGCTTTTGCTGGATCCCAAGCCACATTGGGATCCGGGGAAATGAATCGGCTGATGCCGCTGCCAAATCAGCCATTTCCCTGGATAATCATTGCCTGTCAGTCCCCTATACAGACTACAGGCAAATAATACGTTCCAAATTACTTTCCCAATGGAAAGATTCTTGGCATGGACAGGCCACAAATAAATTACATCACATCAAGCCTGTAATTATGCAATGGCAGTCCAGTCTACGCAGGGTCCGAAGAGAGGAAGTTGTTCTTGCTCGGCTCCGCATAGGTCATAGTCATCTAACCCATTCCTACTTGCTGAGGGCGGATGACCCACCTATGTGTGATATGTGCAATGTTATTTTAACCATCTGTCATATTTTAATAGAACGTCCTGTTTTTATAGAAGCACGACGCTTGTATTTTACTGCTTTTAATAATTTGACTGAGCCATTTACACTCAGTCAGATTATAGGTGACAGACACAATATGTCTGACGTTTTTAACTTTTTACAATTTATTAATTTTTATACAAAGATCTAAGTTTTATGCTTTTACTTTTATACCTTTTTAACATAATAATTAATTGTTTGACGTGGTAGCCTTGGCTACCAAAATGTTTAATAGCATTTTAAACTTGACTTGGCGCATTATGGCCTTAGCTGCCAATGCGCCATTAAAAACCAAACCAAACCAAATTCGGCTACCTCCAGGTAAAGTGAGAGAGCTCTGGCCAGCAACTGTACTGCAGGTGTGCTCACTGTGTGACATGCTCTGGTAATAGTGAGAAGTATTGTCCTTTGTATCGATTCTAATTTATTCCTATTTCTTACTATGGCCGAATGGGTGAACCACACACCGGCTCCATAGGTGATAATAAGTAGGAACATTGCGCACTATATGATTGCCAAGGTCTTTCTTTTGAGTCCCAAGTCCTGCTCAACTGATCCTGGCAATCATTAGCATTAGTAGAGCCATATGATGCAAGAAAGCAAGCTTATGCAGCATCAGCCATAAAAAAAAAAAATAATAATAAAAAAAAACCTTCCACTTAACCCGTCCATTCGTTCGAAATACCTGTCCAGCTGAGCCTTAAATTTATTTAGGCTATCAACTTCCACAACAAGGGATGGAAGTCTGTTCCACCAACCAAGTACCCGCTGGCTAAAGGCAAATTTCCGCACATCTATCCTACATCTGTCTTTCCTCAATCTGAATTTATGCCCTCTCAGGTGATTATTCTGAGCAAGAGTAAGAATCCCATCGGCATTGAGCATGCTCGAACCATTCAAGGCTTTATACACCTTTATCAGATCACATTGCCGGTGCCTAGTCTACAGACACTGTAATTTGCACAACTTAAACCTTTCTTCGTAAGAGCAACCCTTTGTTCCATTCACTAATCTTGTTGCCCTTCTCTGTACTCGTTCCAGCAGCTCTACATCCTTCTTGAAATGAGACCTCCAGACCTGTATACGGTACTCAAGGTGTGGCCTGACCATTGCCTTATACAAGGGAATAATCACCTCCTTATCCCTGCTAGAAAAATTCCTGTATATCATTGACAAGACACCATGAGCTACTCTTGCAGCCCATCTGCGCAGCTCAGAGAACTTCATATCTGCCTGCACAATTACTCCCAGGTCCCTTTCATTCTCTACCACTGTCAGTGTAGTACCACAGAGTTGATACATTGCTCTGGGGTTGCTGTTTCCCATATGTAGTACTTTACATTTGTCAATGTTAAACTTCATTTGCCACCTCTCAGCCCATCTGCTCAACCTTTCCAGATCCTGTTGCAGCAGCATAGCATCAGTAGTGTCCTTAAGAACCCTGCCAACCTTTGTATCGTCTGCAAACTTGGACATTAAGCTTGATATACCATCATCAGTATCATTTATAAATACAGAAAACAACAATGGACCCAACACTGAATCCTGCGGGACTCCACTAATAACATTAGTCCATGATGAGCAGTGTCCATTGATTTATCATACCCACGTAATTTCTCACTTTCTTCACCAAGTAGGTCAAATGGGAGTAAAAAGTTAATTTTGAATCAGACTACTCCAAGATATTTTAGTTCTGTTACCATTTTTATAGTAGTTGTGTTAATTTTGATTTGTGGGTGTCTTCTAATGTCCAAATTGCCTTTTAGAAGTATTTGTTTGGTTTTTTCTGACGATATTTTGAGCATGTGCGTTTGTCCCCATTCCTGCAGCTGCAAGAGGGCAGCATTTGATCTTTGCTCTACAACCACTCTTGTGTTTCCTTTTACAAGGAAAATCATGTCATCTGCAAAGGCCAGGCTTTCCACAGGGCTCAGATCCAAGGCCAGAAATTCGTCCAGAACAATATTCCAGAAGAAAGGGCCAAGGATGGAACCCTGCGGGTAGCCTTTATTCACAGGGCGTGCCAATTTCTGGAACCTTGTGCGTACTGAGACACTTTTGTCTGTAAGGTAGTTGTTTATTACCTTATAGAGGTTTTGTGGGGAATTTTCCTGGCAGAGTCTCCTTAGGACACTAGGCCATCAGAGTGATTAAAATGCCCCTGCAAAGTCAATGGAGATTGCCAACATATATTTCTCCTCCGAGTTTTTAACTGTTTTCAGCAAGTGGTGCGTGGCATCCTCTGTAGTGTTGCCTTGCTTAAAACCATACTGATTGTTGGAATGTAAACCTGCTTCCGTGTAGTATTGAGCTAATCTGCTATATATTAGTCTTTTGTATATTTTCCCTAGTACAGGGAGTAGGGCTATTGGTCTATATGATTTGGGATCAGTAGGGGGTTTCTCGGGGTTTTTGAGAATTAATCTTAATGCTGTTTTTTTTCCATATTTTTGGGAATATACCTTCTGTCATACAGTTATTATATAGTGCTATTAATTTGTCTGGTGCTATTTCCACTAATTTTTTGATAATCTCAACCTCTAAGAGATTAAAACCTGGGCATTTATTGTTTTTGGTTTTAGATAGTGCTATTTCTAAGTCTTGTACGGTAAACAGAGGTTCAACATTGGTATTGTCATATTCAGTGTTTTCTTTTATAATGTCTAGCTGGGTGGAGGAATGATCCCCGATTTCAGTCTGAATAATACTGTCTAGGATTTTATTTACAGAATCCACCCAGCACAGGGTTGGGGTTCCATCTGGTTTGACAGTAGTTTCTAAGACATCTCCTCTTGGCAGCTTGTTGGTCACTATTCTGTAGACAACTCCCCAAGGATTATTGTTTCCAGTAGTTCTCACCAAGTGTCTCCAGCATTCCTTTTTTTTTGTCTCTTATGAAGACTGTATACTGATTCCTGAGAGACTCTATAAGAATCTCTCAGTGTATCCACCTCATTTTGTGGCCAAGATGTTCTGACTCTTTGAAAATGTCTCCTTGCCTGGTGTACACTTCTCCTGAGTATAGTCAATTCGGGACACCACCAGGGAACTGCCTCCTTCCTCAGTTTTTTCCACAGGAGAGACAGGTTTGATGCTTTTGTAAAAATGTTTGTCATAGTCAGTGCTTGCTCGTCCGGACTACAGTTGTCTGATCTAGACCACTCATTTTCTTGTTTTTCCAGCTCAGCTGCTGTATGTTCTGTGAAAATCTGCCAGTTTGCCTTTTTAAGGTTATACCTTTTGATATCCAAAAGGGAGTGTTTGTTGTTTGTAATTGCCTGTTTAGTTTGAAGGAAATGACTCTGAAGGGATCTGATATGGTCCAGGCTGGCTGGAGACACCAGTCTGTGATTTTATAAGCTATTGAATTGGTGGCAAGAGTAACATCGATGTCACTCTCCCACATGGCACTGCTGAAAGTTGGGAGGTTATTTGGTTGGTTTAGCACTTGAAAGGGTGAGGTGGCTATATAGTCTGAAAGTGATCACAGTGTTGAAGTGGGATTTACTCAAGGAGGTAACTACCATCAGAGGTAAAGGGAAGGGTTTTTGTTTTCGTAAAGGCGACTATGATGGTCTGAGACAGTATTTAAATTCTATACAGTGGGACCAACTGATGATGTTACCAACAGCAAACTCAAAATGGGAAGCATTCGAGGAACTAATCTTGGAGGCTACCAGGCTTTACATACCAACTAAGAAATATTGTTCAAGGTTTAGGCCTAAATGGTTGTCAGATGAACTAATGAGACATGTGGCAGAGAAGAAAAATGCATGGGATACATACAAATTAATGGGTGACATGGAAGCCTATGATAGATATAAGTTGGTCTGTAACCAAGTCACAAAGGAGATTAGGCAGGCAAAGGCAGACTACGAAAAATCCTTGGCAAAGGATGCAAAGAAAAACAGAAAAGAGTTTTTTACCTATTTAAACTCAAGAAGGAAAGGGATGAATCAGATTGGTCCACTGGATGTTGATGGTTCAACAGTTGAGGATCCTGCTCAGGTGGCTAACAATCTAAATCAGTATTTTGCATCTACATTCACGCATGAGGAGTTATTCAGGAAGGAGAATGATGTAGGTAAAGTAAACATTGGCAGTGAGCTGGATGATTTTGTAATAACTGAGAGGAAAGTGGAGGAGAGATTGTTGAGGATAAACATAAAAAAGGCACCTGGGGTGGATGGGATCTATCCAGTTATATTAAAGGAGGCAGCAAAGGAAGTAAGCAAACCCCTAGCCATAATTATGAGAGCTTCTTTGGACTCAGGGGAGGTACCCATAGACTGGAGATGTGCAAATGTAACCCCAGTTCACAAAGGAGGATCAAAGGCTGACACAAGTAATTATAGACCTGTTAGTTTAACTTCTGTTCCAGGTAAATTAATGGAGGCACTGGTTAAAGAAGCACTGCAGGATCATCTAGACAAGAATTCAGTTATAGCTCAGACGCAGCATGGTTTTGTTAAGGGCAGGTCTTGCCTGACCAATTTGATTGGATACTATGATGTAGTCACAAAAGAACTGGATGCAGGGAATAACTTTGATATTATATATTTGGATCTTAGAAAGGCTTTTGATACTGTTGCACATGGAAGACTGCTGCACAAATTGGAGCAGTGTGGCATTGGAGGCAAATTGCTGCTATGGATAAGGGGATGGTTGAGTGGCAGAAGACAGAGAGTGGTAATCAATGGACATTGCTCAACGTGGACTAATGTTATTAGTGGAGTTCCTCAGGGTTCAGTGTTGGGTCCGTTGTTGTTTTTGGTGTTTATGAATGATATTGATGATGGGATATCAAGTTTAATGTCCAAGTTTGCAGATGATACAAAGGTTGGCAGGGTTGTTAAGGACACCACTGACGCTATGCTGCTGCAACAGGATCTGGAAAGGTTGAACAGATGGGCTGAGAGGTGGCAAATGAAGTTTAACATTGACAAATGTAAAGTACTACATATGGGAAACAGTAACCCCAGAGCAAAGTATCAACTCTGCGGTACTACACTGACAGTGGTGGAGAATGAAAAGGACCTGGGGGTAATTGTGCAGGCAGATATGAAGTTCTCTAAGCAGTGCAGACGAGCTGCAAGAGTAGCTCATGGTGTCTTGTCAATGATATACAGGAATTTTTCTAGCAGGGATAAGGAGGTGATTATTCCCTTGTATAAGGCAATGGTTAGGCCACATCTTGAGTACTGTATACAGGTCTGGAGGCCTCATTTCAAGAAGGATGTAGAGCTGCTTCAACGGGTACAGAGAAGGGCAACAAGATTAGTGAATGGAACAAAGGGTTGCTCTTACGAAGAAAGGCTTAAGTTTTGCAAATTACAGAGTCTGGAGACTAGGCGCCGGCGAGGTGATCTGATAGAGGTGTATAAGGCTTTGAAATTTTGGATGGATAGCATTCAGGAAATATAGTCACATACTGAAGAGCAATATCCCAGTTTGTCTGAAACGTAAATTAATGAATCAATGTATACTCCCCACCATGACTTATGGAAGTGAAACTTGGGCACTCACCAAAAGAATGGAAGAGAAGCTAAGAACTACACAGCGAAGAATGGAACGAATTATATTGGGAATCAGACTGTTAGATAAGAAGAGAAACACATGGATTAGGCAGCAAACTCAAGTAAAGGACATTCTTATCAAAACTAAAGAACTAAAATGGTCTTGGGCAGGACACATAGCTCGAAGACATGATGACAGATGGACTAAGAAAATAACAGAATGGTACCCAAGAGGAGTCAGAAGAAAACCTGGAAGACAAAGGCGGAGATGGATAGATGAAATTCATGAGTTTTTGAGTAGTAAATGGATGGCCAGTGCTCAAAACAGAAGGAACTGGAAAGTTGCTGGAGAGGCCTTCATCCTGCAGTGGATTGAAAATGGCTGATGATGATGATGAAGGCTTTGAATGGTTTGAGCATGCTCAATGCCAATGGGATTCTTCATCTTGCTCAGAATAATCAGCTCAGAGGGCATAAATTCAAATTGAGGAAGGACGGATGTCGGATAGATGTGCGGAAATTTGCCTTTGGCCAGCGGGTGGTTGGTTGGTGGAACCGACTTCCATCACTTGTTGTTGAAGTTGATAGCCTAAACAAATTTAAGGCTCAACTGGACAGGTATTTCGAGCGAACGGAGGGGTGAAATGGGAGTGGTGTGTTTTTTTTTTTTTTTTGGCTGATGCTGAATAAGCTTGCTTTCTTGCATCATATGCCTCTACTAATGCTAATGTTGTGTTTGCCTGGTCTGTCTTCCGTATGGCTATGCCATAAGGCTGACCGGCAATTGACATCAGTACACACTATAATATTTGCAGTAGGTAGCAAGTCTGTGACTACTTGTTATTCAGTAGTTGGATTTATATCTTCACCTGGTCTGGAATATAGTGAAATAATGTAAAACTGTCCTACAGAACTGGTGATATGGGCACACACTCCCACTGGGGAGCAGAGGTGGCCCACCTTTGTGACTGTAAGGTCAGTATTTTTAACTACTGTTGCTGTAGAAGGGGACACCTGAGGTGTATTCCATTATTTTATAGCCTCTTGGGTATCCCCGAACCTTACCTATATGTGTGTAGGCTCCTGGAGCACCAAGATATCTATATTTTCTTCTAATTTGAGTTTGATTTGATCTACAACAGCTCTTGCTCTTTGAGCATTCAATTGGACAAGATTTAGAGCCCTAGTCACATTTATGTTTTCAATCTGGCCCATAGTTAGTCCTAGATTGTTTAAGTTTTGTCATTTTTTTTTATAACTGGGGCATTTATACCTGATACTATGTGTATAGTTAGTTAGCCGTGCTGCCTTGCAGGGAGCACATTTTTGCTGCTGAGACTTATTTTTGCAATTTTTGTAATCGTGGCCAGCTACTGCACAGTGACCACACACAGGTTCTTTCTGACTGCAGTCTTTGGCAATGTGACCATATTTATGGTAGTTAAAGCATCTTTGGATAGGGAAATATTCCCTAAATCTATGACTGGTCCAGACAGCATAGATTCTCTGTTGTCCCTGCAATACCTTCCAAATTTCTGGTGTAATTTCTGCAATTATGTTGAGCTGTCCATTCCTTTTGTTTTTTGTTTATCTTTTCAGCAGGAACTCAGCAGCAAATTCATCTATTGTCATTTCATTGTTAAAGTTTTTGAAGTAGATGTCCATCTTGAATTCTTTTTCTATTACTGACACAGGTACATCAAAGATTATAATATTTGGGTTTTTCCCTTTTGGTTTTTCAGGAAGCAAGCCCAGTTTTTCCACCTCAGGATGGTTTTCTATTTTACTTAGATCTTCTTTGCTTGTTACCTCGATCAGGACTCCATTATTCCTAATTTTTCGCATGTTGTTTATCTTTATTTCTCTCAGATGAGGCCTCAACGTTGTTACCACTGTGTCCTTAACTGCCTCACTGGTTTTATGGGTAGAGTCACTTTTTGCTTTCAGAATAATAATGTTGCTTTCCTTGTTTATATTAGTTGCTTAGTAGCTATTTGTTTAGCTCTAATTATGTCCTGTTTGCCATTAACCTTTGCAGCTTGGGCATAAGTTAATGTGTTCATTATTTTATAGTTGTTCTTCTCCTCTATTCTTGATTTTCAAAATCTCTAATTTTGATTTTAACACTTGGTTCCCTGTGTTTAATTCAATCAGGCGCTGCTCAAGCAGTGACCAACAGCTCACTGCTGCAGCCTAATTGCAGAAGTAATCCTGTTGGTTTGCTTGTGCATATATTCTTCTAGATACACTCTGGTTTCCTTTGCCTGTTTGATAGGGTCAGTCAAATTTGTTAAGTAGTCTAATTTTAGTTCTTCTGTCTTTTGTTGCAACTCTGGAATTTCTGTAGTTTCTTGATTTTTCCCTTTCCTGACCATCCAGTTCATTACCATTTTCCTCATTAATAGGGGCTTTCTCCTTGAGCACTCTAACTTCATTTTCAGAGGAGTTTTTAATTCATTGTTCAGGATTGTCATTATTTGATTTTTCAGCCATAATTTCTGAATTAAATTCACTTTTGTAGCAATAAGTTAATTGCTGACATTTTAAGTAGTGGTTTGAAGTACTTATTTCCAGTGTAGGCCCAATAGAAGTCAAAAATCACGATTTTTCAGTTTTGGCGGGAAAACTCTCTTATAAACTAAGTACAGTCAATCCTCGTATAGCACGATAGTTGCGTTCCTAGAAACCCTCGTGCAATATAAACAACAGGCCCTATGGGAAAAATAGGGTTAGGTGCCAATCACCCAAGATTGAACACACGTTGGTAACCAAAACATTACCAAACACAATAAATAAAATACTTATGTATTTTATAACGATTAAAATTTACGTATTTTATTACAACTATTACGTAATAAAATATTGCTAATGCTTTTGCTTCTATCGTAAGCAAACTTGTTTTTTGTTTGATTTTCTATCTAAACAGATGACAGGCGTTCCATCTCTTCCAATTCTTTGTGTCTTAATCTAATGGATTTTAATTACACTTTGAGTTGTTCCTGCTATGAAAGTTGTTTTTATTTTCTCTGCATTCTTTGTAATTCTCGGCGTTGCCTCATTTAGGTCTGTAGCACGTGCAATATCACATGGTCTTTCATTTTGCTCAAAGCGTTTCACAATTTCATATTTTTTCTCTATCAACAGAGGCGGACTGGCCATAAGCCTTACCGGGAAAACCCCAGTGGGCTGGAGGCCAGTGTGATTTTGGCCGTAAACCATAGTATGAAGCCACTATATATTTTCCCTGGTAAGAATTTTTGATCCAGTCTGCCTCTGTTTATTGATATTGCTTTTCTTTTTCTCTCTGAATCTGCAATGTCTTCACCAGGATGCTTCCTTTTCATACCTTTTAAGCATTTTACTCATTTTTAGGGAATAAAGCACAATTACAAAACGAGGAGGCACGCTTGATACACATAAACAAAGCTGCGCGCGTGTAGCAACTGAATAAACAACACCGTAAAGGCAGAGATACACTATTAACACCTCACATTTTACTAAAGCACATTTCTAGGGGTTACTACCATAAAACAATAAAAACAATTTCCAGTTGCTTTTCTGCTAGTGGAATCTGTTATAAACTGGTAGTAAACTCGATCTAATTGCATTTGCGATTATACTGATAGCTGGAATTGTGTCGGTTTTTACTTTATTATGGTGAAATGTGTTTCCCCTTCAGTGATATAAAAAACATAAATACATTTTCAGAATCTTCTCTTCGTTCCTATCGTGTTGCGTTCAGTTGGGGTGATTCCACGTTCGACTGCCATTTCTTGTAAACACAAAGGTGAATCATGCATAAGCGAATTTGGTTCATCTTATATAAGATATCGTTCCCCTATTTGTAAATCGTGTATGATTGAATTCGTGTAGTGTAAACACGTGTTATATGAGGACTGACTGTATAAGTTAATTCTGTCACTAGCATTATGACATAAAAATAACCTTATCACAGGCAGTTTGAAGTATAATATCAAAATTTTTGGAGTTTTGAGATGTACTCAAATTAGTAGCTATGCCAGTGGGTTTGCTACCACTGGTGCTGTAGCAATCGCGCTGAGCAAAAACTCTCAAAAGAGCAACAATAGGCAATTACAATCACAAAAACTATTCTTACCCAACTTAATTTACTTACCTTCATCTGTGATATTCTTCAAATCTGAAAAATCCATGTTGTAATACTTGAATAAATCGAAGATCTCGCAATAAATATTGTCAGCAATCGCCGTCTGCCGTTTACATCAAGTGGAGGCTTTGTGCAGATGCGTCTGTACACCTACACAACTGCAGCGCCACATCCCATTGCCTTGTACAATGGGATAATCACCTCCCTGTCCCTGCTAGCAAAATTCCTATGTATCATTGACAAGACTCCATGATCTGCCCTGGCAGCCCGTCTGCACTGTTCAGCAAACTTCATATTTGACTGCACAATCACCCCCCCCAGGTCTTTTTCACTTTCCACTTCCCTGAGTGTAGTACCACACAGTTGGTATGTTTCTCTTCGGTTATTGCTACCAATATGCAGTACTTTGCATTTATCAATGTTAAACTTCAGTTGCCACTTCTCAGCCCATTTGCCCAACTTATTAAGATCCAGTTGGAGTAGCATACTGTCTTTACTGTCGTTAACAACCTTGCCAACCTTTGTATCATCTGCAAACTTGCACATTAATCCTGATATACCTTCATCAATATCATTGATGAATACACAAAAGAACAATGGGCCCAGCACTGAACCCTGGGTTTAGTGCTGGGCCCACTAATAACATTTGTCCATGAAGAGCAGTGTCCATTGATTGCCACTCTCTGTTGTCTCCCACTCTACCATAGCTTTATCCATTGTAGCAACTTACCCTTAATGCCATACCTCTCCAATTTGTACAGCAGTTTTCCATGTGCAATGGTATCAAAAGCTTTTCTGAAATCCAAGTATATGATATCAAAATTATTTTTAACATTCAGTTCCTTTGTGACCACATCATAGTAGCTAATCAGATTGGTTAGACAAGACCTCCCTTTAACAAACCCATGCTGTATCTTAATTATTACTGTGGTCTTATCTAGATGATCCTGCAATGCTTCTTTAACCAGTGACTCCATTATTTTTCCTGGAACACAAGTTAAACTAACAGGTCTATAGTTACTTGTGTCACCTTGTGAATTGGTGATACATTTGCACACCACCAGTCCATGGGGACCTCCCCTGAGTCCAAGGAAGCTCTCATAATTATTGCTAAGGGTTTGCTTACTTCCTTTGCTGCCTCCTTTAATATAACTGGATAGATCCCATCCACCCCAGGTGCCTTCCTTATGTTTAACCTCAACAATTTTCCCTCCACTTTGCTCTCAGTTATTACAAAATCACTTTGCTCCCTGTTAGAGTTTGATAAACTTCTGGCATTCCCCTCATTGAATAACTCATTATGTGCGAATGTAGATGCAAAATACTCATTCAGTTTATCAGCTACCTGAGCATGATCATCAGTAGTCAACCCATCTATGTTAAGTGGTCCGATTTGATTCATCTCTTTCCTTCTAGAGTTTACATAAGTAAAGAACTCTTTGCTGTTTTTCTTTGCTTCCATTGCCAAAGATTTCTCGTATTCTGCCTTCGTCTGCCTAACCTCCTTTTTGACTTGATTACAGACAAGCTTATATCTGCCATAAACATCTGTGTCACCTGATAATTTATATGCATCCCATACATTTTTCTTCTCTGCCACAAGCCTCATTAATTCATCTGACATCCATTTAGGCTAGAACCTTCAACAGTATTTCTTAGTTGGAATGAAAAGCCTGGTAGCCTCCAAGATTAAGTCTCTGAAGGCTTCCCATTTAGAATTTAACGTTGTTAACATCATCAGTTGATCCCACTGTACAGAATTTAAAAACTGTCTTGAGACCCCTGTAGTCACCTTTATGAAAGCAAATGCCCTTCCCTTTAGCCTTGATGGTAGTTACATCTTTAAGTAATTCCCACATTGTGATCACTGTCACCCAGTGGTTCCTTTATTTTTTATCTGCAAATTCTTAATGCATGAATAATCACTGCTGATAATCAGATCAAGAGTATTACTCCGCCTGGTTGCCTCTCGAACATGCTGCTGTAGAAAACTGTCATCCAATAAATCCAAAAAATGTCTTGCTAGTGTGTGAGTGACCAACTCACAAGTTCCAGTCAATATCTGGAAAGTTAAAATCCCCCATTATGACATTCTGATTTACTGGCCCACTCTATTTCTCTGCACAATTGCTCATTATACTCATCAGATTCATTAGGCCTATAACACACACCTACTCTCATTTTTCTTTTCCCAGTTATGTCACACCAAACAGACACAACATTGCATTGTTCACCAACATCAATTGTGGATGCACTTCCTTAGATTTTGTGTTTCTTAACTAACAGCATAACCCCTCATCTCTTCCTGTCCTGTCTATCCTTTCTGTACACATTGTACTTTCCCAAATTCCAATTCTGCACTGCTTATATCTGTGTGACACCACGACTCTGATATCCCAACAATATCTGCCTTTGATGTCTTGACTAGCATTTCAAGCTCATCAAATTTATTAACTATACTCCTAGCATTGGTGTACATGCAAGTATACATGCACCTGTTTCTACTCTTAGCTACCCTAACACAAACCATGTATTTACTTGTTCTGCAATGACTCCCAGCAGTCTCTGATATCCCCTGCATCTTGTTTTCCAGGCTGCTGCTCATTCCAATAGAAGCAGTGCAAGAATCACTTTTGCCTCTTCCTGTGGTCACTGTTAACCTTTTATTCTGTATATCCCCCCAAGCTAGCAGTTTTCCGACCCACCTAACACTGCCTCGATAGCATCAGCAACTATTCTTGCACCCTTTCTATTTAAGTGTACACCATCCCTGTAGAAGCAGTCTCTCTTGTCAACAAGCACAGACCAGGCTGAAAAAATTTCTGCTCCCTTGAGCCTTTCACAATCTCTCCAGGGCCGAATTGATCGACAAGGCTCTCATCATATACTCCCTCCTATCGTCTCTGGGCAGAATTGGACACTTTCACATTCAACCCTAACTCACGACTTTTTTCAACATTGACCTGTACTTGTTGTGTAAATCTGCAGATCTCTTACTCTTAATGTCATTATTTCCAACAATATCACCTTTTGTGCCCTTAAAAGATGATATCTGCTCTGTGACATTATCAACTTTTGCCCCTGACGGACATACCCTGGTCCTGTTCCACCTATCTTTCTTGCATAGTCTCTCTAACAATACTCATCAACAATAACCAGTTCCTTGAAATATCTAGATCTCACAGACATCTGTGGGAATTCTTTATGTCACTATCCTAACTTTAAATAATCTGTTTCTATACGAAAGTACAATTTTTTATGATATAAAAAAGTTATATTTGATAAAAAATTCTATTAGTTTAATATATTTGTGCTTAGATCTATTAGTTGTTAGGGAAAATGGGTTGCTGCTGTAAGCTGTTTGTCACTTGATATTCTTCCTGCACTTCATCTTACTGGATGGATTCTTGAGTGTTTTTTTTTTTCTTTTTTTAAACAGCAGACTTCAAATACTCTCACAGAGAAAAATTCAAGTGGGGATAAATTGAGTGAAAAAATAATACCTTTTTCTTAATGGAGATTGTTAGACTCACCTTGAAGAATTTTCTGTATGAATCAGTTACTTAGTTTGTGAAACAGTTATTAGAAATTCAGTGCACTTATTTACGAACTGTATATCTAATAGAAAGTTACAGCTGGTCCTGCCATGATAGTATATTGCCATATAGTGCAAGGAAGCCACAGACTTTTGCTGCACTGAAAAAAAAAAAAAAAACCCTCAATTAGATAAGAAAATACAAATTATATGCTTCCCTCCTCACACAGGTAACTATCCAGTTGGCCTTTGAATTTATTCAAACTGTCAGCCTCAACTACATGCAAGAGCAACTTGTTCCTACAATCAGTGACTCGCTGGCTAAAAGAAACATTTTCTACAATCTAATCTAAACCTCAACCCCCGTAATTTGAATCTATGACCCTTAGTTCTGGAATTCTTTATAACAGTGAGAATACATCTTTATTCATTTTATTACTCCCTCTCAGAGCCTTATAAAACTCAATCAGGTCACTTCTGAGGTACCTAATTGTCAAGCTCTGTAGCCCACATAATCAGAGTTTTTCCTCATGTGGTTATCCTTCTGCCAATCTCACCATTCGAGTTGCCCATCTTTGGACCCTTTCAAGAAGCTTGATGTTTGTTTTCAGATGAAGTCTCTATACTCAAACACAGTATTCCCAATGTGGTCTTATACTTTATACAGTGGTATAAAGTATAAGACCAAATTTATCTATTGCTTTTTACAGTGGGATCATGACCTCCTTATCTGTAGGATAATGTTCGATAAATTGATAGGACATCACATGGGCTTTCCTGGCTGCCTGCCTTCCTTTTAACACTTTTCAGAAAACTTCATATCTGACCGTATTGTAACTCCCAGATCTCTTTCCTCCTGCACTGTTTTTAATTCAATCCCACAGAGTGTATAATTTATTTGTGGGTTGCTATTCCCCAAGTGTAAAACCTTGCATTTAGTAGCATTAAAACATAGTTGCCACTTCTCTTTGAAGTCTGTTCAAGTCATCCTGAAGGAGTGCTGCTTGACACTGATCATTAACGACTGCTAATCTTTGTCATGTGCAAATTTTGACATCACACCTTCTTCCCTTCATCAATGTCATTTATGAAATTGAGAAACAACAGTAATCCAAGAATTGATCATTAAGGGACCCACTGCTGACTTTACACCAATCTGAAGAATATCCATTAATCGCAAACTTCTGCCCTGCAGCCACCCAACAATCCATTTTAGAATCTTACCAGTAATCCCAACCTGTTCAAGCTATACAGTAACCTCTTATTAGGGACCGAGTCAAATGCTTTGTTTTGCAAAAATCCAAATAAACTATGTCGAAATTGTTCCCTAAATCCAGCTCATTATTAACTATGTCAAAATAGCCTACTAATTTAGTTAAACATGATTTGCCCTTAACAAAGCCATGTTGTGTGTCCTGAATTCCATATCTATCTAAATGTCCCTGGATTGCACTCTTAATCATTGTCTCTAAGATTTTTCCTACCACAGAAGTCGGACTAAGCAGTCTGTAGTTACCAACTTCACGCTTAGAACCGCTTTTATGTATTGGCGATACATTGGTACTTCTCGAATCCAAAGGAATCTCCTCTGAGTCCAAAAATGCCCTTACAATTAACCTCAATGGTTCAGTGCACTCCCTTGCACTCTCCCTCAAAACTACAGGGTACATGACTTGAATTCTGGGTTTACTGATAATGGCAAAAATCCTAGCACCACCTTTGTTCAAATGAATACCATCTCTACAAAATAGATTCCTTCTATATTTACAAATGCGGGCCATGCTGATAATAATTTCCCCCCTAGAGCCTTGCAGATTTCCTCAAGTCTCAAGTTGACCCACGAGGCTTCCATCCTATAATCCCTCCCATTGTGTCTGGGCAGAATTGCAGACATACACATTCTGACCTAACTTGTGGCATTTTTTCAGCATAGTCCTATATTTTTCCAACAGATGGTCAAGTCGTGTATGTTTAATATAGTTAATCCCCACATGAATAATAATTCTCTCGTTACCTCCCTTAAACTCTGACAATCTGTTGGTAACATCATCAGTTGTTTCTCCTGGCAAACATTCTCTGGTTCTGGACCACCTATCTTTATTACAAAAAATGTTACCCATTTCCCTGATACTAGAGTCCCAATAAAACTGGATCACCTTCTACCAGAGCAGGCCGCACTTAATGTGCGAATACATTCTGAAAAAAAAAGTAGAGAAATGCACTCTATAGCATGTGCTTTTTCATGTAACAGTCAAGTATTAGTTCCATGATAGCTATAAATTATCATTATTTACATCATTTTCAAATTTAATTTTATCAATACAGTATATGGACTATACCTTACATCAGTAGTTCTCGACCAGTGTGCTGTGACCCTTTTCAAATATGCTACACAAGATTAGGAAAAATTCAGTTGAGTTCGATGGCAATCACTATTTCGATGTGCTGTTAATATTCATCTTTTAACTTAAAGTGTGCATTCAGTGATAAAAGATTGGGAACCACTGCCTTACATATTATGCTGTGATTGGTAAATAACATATTAAAACTTAAAGGTTATTAAATAAAAATTTATTGAAAAAAAAAACATACACGATCAATATTTTTTGTTTTTGATGACTAACCTTTCACTCAAAGGAAAATGGGTGGAATTTCTTGTATTTTTTAGAGTTAATGTAAGGTTGGTTGCCCGGCTGTTTTTGTTCTCTTCTAAAATAAATCTGTAGCTAGCTGCTCATCAGATTATATAATTTTCTTTTTGAATGAGCAGCTTCTTTTAATATCCAAATTCATGTCGGAAGTAATTTTTTCCAAAACTTTGAAACTTCATTGTTATTTCAATATTTATTTTATTGTTTGCTATATGGGTAGCAAGAATATGTATATGTAGGAAACTAGATAGAAATTTTTATACACAATATGCAACATGGACAACCATAAACTGAAATGACACTGGTGAGAAAGGCTAACATGGCAGTCTGTGGGTTTGGTGCATGTAACTTCAAATTTCCAAGTGTGTAATGGTGGAAAAGTTGCTAAATAAATAGGCATGCATGTAACTTGAAACATGCATTGTAAGATGGTGTATTATAGCAGGATGTTTGCACTGTAACACAATCTCAGGTAATAGGTAAATGTAATATTCAAAAAATAAAAGTTTATTTCAGTTTAAATTTACCTTTTTATAGAGTGCAACATTTCCAAAACTGAAAGATATATTTAATATTTTTTTTTATGACAGAAAATAGTAGGTTATTATGACATTGCAATCGGTTGTACTTCATACAATCATTTATATACAGCCAGTTTGCAGCAGAAATTAAAATCTGTTATTAAGGAGGATTGCTTGTGATCGAATTGTTTTGGAGAATTTTTGGGAATAATTTTTTTTAAAAATATTTTGAAGGTACCCTCATAATTAACCTCAATGGTTCAATGCACTGCCTCACGTTCTCCCTCCAAACTACAAGGAGTGTTTTAGATAACACAGAACACATAGTCATGCTATGTTTTCTGTGTTTTAAACCTGCATTTAATGGACTACAGAAAATGACATACCAGCTCACCAGATTCCATTTTTATGTTAACTTTGCAAACTTATTTTAGAGAGGAGACTAAGCAAGGGAAAACAGAGAGACATCTATGAGCACTATTAAAAAGTGAATACTATACTGTCTGATACATTCTGAATAATAAGTAGACAGGTAAATGGATTATTTTTGTATCCAAAAACATGAACATTTCAGTAATTTGAATACCTCCCCCATGCTTTAACATCCCCTCTTGGATTACTGTGATTGCATTTCATTTTTTTATATATACAGGGTGATTCACTACCAGTGTGACAAACTTGCAGGAGGTGTAGGGGGCACAAAGACGAATCGGAATCACATAGCATTGCAGGGTCTGAAAAGCCTTCGTCATGTGGTAGAGGACGTTGAACAGGAGGTCGCATGAACAGCGATCCCGCTGGAAGTCAGCATTTGCGAACCGGTTCCCGAGGCAGTAGGATGGACGAGTATTCAAACGTTGAACTGGCCGACATGCACCTCGCGTATGGAGCTGCCGAGTGTAATGGGCGCACCGCTCTGTGCTCGTACCAGGAACGTTTTCTGCACAGGCGTGCTCCTCATCATACGATTTTCGCACATGTGCACAGAAGGTTACGTGAGACTGGTTGTTTCACCAGAGGTACCATGAATCGAGAGCGAACGACGAGGACGCCAGACAATGAGGAGAATGTCCTATGTCTTGCAGAAGGCAAATCGAGTACGAGTACTCGAGCGATAGGCCAACGATTGGGTATTTCCCAATCCACTGTATGGAGGATACTGTCAACAAACCAAATGAGTTCATACCATCTGCAATGCCTCCAATCATTGGAGCCTGCGGATTATCCAGTCCGGAGGACTTTTGCTACTTGGTTTCTTCAACAGAAACGGTTCGCAAATGCTGACTTCCAGCGGGATCGCTGTTCATGTGACCTCCCGTTCAACGTCCTCTACTGCATGACGAAGGCATTTCAGACCCTGCAATGCTATGTGATTCCGATTCGCCTTTGTGCCCCCTACACCTCCTGCAAGTTTGTCGCACTGGTAGTGAATCACCCTGTATATATAAAACTCTACATTAATACCATATTGTTTGTTTAAAATATTTAATCACATGTGCACAGAAGATTACGTAAGACTGGTTGTTTCACCAGAGGTACCATGAATCGAGAGCGAACGACGAGGACGCCAGACAATGAGGAGAATGTCCTACGTCTTGCAGAAGGCAAATCGAGTACGAGTACTCGAGCGATAGGCCAACGATTGGGTATTTCCCAATCCACTGTATGGAGGATACTGTCAACAAACCAAATGAGTTCATACCATCTGCAATGCCTCCAATCATTGGAGCCTGCGGATTATCCAGTCCGGAGGACTTTTGCTACTTGGTTTCTTCAACAGAAACGGTTCGCAAATGCTGACTTCCAGCGGGATCGCTGTTCATGTGACCTCCCGTTCAACGTCCTCTACTGCATGACAAAGGCATTTCGGACCCTGCAATGCTATGTGATTCCGATTCGCCTTTGTGCCCCCTACACCTCCTGCAAGTTTGTCGCACTGGTAGTGAATCACCCTGTATATATAAAACTTTACATTAATACCGTATTGTTTGTTTAAAATATTTAATCAAATCATTGCGGAATCAGGGATAGTAAATTTTAACCAAGAAGCAGTGTTGTAATGCTTTACAAGTCTGACTGAAAAATACTGTTGCATGTTAATCACGAGTTCAAGGTTAGCATGTTAATCATCAGTTCAAGGTTAGGAAGCTAGACAGACTTTACCCCATCTAGCTTCCTAAATATATACAGTTTTATTTCAGTAGTTTTAGAAGTTGTGTTGTTTACCCAGAGTTAAGAGAAATTTGCAAAAAAGTTTGTGCATGAGTTAATTGGATTTTTGTGTTTTTTAAATTTTATGAATTTGCAAGTGGAAGTGATCGATAGTGTTTTGTTTATATTTTATGTTTGTGTCCCTTTCCCTTCCCCAACAGAATTATTAAACATTTGATTTTTTGAAAATAACCGATATAAAATATGTAATGTTTTTTCAACATAAAAGTTTCATTAAAAATAAATACATTAGACCCTTGGTTATCTGGGTTTGGAATAACTGGTGTGTCTATGGTTTGGGCAAGTCTAAGTCATCCTAAGTCAGATAACCAAAAAGAAATATATTCAATCCATTACAGATGTTGTTTGTATGCATTTTATATTGTTCCTCCTCTTCAATTTCTCAGATCCCCACCTTTGCTTTCTGCCTTCTAGCTCAGTTGTTATCCATTTTAGTTCTGTAATCCTTCATTTTACTACTGTTGTGATTAATTTATCTTTCTTCTTCAAGTTGTTTTAATTTGGATCTGTTTCTTCATCATGTTAAAATGGAAAAGGGTTGTTTTACTATCTAGCAAAAACTTTAGCTTGTTGATAAACATGTATAAGGTCTCTGTAGTTCAACTTAACAAGTCTCTACTCAACTACATGCCACAAGGAGATGCTGCTCTCACTGTTAAGATGATGCTTTAAAATTTATGTAGTACCATTCACAGGATGGCAAACCAAGGGAAAAGGCAAACTCTGTTATTGTCCCCTCCCCCAAAAGAAGTAATATGTGGTTCTTAAATTTTACATTAAAACTCCGTGGTAAATTTACAACTTTTTCTTTCATTTGCATATTATGTGAGAAAATTTATTTCCAAACCACCACCTAAAATCTGCAGTCTACTGTAAATAAATACATTTAATAAGTATATTTAAAAATCCAGAAACTTTTTTTCCAAAAATGAAAAAAGAAATGTTAGGTGGAACCATCAGGCCCATGTAGTAGTAGTGGCATGTGATGCAAGAAAGCAAGTGTATGAGCTTATGCAGCATCGGCCAAAAAAAAAATCACACCATTCCCTCCAAATGCCTGTCCAGTTCCTCCTTAAATTTATTTAACCTATCAACTTCCACAACGACGGATGGAAGTTTGTTCCAGCAATTAACCACCCGCTGGCTAAAGGCAAATTTCCGCACATCTATTCTACATCTGTCTTTTCTTAATTTGAATTTATGTCCCCTTAGGTTCGTAATCTGAACAAGTTGAAGGATCTCATCAGAATTCAGCGTGCTCAACCCATTCAAGGCCTTATACACCTCAATCAGATCACAGTGCAGATGCCTAGTCTCCAGCCACTGCAATTTGAAAACTTAAGCCTCTCTTGGTAAGAGGATCCCTTCATTCCCCTCATCAATCTTGTTGCCTTTCTGTGTACACGCTCAAGCAAATCTACATCCTTCCTAAAATGAGGCCTCCAGACCTGTACGCAGTACTCAAGGCGTGGCCTGACCATTGCCTTATACAGAGGGACAATCACCTCTTTTTCCCTGCTAGCAAAATTCCTATATATCATTGACAAAACCCCATGACCTGCCCTGGCAGCCTGTCTACATTGCTCAGAAAACTTCATATGACTGCACAATTACTCCCAGGTCTTTTTCATTTTCTACCACCTTAAGTGTAGTACCACACAGTTGGTACGTTTCTCTTGGGTTACTTCTACCCATATGCAGTACTTTGCATTTGTCAAGGTTAAACTTCAGTTGCCACTTCTTAGCCCATCTGCCCAAATTATCTAGATCCTGTTGCAGTAGCACACTGCCATTACTGTCATTAACAATCCTGCCAACCTTTATATCATCTGCAAACTTCGACACTAAGCCTGATATACCTTCATCAATATCATTGATAAATATACAAAACAACAGTGGACCCAACACCGAACCCTTTGGGACTCCACTAATAACATTAGTCCACGAAGAGCAGCACCCATTAATTACCACCCTCTGTCTTCTCCCACTCAACCATTCTTTTATCCATTGTAGCAACTTACCCTTAATACCATTCTGCTCCAATTTGTACAATAGTCTTCCATGCGCAACAGTGTCAAAAGCTTTCCTGATATCCAAATATATGATATCAAAATTATTTTTTGCATCCAGTTCTTTTGTAACCACATCATAATATCCTATCAGATTTGTCAGACAAGACTTTCCCTTAACAAACCCATGCTGTCTGAATTATTGCTGCAGCCTTGTCTAGATGATCCTGCAATGCATCTTTAACCAGTGACTCCATTATTTTACCCGGAACAGAAGTTAAACTAACTGGTCTGTAATTACTCGTGTCACCCTTCGATCCCCCTTTGCAAATTGGGGATATATTTGCACATCTCCAGTTCGTGGGGACCTCCCCTGAGCCCCAGGATGCTCTCATAATTATATTATGGCTAAGGATTTGCTTACTTCCTTTGCCGCTTCTTTTAATATAACTAGATAGATCTCATCCACCCCAGGTGCCTTTCTTATGTTTAACTTCAACAATTTCTCCTCCACTTTGCTCTCAGTTATTACAAAATCATTAAGCACCCTGCCACAATTTGATAACCTTCTGGCATTTTCAATCCTCAATAACTCCTCATGTGTGAATGTAGATGCAAAATGCTCATTCAGTTTGTTTGCTATTTGAGCAGGATCATCAACAGGCAAACCATCAATATCAAGTGGACCAATCAGATTCATCCCCCTCCTTTTAGAGTTTATATAAGTAAAGAAATCCTTGCTGTTTTTCTTAGCATCTTTTGCCAAAGATTTCTCGTAATCTGCCTTCGCCTGCCTAACCACCTTTGTGACCTGATTACAGACTAGCTTATATCTGCCATAGGCTTCTGAGTCGCTTGATAATTTATATGCATCCCATGCATTTTTCTTCTCTGTCATGAGTCTCATTAGTTTATTTGATAACCGTTTAGGCCTAAACCTAAAATGATAATGGAAAGCTTAGTACAAGCTGTGATAATGGTAATGATATATAGCAGGGGTGGCCAAATTAATTTGGGATGCGATCTACTTTTTTTTATTCAAAATGTGTCGCGATCGACCACTCAAGAATTTCATTGCACGTGGTTAAAAGAGTTAATCAGTACATACTGAAAATTGCTGTTTATAAATTTTAAAATTAAATACAATTCTGAATTCTTATTTTAAATTAACATATATTTAAATTTTTAATTTATGTGAAGTTTGTGTCTTCATGTCATCTGCCAAGCTTTCAAAATCGGGGATATACTGTGATAAGGCCAACCGTAAAGAATCTTCTGTATGCAAGTCCGTAAGATTAGAGCGATTCTTCGTCTTTGTTTGTTTAAAATACGAAAAGGCCGATTCACATAGATATGTGGAACCAAAACTTGAATTTAAAAGTTCACTGCATTTTTTTTACATTTGGTTACTTCTCTCGGCAAACATAGTTCCAAAAGTCTTTTTCTGATGATTTACCTTTTAGGAAGACATTGTTTCGCAATGTAATTTTATATAATTTCATTTTCAAGCAATATTTTCTCCATGTGAAAAATCTCAGCGGTTATTTTCTGCAATTTGTTTCGTATCTGAGTCGGCATTAAATGGATAAAAATGTACCATTGAAGACATTGTATTGAACAATGTCTTCAATGGTTTTAAAATCACCGCATCTGGTTTCAAAATCATCGACAACTTTCTCAATTTCGGAAACATATTTCTCACAATTAAATTCAAAAAACAGGATTTCACATCTGGTAAGTATTTGCTTTGCACACTCAGTGCCCTGAGCTGAATATCATCATTCTTCTCTTCTTGGTGATTTCCTTCTACCCTCTCTCTCTCTCTCTCTCTCTCTCTCTCTCTCTCTCATGGTAACTCAGAAATTGTTTTTGGCATAAACCTCAGGTTTCCTTGCACCATACGGCTAACAACAATCATAATAAATTATATTTTTTGCAAATGATCTTGCATCCTTGCAAAATGTTAGAATTTTTTTTCTTTGAGATCCTTAACCATTTCCAAAAATTGATATTTATATGCAGAAATACTACTAATCATGTCACCCACATTTTTATTTTTTCTAAATTCAGATCACTTTAATTTTCTGGTAAAATCTGACAAAAAAGCCAGTCACACAACCACTCCATATCTTGTAGCTGCTGATAATCATCTCCCCTTTGATCAGCAATTTTTTTAAAATTTCATTCAGAAAATTTCTAAATCTCTGTAGAAACTTACTCCGACTCAGCCACCTCACATCTGTGTGCAATATCAGATCTGGTTCATTTTCATCGAATTGCATTTTGAAATGTCTCCTTTGAAGAGATTGTCCTCTGATGGAATTCATGATTTTGAAAGCTATGTCCATAACATTTTTAGTATTTAATCTTTTTCTGGCTAACACTTGTTGGTGGATGATACAGTGGTAACTGGCGCTTCCGTAGCCAGGTGGGAAGGAGCAGCAGCAACAGTGCGTAGCACACGATTCTTGATTAGACCGGGGTTCGAGCCCATCACCACCAAATACGGAGGATGCGGAAAGGTCAGGGAATGACCACCGCATATCCCAGAGCAATATGGCCTCAGTTGCTAATGCTCCTAAAAAAAAAACCAAACCAGATACAGTGGTAACTCAAAATCTGGGAATTCGTCATCCTTTTGGCACAGTGCGATGAATCCGTTAAGATGACCCATCATTGCTTTATCTCCATCTGTTATTGACATGTCACCCACATAACATTTTTAGTATTTAATCTTTTTCTGGCTAACACTTGTTGGTGGATGATACAGTGGTAACTGGCGCTTCCGTAGCCAGGTGGGAAGGAGCAGCAGCAACAGTGCGTAGCACACGCTTCTTGATTAGGCCGGGGTTCGAGCCCGTCACCACCAAATACGGAGGATGCAGAAAGGTCAGGGAATGACCACCGCATATCCCAGAGCAATATGGCCTCAGTTGCTAATGCTCCTAAAAAAAAAAAAAACCAAACCAGATACAGTGGTAACTCAAAATCTGGGAATTCGTCATCCTTTTGGCACAGTGCGATGAATCCGTTAAGATGACCCATCATTGCTTTATCTCCATCTGTTTATTGACATGAGCTTAAATAGTCGTAATTTAATTGTTTTCAATAAAATTTTTGAATGTGTTAAATATATCAAGATCTCTAGTTCTTTCTTTTAACGAAACCATATCCAGCAGTTCTTCTCTAGTGGCAGAATCATCGAAACCATACGAATAAAAACGAGCAACTGAGCTGTATCACTGATGTCTGTTGATTCAGCCAGTTGTAAAGAAAATTACACACAATTAGCCAATTGAGCACGTAATTGTTCACTCACATTTTTACTCAGTTTTTTGATGCACTGCATCACAATATTTCGAGATAATTTCAGATCTTATCTCGAAATTCGACACATACACTGCTCTCCATTACGTAATACACTGCTCTCCATTACGTAACTGCATGAATTTTCACTAGACAACCCTAGTGGCTGCACGGCGACAAGAGTAGTCACGTGTTTCAACGGATTTGTAAGAAGCGTATGCAGTGGGGCGCATAATAATAATAACATTTAGATTTTGACTAATCCGTTTTTTATATATATTTAAAATTCGTCGTCGCGACGTAATCGGCCGAAATTAAAGCCGCGATCAACTTGTTGGCCACCCCTGATATATAGTATACCTTTTAGATGTTGATCATTTCTGCTAAAGTTCTTTTAAGGCTTAGACAAACACTAAGAACAGTGATATAGAACCATGTACACAGTGATACACACTTTTACTCTGGCTTCATTTATGATATAATGAATTCTTGTCACGCTGACTAGTTAGAAGAAGAATAAGCACATTTCACTCATGAGCAATCATACTTTTCACTAAAAACTTAAAATTTACAAATTAAAATATCTGTTAAAGAGATGTCAGTGTGAATTTTGGTATTCCTTTATTGTTGATTTAAACCTTTGTATCATTGTTTTGTTATTGGAGAATTTTGGTCATAAAAATAAAATGTTTTCTATAAGCCTATTCTTGATAATTATATGCAATTATCAGGAAACAAGAATTTTGAAATTAGTGGCACTTCTCACATCCAATTGTTGAACTGTGCTGGATTCATGTTTTATTGCAGCATCTCCAATTGTTGAAGTCCATAAGCTTTTCAATTTCATAGTTATGTCCACAGCATTGCTAGCTAGTGTTTTCAATGCAATGAAGACAAGCTGAAATGCAGGATATGATAAAAATCCAAAGTAGACATGCATGTCTAAAGTGTGTGTAGGGTGGTTTATTATAAAAAATTAAAAATATACATTTTTAATATAAAAAATGGATCTTTGACAGCTGTGCTCATAAAAATGCAAACAGTTTTGAATTATTTCTTGTCAATTTTTAAGATTATAAAGCATTTAGTGCATAAGCTATGGAAAAGTCTAGACTATATATAAGTATAGTGCAAAAACATCAATAGTACATAGCCAAATCTGAATGAACAGAATATTAGCAAAGCGGCATCGTTTTAAGTTATATCTCATATTGTGAATACCTTCACAATGAGTTGCCATGATATTGCACTACTTCGAATAAGTAATGCTTCACCTGAGGAGAAGACTAAGAGGTCATCTTAGTCTGGGCTATTTGGCCCTTCTTCGGTGGGTGGGGGCGCCTCCGTAGCCAGGTGGGAAGGAGCAGCAGTGCGTAGCACACGCTTCTTGATTAGACCGGGGTTCGAGCCCGTCACCACCAAATACGGAGGATGCGGAAAGGTCAGGGAATGACCACCGCATATCCTGGAGCAATATGGCCTTAGTTGCTAATGCTTCTAAAAACCAAAATAACAAATCGGTGGGTGGGTAGGTACCCGAGTGATGCAATAATGGCAATGATGGTTATAAAATGGGATTACTTTTTTCAATGTGACTGCTCATCAAAAAAAAAAGAAAAAGAAAAATTGTCACACTCACTAGATGGTTAATGGTTAAATGTAAAAAATAAATGCATCCATAAAAATAAAGTATATACCTGAATGAAATACACATGAAACATAGAAACTTTCAGAACCAACCACTTGTCACAGTTTATATCATACTTCACGAAGCGCCATTTTGTTGTGTTCGTTGTCATTGCAGAACCGGGGGAGGGGGGTTATACAGTTGCATTCCTGTATTTTTGTCTATTCATGAGGTGATAAGTTGACAAAGGGAATGCAGCTCTGAAAGCTGTTCTGTGATTTCATGTGTATGTTTTATGCTTATATTTTATTAATTTTATTTAAGCTTTATTTTTATGGGTTTATTTTATTTTAATATTTGAATTTAACCTTTAAACCTGCTTATTATTTTTCTGCCTAGTTAAATGTGCCATGAATTTATTATTATATTATGATTTCTTGAGGCCTTTTACCAAAATTCATTTAGTAAACCACACGGACATGCACTGAAGCAAGCAAAATACAGTAGAATCCTGTTAATCTGGACCCCAATGATCCGGACTGGATTTTCAGTCGGGAAAAATTCTAACTATCGAAAAGAAATATATTTCTGTTCACTGACATTTGGGAGGGGGCTTAAAATTTAAAACAATAAAAAAGATAAGCAATCAATAACAAAGAACACCGCATGCACAAATTGCAACTAACACGATACGCACAAGTGAAAACGGAGTAACAAATTATGAAACTTAAAAAATAGGAATGAAGAGAACGTTCTGAAAATTTATTTATGTTTTTGTTATGATTGATGATTTCTTGGAAGGGGAAACACATTTCACCATTATAACGTAAAAACCCACAGAATTCCAGATGTCAGTATTATTGCAAATTCAATAAGATCATGTTTACTCTCCGTTTATAATAGATTGCACTAACAGAAAAGCTAATAAACAGGGCACTGCTAATTGTTTTTATTTTTTTATGGTTGTGATCTCCAGAAATCCGACCGATCCATGTGGTATGGTTGGAGACAGTCGTAGGGTAATCTTGAGTGCTGGCCAATTCAGTTGACAGCTGCAGCTAGCATTGTCCACACTTACATGTGTTAACATTGAAAGTGAGTTTCAAAATTAAAGCAAAAAAAACATTGAGGGCTATTTCAAGCAAACTTCTCAAAAATAGTTATTTGTTTTGTGTTGTAATATATATTTTTTTGTGTGTTTAATTTTGTGTTAATGTTTTAATGTTCTACATTAAAACTATTGCTTTGTACAGTATTTTGTTTACTTACCATGTTCTTTTACTTTAAAATATTGTTTTATTAATTTAATATAACCAGTTTAGTTAAAATTTTGTCATTTAGTAAGTTTAAATAAAAACTGGTACGTTAAAGATAGCTTCCGATTAATCCAGACTGAGTGTGGTCCCGTCAAGTCCGGATTAACGGGGTTCTACTGTAGTAGAATTGCACACCATTATGTGTAGTTCTGCTATGTCATGTTTATGCGACTTGAACATTAAAATTAATTTTATGTAGTATTAGTATTGGCAAATAATGCAAGAAAGCAAGCATATACAGAATCAGCCAGAAAAAAAAAAAGAAAAGAAACTTTTTCATATCACCTGTCCGTCCTTTAATAATTTGTCTAGTTTCTTCTTTAAAGTTATTCAAACTACCCACTTCTGTAATGTTAGATGGTGGGGTTTGTTCCAACAATTTATCACTCTCAAGTTGAAAAATTTTTTTCGCAGCGTTCCTGCAACCCATTCTTTTTAAATTTATGCCCATCTCCTTATGTGTATTATCTGAAGAGTGAGGATGCCATCAGCATTTAGTTTACTCAATCCATTTAAAGCCTTAACTTCAATCAGCCTTATAGATGCTGCAATTTGCAGAACTGAAGTCTTTCTTTGCAAGAGTGACCTTTTGTGCCCCCTGGCTAATCTTATTGCTCTTCTCTGCATCCTTGCATAGTATTCAAGATATAGCCTAACCATTACTTTATACAGTGATTAGGCCTTGCTTTGAGTACTTTATGTTAGTATGCTAATATAACAATGCATAACCATCTGATTAAAGTCACGATAGAGTCACAAATCATTGTAATTTCATTTGTAATATGGCTTTGTACCTGAAAAAACGGTGCATGTTTTATGTATGCTGTGTGTTTTTACTTTTCTTCTTAAAAGTAAATTTTGTAGAACATTAACCAGATAATAGAAGAAATTTTTGATATTGGGATTCATTTGCATTATTGTGTTTTAGGCTACAACAGCAGTCACACCTGAGATGGCTTCCTCAAGTACTTCTCCTCTGCCATTTGAAGAAAGGGTGGAAAGGTACACTGTTTTAATAAAGTTACTGAAAAATTTGTGAATTGACTAGAATAACCAATCTTATGTTGTGTGACACACACATACTAGAACATCTGAAAATTCTAACCTTAAAAGAATTTAACTAACTTTTGTCACTTAATACTTAAATACTGTGATATAATTTATTCTTCTGGAGCCACCAAATGGCACCACCAATGCCTAGTGATAATTCAGACATTTAGCATGTGAGGACAGACCATTATGCTCATGCAACTCTAACTGCCAGGATGGTTTATAGAATAATTTTTTATAATTACAAATAAAAAATTATTAAATTTTGTGAAAAAAAGCTGTATATTTTTTAATTTGCTTTCATAACAGCTATTTTCATTTAATTTTGTAAACTGCACTGGATAAGTTTATGTAGGATTAGCCATTCTGTGTGTGCATATATATTTATTTATTTTTTACTGCAGGAAAGGAAATTGTGTGTGTATATAATTGAGATCTAAAAATAAACTGCAGTCTCATGTGACTCAAGAGTGAGAAGAAACATTTCTCTGCCTTGAAAATCATTGTTTTAAAGCAAAAGAATAATACAGAGTAAACAAATTACCTTTGTTTTCATTGCTAAATTAAGTGAAAAAGGGGAAAGTGGTTTGTCTCATTGTATAAAGAAACTCAAAGTTTTATTGGTATGAAACTTGGAAACCAGCATTAGTGGAGAAATTAGAGGGCCATCTACCATTGCCTACAGAGAGCAGCCAGAGAGAAAACTGGATACCCAATTGCAAAAAAAGTCAGCAGTCTATAATATGGGAGCTTGTTTAGAAGACCTTTATGGGAACAGCCAATGGGTATATGGAAGAAAACTTCCGTTTAAACACAACTGTTATAAATGGCAATTTTCTTCCATACACTGGTTGGCCATTTGGTTAAGCATAATATATTACTCACTTCTTTGACATACATTTACTAACAGAAATCACCTGTTAGCTGGTGTAAAGGCATTAAGTTTTTAAACAGCTGTACTTTTGGTGGCTCAAATTTTCAAATGCATGGCAGATTAACCTGTTTAATGGATGCTATACAATTTAAAAAGATAATAACAACTTAGACAGAATCATGATAATAGTATTTGTTTTAAAGTTGGCCATGAGACCAAGCTTTAGTGCTGAGTTCATTATGTCAATATTTTTAGGGAGTAGAAACTTCCTTGTGATCATATATCTAATGCAGAATGCTTCTCAAATCTGCCATATTTTTTTTTCTCCATTAAAGTATCTCCTACAGTCCTATATCATTAAGAAAAATGGTTTTTATATTGAAATTAGAGGAAACAGAAAAATAAGTTTTAGGGGTTACAGTTAAAGCTAAGATTAAAGTAAAAAATATATATTTATTTTTACTTGCTTTTTAACTCAGAACTTTTAATCTGTTTAACTTGAAGTATTTGTTAGTAAGCACAAATTATAATGCCAAGCAAGCTACAACATGCTTAGTTACAAATTAACTTCAAAATTAGTTAAAAGGTAGAGGAGAACATATGGGCTTCTTTATATTGGTTAATTTTTTTGTCCGTGGGATAGATACACACACACACACACACACATATATATATATATAATTATTACAAATAATAAAAATTAAAAATAAATAGAGAAGTTGGATTTGAAGTGCGATAATATGGATTATGGATCAGGGACACTGCAAGAGCAAAGGTACCCTACAACCATAATATATACATAAAATTATTTTTATTGTTATGTGTAGAATGTAGTAGGTATATATATAAGTATAGAATTTAAATATAGAATTTAACTAGTGCTAATAATGAAAATACCGTGTATCCTGGTAGCGATATATGTGTTGAACAAAGGGTGGAAAAAAGGAAAAGAAAAAGTGTAACGATATAAAAGAGTGTAACGATATAAAAAGAATGTAACGATATAAAAAGAAACAAAATGCAAATTTTGAAAAAACAACGACCAATGTGGAAATAGCATTGCAGTATTTTTCATAATTTTTGTGTCTTCGTCAGAGGTCATCCACCAAAATTATGAAAAAGAACAGCAATACTCTTACTTCTGTATCTGACATGTTCTGTATGTCAAAGAGCACGTATAAGAAGCCACGTGGTAAAAATAATTTAGAATAAATAAAATACAAGTTATGTAAAACTATTATGTGTTACTAATGTATTACATACAGAACATGGATGACCTTACAGAAGTAAGTGGACCGCTATGAAAGTGAAGACAAAGGAAGGGAGTGTCCGAATGACAAGAACTTACCGCTACTGGACGGGTTGACAGAAAAGACTGAGCCGGAGGCTAACCCGTGTATATATGCGTAGAAACGCTAGCGGCGCCTAGCGTTAGACGAATTTGTTGTCTGTATATTATGTAATTTACGTATGCGGTGGAGTTGCTCAAACATCTGGGATAGATAAGAAATATAAAGTATTTACGTCAGTTGTGTTAAGAGTGTAACTGTGTACATTTAAGTTACAATCAAATAACAATTAAATAAATAAATCAAGATAGGTTTAAAAATAATTACAAGATAGTTACAAGGTAAATACACTATGTCAGGCCAATCGGTGGGTACAAGTTTTCCAGACCGTAAGACACCAAAGAGGCCTAGTGTATTGTATTTACACTATATACATACTTGATGCGTATGGGAATAATTATAAGTTAATAATGCTGTTTATATTAATATCTATTAATTTCTTGTGCCTTAATATGTTAAGGGCTTTATTGATATGATGACGCAGATATGCAATAGGAAAAAGATTTTTGGTTAGTTTACTGTATAATATTCTGATGTTATCAATAGCTGTAGTTTTGTCGCTGCATATTGTTGCTATTCTGATGCATTGTGCTAGGATAACATTAGCATGTACCTGTTTGGAAATATTGGAATTCCATTGTGTAAAGTTTACTATGCTAAATTTGAATGCTTCACGTTTGTTGTACAAATTGATGGAGGCTATACCATTTTTTAAATTAATGTCTAGATCCCAAAAATGGGCTGCTGTATCAGAATTGTTTGTTCTTTCTAGTACAAGTTCGTTAGGGTATAAATGTCCATAATCCTGGATGAAATTCGGGCAGTTGATTACTATGAGGTCATCTATATATCTGAATAGGATTAGGTCCTGTGGAAATGAGGTTTCTGACCAGTATAAATATAGGTTAGCTATTATGCATGAGGCTGGGCTGCCCATAGGTGTTCCATTGGTTTCTTGATATACTGTGTTACCATCATATATGAAGTTATTGGAAATACATAAGTTCAGTATGTTGTTCCAGTAATATGTGTTGCAGGAAATAAAGTCCTTATGTTTATCATAGATATCTTTTAGTACCAATTTGAGATTGATTTGATTGATACTGGTAAATAGGCTATGGAAATCAAAGGTTTGAATATTATTGACTTTATTACTTTGCAAAAATTTTTTAATACGGGTTGGTTGTTGCCTATGATTTTGCTGTTATGTATGTTATGCTTCAGTGGTTGCAGTAGTTGTTCAAGTTTCTTTCCAGATTTGTGTACATAACTATTTTTACATGAGGTTATGAATCTGAAGCCTATTGGTTTTTTATGAAATTTAGGAATGAAGTAGATATAAGGTAAGCTGTAATTGCTTAAGTTGAGCTTTAGTTTTTTATTGAAGGCCATTAGTTTTTTTGTAATGATATTACATGTACTGGATATCGGTTTGTAAGTATTACTTGAGTTAAGTTCATTAGTTAAAGTATGTGTGTAAAAATATTTGCAAATGAATGCAAAATTATTGGCTGCTTTATCTACCAGTGTGATTACGAAGTCTTTGTGTATTTCTAGCAGTTTTTGTTTTAATTTAGTCAAGTTGTAGTATTTACCTTGATAATATACATTTGAACTGTGCAATGCATATTTACGCTTGAATAAGGCGAATGTATGGCTAATCCACATATGGTATGCTTCTATAGGTGTGTTATTTTTGTAGGCTAATTGGAAGCAGTAGTTTAACAGGTCCTGATATATCTGCTTATTGAAGTTGGTTACATTTATTTTGGTACGTGGCCTGAATTTGAATCCTTGTGATAGTACATATCTGAGCATTGGGTCCGTAACTATGTTTAGATTTCCTGTAATGATATGTCCATAGTCTGGATCAATATATTGCTGCATGTTGCTTTGTTGACAAATGCAGTTGTTGTTGTCTGTAATATGTGATATTAAACTGGTAGCTATAGATTTGTAGTTACAAGCTAATAATCCAAAGGGTTTATTATACTTATATCTTACTTTAATATAACTAGGACTAGTATTAGGAAGTAGATGATTATGCTGATTTATAAGTTTATTGATATTTATGTTGTCCATGATATGGTTGTTGAAGTTCAAGATAATGATTGATTCTTTATCACATGTTGTAGAGCTTTTGTTTTTTAGATTGAATTTACAAATATCATTTATTAAATGAAAGAGATGTTTGGACTCGAAATTGAAAGTGCGTATGAACTTGTATAATGCTCTCAGTATACTGTGTTTAGTACTGAAAAGTAAATTATGTATATCTTGTACATTTATAATATTTTTATCCCAGTTCTTAAGGGTGACTTCAAAATCACCTAAAATAGTACTGTGCTTGTTGCTGGTATTTTTAGATTTATTAGTACGTTTACGTGGGTTCTTATGGAACTTGATTATATTGAATTTGTCATATATACAACTGTCTGTTAAGTTATTAGTAATAATTTTATGGTTGAATTTATTATTTAGACCATATGGGTATAATGTTTTTAATTTTAACATAAATATTTCTTCTTGTATAGTTCTAATATTAGCGTTATTAATCTGTGCTAATATGGATATGTATATATTGTTGAAGTTGTGTGATTGAAAATGCATATATTCTATTTCATGTTCTATATTATTATTATTTCTATTTAAGTAGTTATTGATGTCAGATCTATGCTGATTAATTCTTAGGTGCAGCTTATTGCTAGTTTGTCCAACGTATTTTATATTACATGTTTTGCAGGCTATGAGGTATATAACATTACTAGTTTTACAAAAAGTAGGTTTTGATGCATCATTTGTTATATGCTGCGGGTGTATACAGGGACAGGTTAAACAAAGTTTATTCTTGCAGGTGTTGAATTTAAAGTCATGGATCCCATATTTATCTAAGGTAGAAGCATTACATGCTGTTGTGCTCTGTCTTGTGTGTGTTAAATGCGTATGTTTAGAGTTACATCCGTGTTGCGGAGTACAGTACAGAGCATGTGTACCCGGGGTCAAATTTATTCTACTCTGCCCATGTAGCATGTTATCAAAGTTATCTGGTTCCATACATATAAGTTGCATAAAATTACAATTAAAATTAAAGTTACAATAACATTTAAAATGACATCAAAATAAAGTGTAGGCGCAACCAAGAGTAAACGGTACTTTCAAGATAGGGATAGGATGGTAAATATATAAAAAATCAAGTAGAAATAGAAATAGCAAGTGTATATAAGCTGTTCTAGGCGGCGTGAGCTCAACCTGGATAAAGCTTAGGATAATAATTACGAATAATAAAAAATTAAAAATAAATAGGATAGGATGGTGAATATAAATATTGGGTAGAAAAAAGAAATAGCAAGTGTATATAAGCTGTTCTAGGTGGCGTGAGCTCAACCTGGATAAAGCTTAGGATAATAATTATTACGAATAATAAAAATTAAAAATAAATAGAGAAGTCGGATTTGAAGTGCGATATTATGGATCAGGGACACTGCAAGAGCAAAGGTACCCTACAACCATAATATATACATAAAATTATTTTTATTGTTATGTGTAGAATGTAGTAGGTATATATATAAGTATAGAATTTAAATATAGAATTTAACTAGTGCTAATAATGAAAATACCGTGTATCCTGGTAGCGATATGTGTTGAACAAAGGGTGGAAAAAAGAAAAGAAAAAGTGTAACGATATAAAAGAGTATAACGATATAAAAAGAATGTAACGATATAAAAAGAAACAAAATGCAAATTTTGAAAAAAACAACGACCAATGTGGAAATAGCATTGCAGTATTTTTCATAATTTTTGTGTCTTCGTCAGAGGTCATCCACCAAAATTATGAAAAAGAACAGCAATACTCTTACTTCTGTATCTTACTTCTGATCTATATTTAAATTCTATACTTATATATATATATATACCTACTACATTCTACACATAACAATAAAAATAATTTTATGTATATATATATATATATACAGGGTGATTCACTACCAGTGCGACAAACTTGCAGGAGGTGTAGGGGGCACAAAGACAAATCGGAATCACATAGCATTGCAGGGTCCGAAATGCCTTCGTCATGCGGTAGAGAGCGTTGAACGGAAGGTCACGTGAACAGCGATCCCGCTGGAAGTCAGCATTTGCGAACCGTTTCTGTTGAAGAAACCAAGTAGCAAAAGTCCTCCGGACTGGATAATCCGCAGACTCCAATGATTGGAGGCATTGCAGATGGTATGAACTCATTTGGTTTGTTGACAGTATCCTCCATACAGTGGATTGGGAAATACCCAATCATTGGCCTATCGCTCAAGTCCTTGTACTCAGATTGCCTTCTGCAAGACGTAGGACATTCTCCTCATTGTCTGGCGTCCTCGTCGTTCGCTCTCGATTCATGGTACCTCTCGTGAAGCAACCAGTCTCACGTAACCTTCTGTGCACATGTGCGAAAATCGTATGATGAGGAGCACGCCTGTGTGGGAAATGTTCCTGGTACGAGCGCAGAGCGGCGCGCCCGTTACAGTCCACAGCTCCATACGCGAGGTGCATGTCGGCCAGTTCAATGTTTGAATTCTCATCCATCCTACTGCCTTGGGAACTGGTTCGCAAATGTTGACTTCCAGCGGGATCGCTGTTCACGCGACCTCCCGTTCAACGTTCTCTACCGCATGACGAAGACATTTTGGATCCTGCAATGCTATGTGATTCCGATTTGCTTTTGTGCCCCCTACACCTCCTGCAAGTTTGTCGCACTGGTAGTGAATCACCCTGTATGTGTGTGATACTCTAATGTTAATTTAAGATAAAAATATTATAATGAAAATATAAATACCATTAAAAAATGTGTTAACGTAATGCCATCATAAATACAATTAAACATTATTACATCTTCTTGTGCCGACCGGGCTAGCCAGGTGGGTAAAGTGCCTGCCTGGCAACCCAAAGGTCGCGGGTTCAAATCCCGCCTCGGGCTTGGATCAAAGTACTGCAAAGACCTTGGGAGGTGCATTATGGCGACAGAAGCTGATGCGCCAACAACTACCAAAAAAAAAATTACATCTTCTTGTGCATGTTTGTGGGTATTGGTCTAGCTCTACCTATTAAGCACTTCGTAATTTTAACCTTATCAATTTGTTATGTCCTTCTCTTTAATATTTAAACACTTTATTTTTTTTTAGAGCAAAACAACTTCTAGAAGAAAAGAAGATAATAAAAGAACAGGAAGAGAAAGAGGTAAACTTTTCAGTTTGTCATATCTGAAAGTGATTTGTTGCAACACAATGTTGCCTCATTCATATTAATTATTCTAACAATACACACTCATGCACACACCAACCCACTCACCCAGCCATACCATTAATATCTGGACACCTGCACATCTAAAATTAACCTTTATTTATAGGAAAACTAATGTGTGCTGAAACTTTTTATGAAAGCCTCTGTGGAACGCTTTCCAGAAGTTTTTTTTTTAAATAGTCTGCAGTATTTTCCACCATTTGGCCTTCAAAGAGGCAACCAGTTCAGCTTTGTGTTTTGGGTAGTTTCTCCTTGTGCACCAGACAATTCAGTCCATCCAAGAGGCTTTGTTTATGTTTTGTTTCTTTACAGTTTAAGCATCAGTCCACTTCCATTTCACATCACAGATCACCTCACCAATCATTGACCCAGGAATCTTCAGTGCCATTGAAATATCATGTACAGCCTGTTTGTTTATGTGGCACTCTATTACCATTTCATGCTGGATGGCTGTTAATTCTGTTGATTACAGTATCTTGCATGCACAATCGTACTAATGGCTCCTTGAAGGGCTACAAGTATATTTATAGTTGTATCTGACGTGGTGCTTGGGTAGGATGTGACCAACTATTAATGTTATGCAGCGTATAATGTTTACGGTTTTCATTTTCATACTACAGTAGAGCGGCAGTTATCTGGAATAATTGATGTTAGACCTCTTCCGTGTAGCTGAATTTTCCAGATAAATAATCGAACCGAAAAATTTTCCGGATAATTTTTTCATTAAGATTAAATAAGTTTAATCTTACCTTACGATTAAATTAAATAAGATTAATTAAATTAAAAAAGATATATATAAATCAATCTCAGAAAGCAGAAACATCCATCCATGCATTTTTATGATTTTTATACAAAACAACAAAATTAGAAATATTTTAAAATGCTCTCAGTTTTTTCAACTTACCGATAACAAGCACAGACAGTCTGTGCATCCCAGTGGCATTTGCACACATAGCAATTGTAACTCGCTCTTTTCTCATCTTAAAACCTGGTGCATTTCTCTTTTAGTGGATAGGGTTTTTCCGGTAATGCTTTCCATAATAAGCCCATCTCAACAACGTTATAAACGTTTCTCTTAATTTGCCATAACTGAAGCAAACTTACTTTTCAAAGGACACCGCTGCCGATTCGTCTGCAGAAGGTTTCTTGCCTTGAATATTTAGTTCACTTATACAATGTCTTAGTTTAAAGTTTTTCAGCCAATGTGTGCTTGCCTTAATCTTTATTACCTATTAATTTTTGATTAAAATCCAATGCTTTTTCACACAACGTTGGGCCAGACACTGGTTCACCTAAACTTCGCTCTGAAGAAAACAAAAAAAAATAAAAATAAATAAAGTGAGTGCACTCTCTAAAGCGGCATTTTCAGATTTCGACATTGTCTTTTTCCTGCTAGAGCCTCCTTCTCTACCCATAATCAACACAAATTCTGTTATAGCATTGGAATCTTTCTTGATGTCGTAAATCTTTGAAGTCTTCATATTAAACTCTTTGCAGAGATTTCATAAATTTTCAACTTTACTAATTCTGTTAATAATTTCCGTTTTTTGTTGCAATATTAGAACTACGCGTTTTCATTTCATTCGCATTTTACTGTAAAATGTAAAATGTGAAAAATAATAAATCACACAGTTTCGGGCTGATATTATTCTTACTGAATCTGGAGCTAAACTAATCTGAAATTCACTCATGGTTTCAGAGAAAACCCAGTAGTCTCTGTGATATTTTTCTAAAGCACATTTCTGATGACCACATAGAATTCTAGAGGCCACAACCATAAAACAAAAACAGTTTGCAGTTTTCGGTGTTTTGGGCTTTCTGTTTGTGCATTCTGTAATGAATGGGTAGTAAACTCGATCTTTGGCTAATTAGAATCAAAATTCAATTTGAAAACGTGATCACCATACCTGGCACTTACTGTACTACCGTTAATAGAAAAAAAAAGGAGAAAAATCAGCCTTTCAAATTATTCCGGATAACCAACGTTCTATTGTATTAAATTTTGAAAGAATAACAACATAACTCGTTTTTAATTTCCTAAGTCTAGGAGTGAAATTTTTTTTCACTAATGGTAATCATAAAATTGATTTGACATGCAAAGAATGCAGAAGAGCATAAAAACAAGCTTGATATCCATATTCAGACAAATATCTCATGCTTTGAATTGTTGATTGTTGGTTGCATATTTACAGGAGAACTTGGGGAGAGAGATTATCCTCCTCAAAATGGTGTTGAAGGGGTTGGACTTGGTACAAACTTGCATGTTTATGAGTTGTAGAGGCATGTATGACGTAATCTAGTTCTCCCCTCCTAAAACTTCAAGAGGAAAGTGGGGGAGAGGCTCTCACTCTCTTCAAACTAGGAAATCAAAACACCTCATCCCCCCCCCTATTCCAATAATGCACCTTCCATTACTACTACAGCAAGGAGGAGCCCAGTAGTGGTCAAAACTACAAATCCTAACAAAAAAAAAAACAGTTTTTATAAATGGTTCTGTTCTGCAATAAAGTCAGTCAACAACAGTGCCATTCACATATCAAGAGCAATTCAAATAGACAATTAAGAATTCTACCAAAAATTCAAAGAAATAATGATTGATGTCAGCACAATCCAGGATCATAAATAACCTCACAGTAAACAGAAAAAAGTCAGAAAGAACTTACTTTGGAAGAAGAGCAGAGAATTAAAATATTCCATTTAAAGCTGACTGTTACGAATGTGGAAGCATTCCATACATTCAGAAGTACCAAAATGTAATAAAGCATTTCTTACTAGACCTGTGATCAGGTGGAAAGACTACCTGGGGGGGGAGGCTGCTTCTTAACCGGCTTGTATTTTTTTTAACCATCCCCAATAAATAAAAAAAATCTAACTGCTCATTAGTAACCAGCAAGAGAATTTACAGAATTCCACCAATTCTAGAAAGGCCTTTCGCTTCTATTCAAGATTCACTAAATTTAGCATATTCAAGACAGATCCTCACAGTTTATAAGAGACCACTATGCCAGATGGAATTAGTGTACATTTAAAAAAAAATCAATATCAGTGGGTGCTTGTTGTATTTCACTAGACATACAGTTGCATTGATCCTACAAAACTTTCAGAAACCTTCTTGAGAACCACCTGCAACAGAAATCATGCCTCATTATAATGCCATTCATACTGATGATAGATGTCAGAGGCTCATCATCATCATTGCTACTGTTCAGTAACTAAGAGCTTGAATTCACTACTGTTCATGACTTTGATAGCTTGAATTCACCTGTAGTATATATAGCAGTATCTGTACTGGACAAAGCAGTTTAATACTCAGACATACTGTGGGTCTCTTCAAAAAGGATTCAAGAACAGAAAAATTCCATGCACATGGGGAGTGGGGAAAAGGTGTCCATGGGTCATCTCTAAAGCAAGAAATTAGCTGGCTTAGAAAAATTTAGTGTAAAAGTTTAATGCCTGCTTTTTCTATATAGGATGTTATCTCATCATGTTGGTACCATATCTCATCTGTGTTGTCAGTTTCTTCAAACTGTGCCTATAACTCTTTAACTAATGTCACAGTGGAATTCTGCATTGACTGAAACTGCTTGATCACTTTCATTATTGAAAAGAAAGGACCAATAATCTTAACTTGAAACAGCAAATCACTGTTACCATTGGTAAATGAAGTGGCATTTCATGAACTTGAAAGATTATTATTAGTCCAGTAGTGATAATGTGTTCTGATCTACCCATACTGGCTCCCAGTGCAGTGCCGCACAGGCATACCCACAGTATGCCTGAGTTAATATGCATGTACAGGGAGTTTTGCATATTTGTACAGCTGTCTCTGAATACTTTTGGTCATATCATGTGGGTGCATACACACACACACGGTGTTTCATGATATGCGGGCTGTACTTTAGGATTGATCAGTACTTTAAAATGGTAAAAAAATTTAAAATGTGTCCAATTCTGAATGGTTATAGAGCTGAAGTTTTCAATGATTAAAAAAAATAAAAATTAAGCAAACTGTAACACTTTACTAGATACGTGTGCTTATTGTGATTTACTATTTTATAATTTTTATTATTTTTTATCATTGAAAACTCCAATAGCTATAGTTTTGTAACCATTCAAAATTGGCTAAATGTTTATATAAACTTTTTTATTGATTTCTGGTTCTGAATTGATCCTGAAAGTGTACTTGCATATTATATTATGAAAAATTCACACACACACACACACACACACACACACACACACACACACACACACACACACACACACACACACACACACACGTGCGCACGCACATACGTACTGGGGGGAGAGAGAGAATTCAGATTCCTGCATATATGCATAATTAAATAAAGTTTTACATGTGAGAATTTATAAAATAAAATATTGAGACATTTAGTTTAAATAAATTTACTAGGGAGCTTTGCCCCTGTTGCTTTGTTGCCAACCCCCGTGCATGCTTTTCTACATAAAATGTAGAAGTATGAAGGAGTAAGTCAAATCTTTTTTTTTATGTAAAAGACACCTGTTGAAACATACTGATCAATATCTAATCAGGAAATGACCTATGCAATTATTTACCTGTGCTTTTGTAGTGAGGAAATTCCCCGCCCACTTTTATCATGTGACCTGCATCCCTCTTCTCCCATTGGCTACCACATCACACATCATTCTCAAGGTGGAATAAATATCACTATGTAATTATTTACCCGTGTTTACCCAAGTCACTTAGGAAAAGGCCTTTTGCTTTGGGTTCCATAATGCATGAGGAATATTGTTGCATCTGAAAGGGCAGGGCTAAAATATTTACAAACTATACAAATATTTAAAATATTCACAAAATACTAAACTATTTATAAATATACAAACTATATTGAGTCCCTTCATCAGCTGACATTACAATGGAACATCAAATGATATCGGGCATGGTCATGTGTTAGACAGTGAAGCACAAGGTTGGTGAACTTTTTTTAACGTATAGAGAGATTAATCAAATCATTTAAGGGTTGCATTAAAGCAGTAGTTTTATTACACAAAAATTTTGTGATTCTATTGCCTTTGTGCTGTAGGTGTCACATTGCATGTTAATTGAAGGATTAGATGATTAATGAACTAAGGAATAATTCAAATTCAGATCCTTACAATATATAGGTTATTAATGGTAATCTTCAAATATAAGCAATTACCAATAAATGGGCCATCTCTTAAAAAAACAAATTCATCAGTATTTGGTTTTTTAAGAGATGCCCACAGAATAAAAGGATAAACAGTATCATATAAGTCGCAATTTGGCATCCAAAGTTCATAATGATATTCACACTGAAAATTTGTTGATATAGAAATTAAACTAAAAAAAAATTAAATAGAAGATTCCTGAAAATAATGTATTGTCATTAATAATGCAGTTACTATAAATTATTCAATAACAAGTTATTGAAATAAACTTCAATAGTTTCTGATTTTTTACTGAAATTTTTAGAATGAGATGTTTGCAACTGATAATTTGAGTATATACAAAAGTTGTTGAACATTTGTGGAAATTAGCCAATGTGTAAATAAACTTCAAAAGCCAAAATCATCTTGGCAGTAATATATTAATTAAGAATTACCAGTGACTGAATGATACTGTTAAAAATTGTGTCCTTAATATATTCAAATAAAATATTTCACATAGCATAGTTGGAAATTAGAAGTGATTTGATTGATAATACTCTAATCCAGAGATTTGAATTTAGACTTTTTATTTAAATAATGATCTAGGTTTATGAATTTTACTAAGTTAAGTAGAATGCCCAATTTTTGTGCCATATTTAATGTGTATTGAAAAAGGTCAAATAATATTTACAGTAAGGCAGAAAGCCTTGTCAGACTTGAAGCTTAATAGATAATCCAAACTTGAATCCATGTCTCATATCTTTTAATTCAACAACTGGAACTATATATAAATTACCCAGAACTATATATAAACTTAAGATTTTCAAGATAATATTATCATAACCTTTATTCAGAAATTTAATGTTATTATAATTTTAGTTTATTGCTGGTTCTGAGGCATTACTTAATCTAAATTTTAAAATATGTAATATTAAGTAGTGTATTTCATTTATACAGAATATTCTTTGTAATTATAAGTTCGTAAGTATCAAGTTGTTTTACAGAAAGAGAAGCAAAGTGAAATAGAGCGCAGAAAGGTTGGTAAAGAAATGTTAAGAGCCCATAAACAGAAGCAGGATAATGAACTAAAAGAATGGGCAAGAGAAAGAGCCAAAGAAAAAGAAGAAGAAAGAATAGCACGGGAACGAGTCAGGGCACAAATTGCACAAGACAGGTAACAAATTTTACTTTTAATTGTTTTAGGTCTAATTCAATTCTTAGTCTATTGAAGCGACCAGGACATTTCTGTGGGAGTTGATGGAAAAGTTTCATGTTTAACTAGGAAAGAAGCAAGTTTAAATTATGAATAGCTGCTATATTTCTTCAAAATTTTAATCCTATTCTTAAAGGAGGTTTGGCCCAATTCATTTGAGACTGATGGATCCCTGATTCATCAATTTGAAAAGAATCACAGACAATGGGGGGGGGGGTTTGTCCTCTGAATCACAGCCTTATGAAATATACTGCTTGTTTGATGTTTTGCAGATTTATCAGGAACAGGATATGGTATTGCTAAGGATGTATGTCTTTGTGTGCTGCATGTAAAAGTGTGGGATGTTGGGGCGACAACTCAGCGTTGTTATGGGCCTTTATGAGAGCTTGAAGAACAGGGGGCATGCCCTTAAGAAATTCTGCTAAGACACAATAGGAGGGAGTATATGGTGAGAGCCTTGTCAACCAATTTGGACCTTGATAGATTGTGCAGTGCTCATGGGGTAGAATTTTTCGCAGCATGGTCTGTGCTTGTTAACAGGACATACTGTTTCTACAGGGAAGGGATACACGTAAATAGAAAATAGGGTATATGAATATTTGCTGATGCTGTCTAGACAGTGTTAGTTGGGTCGGAAAACTGCTAGCTTAGGGGGGGGGGAGATTTACAGATTAATAGATTAACAATAGCCGCAGTCAGAAGTGAAAGTGATTCTTGGAATGAGCACCAGCCTGGAAAGCAATTTCCTGGGGACTTTCAGGAACTGCTGGGAGTCATCTTGAAACAAGTAAATACATCAGCTCTGTTAGGTCACTAAGATTAAGAACATCTCCATGTATATTTGCATGTACACCAATACTAGGAGTATAGTAAATAAATTTGATGAATTTGAAGTGCTAGTCAAGACATCAAAAGTGGATATTATGATATCAGAGACATGGTGTCACTCAGATATAAGGAATGCAGAATTGCAATTTGGGGAGAACAATGTGTACAGCACGGGAGGAGCAGTTATGCTGTTAGTTAAGAAACACGAAATCTAAGGAAGTGCATCCAGTTGACATTGGTGGGTAGTGCAATGTTGAGTCAGTTTGGTGTGTCATAAGCACTGGGAAAGCAAAAATTAGAGTCGTGTGTGTGTGTGTGTGTGTGTGTGTGTGTGTGTGTGTGTGTGTGTGTGTGTGTGTGTGTGTGTGTGTGTGTGTGTGTGTGTGTGTGTGTGTGTGTGTGTGTGTGTGTTATAGGCCTAATGACTCTGATGAGTACAACGAAGAACTGTACAAAGAAATCGAGTGGGCCAGTAAATCAGAATGCCTTACAATAGGGGATTTTAACTTCCCAGATATTGACTGGAACTTGTGGATTGGTTACTTGCATATTAGCAAGACTTTTCTATAGCACCATGTTCGAGAGGCAACCAGAGGTCGCCTCGATTATGCAGATAAAGTGGCAGTGATCACAGTGTACTAATGTGAGATTCAAGGGTAAAAGGGAAGGGTTATTGCTTTAGTAAAGGTGACTATGGTGATTTCAGAAAGTTTTCAAATTCTGTTCACTGGGATCAGTGGATGATGTTACCAACAGCAAATTCTAAATGGGAAGCATTCAAGGAATTAATCTTGAAAGTTACTTGGCTTTTCATACTAACTAAAAAATGCAGTTCAAGGTTTAGTCCTAAATGGATGTAAGATGAACTAATGATACTCATGGCAGAGAATAAAAATGCATGGGTTGTGTATAAATTATCAGGCATCACAGACGTCTATGGTAGATACTGTAATCAAGTAACAAAGGCATGCAAAGACAGATTAGGATAAACCTTTGTCAAAAGATGCAGATATAAACAGCAAAGACTTCTTTCTTATGTAGACTCTAGAAGGAAGGGGATGAATCAGATTTTTCCACTTGATATCGATGGTTCGACGGATGATGATCCTGCTCAGGTAGCTGAAAAACTGAGTATTTTGCATCTACGTTCACACATGAGGAATTATGTAAGAAAGTGGAGGCCAGAAGTTGAACACACTCTAACAGGGAGCTAAATGATTTTGTAATAACTGAGAGCAAAGTAGAAGAGAAATTGTTGAAACAAAAAGGAACCTTGGGTGTATGGGATCTATCCAGTTATATTAAAGGAAGGCAGCAAAGGAAGTAAGCAAACTCTTAGCCATAATTATGAGAGCGTCCTTTGATTCATCTGAGGTCCCACAGACTGGAGATGTGCAAATGTATCCCAATTCTCAAAGGGGTATCAAAGAGTGGCACAAGTAGTAATAGTAGTAGTAGTGGCATGTGATGCAAGAAAGCAACTGTATGAGCTTATGCAGCATCAGCCAAAAAATAAAAATAAAAAAAATAATAAAATAAAAAAATAAAAAATAAAATAAAAAATCACACCATTCCCTCCAAATGCCTGTACAGTTCCTCCTTAAATTTATTTAACCTGTCAACTTTCACAACGACAGATGGAAGTTTGTTCCAGCAATTAACCACCCGCTGGCTAAAGGCAAATTTCCGCACATCTATTCTACATCTGTCTTTTCTTAATTTGAATTTATGCCCCCTTAGGTTCATAATCTGAACAAGTGGAAGGATCCCATCAGAATTCAGCGTGCTCAACCCATTCAAGGCCTTATATACCTCAATCAGATCACCGCGCAGGTGCCTAGTCTCCAGCCCTGCAATTTGCAGAACTTAAGCCTCTCTTGGTAAGAGGATCCCTTCATTCCCCTTACCAATCTTGTTGCCCTTCTCTGTACACGCTCAAGTAAATCTACATCCTTCCTAAAATGAGGCCTCCAGACCTGTACGCAGTACTCAAGGCGTGGCCTGACCATTGCATTATACAGAGGGACAATCACCTCCTTCTCCCTGCTAGCAAAATTCCTATATATCATTGACAAAACCCCATGACCTGCCCTGGCAGCCAGTCTGCATTGCTCAGAAAACTTCATATCTGACTGCACAATTACTCCCAGGTCTTTTTCATTTTCTACCACCCTAAGTGTAGTACCACACAGTTGGTACGTTTCTCTGGAGTTACTTCTACCCATATGCAGTACTTTGCATTTGTCAAGGTTAAACTTCAGTTAAACTTCAGATCCTGTTGCAGTAGCACACTGCCATTACTGTCATTAACAACATTGCCAACCTTTGTATGATCTGCAAACTTCGACATTAAGCCTGATATACCTTAATCAAGGCCTCCGTAGCCGAGTGGTCAGGGGCGGGAGTGCAGTAGCATACGCTCTTTGAATAGACCGGGGTTCAAGCCCCTGACTGCTGAATACGGTCAATCTGCCAACCCGCACTGGACCAGCGTGGCAGATTATGGTCCATTTCCCTCAGCATGAATAGTTGAGGAGGCTTCCATCCTGCAGTGGGTTGATAATGGCTGCACTTTACCTTTTACCTTCATCAATATCATTGATAAATATACAAAACAACAGTGGACCTAACACCGAACCCTGTGGGACTCCACTAATAACATTAGTCCATGAAGAGCAGCACCCATTGATTACCACCCTCTGTCTTCTCCCATTTAACCATCCTTTTATCCATTGTAGCAACTTACCCTTAATACCATTCTGCTCCAATTTGTACAATAGTCTTCCATGCGCAACAGTGTCAAAAGCTTTCCTGAAATCCAGATATATGATATCAAATTATTTTTTGCATCCAGTTCCTTTGTAACCACATCATAATATCTTATCAAATTTGTCAGACAAGACTTTCCCTTAACAAACCCATGCTGTGTCTGAATTATTGCTGCAGTCTTGTCTAGATGATCCTGCAATGCATCTTTAACCAGTGACTCCATTATTTTACCCGGAACAGAAGTTAAACTAACTGGTCTGTAATTACTCGTGTCACCCTTTGATCCCCCTTTGTGAATTGGGGATACATTTGCACATCTCCAGTCCGTGGGGACCTCCTCTGAAACCAAGGATGCTCTCATAATTATGGCTAACGGTTTGCTTAGTTGCTTTGCCGCCTCCTTTAATATAACTGGATAGATCCCATCCACCTCAGGTGCTTTTCTTATGTTTAACTTCAACGATTTCTCCTCCACTTTGCTTTCAGTTATTACAAAATCATTAAGTATCCTGCTACAATTTGATAACCTTCTGCCATTTTCAAACCTTAATAATTCCTCATGCGTGAATGTAGATGCAAAATACTCATTCAGTTTGTTTTCTATCTGAGCAGGATCATCAACAGTGGAACCATCAATGTCAAGTGGACCAATCACATTCATCCTCTTCCTTTTAGAGTTTATAAGTAAAGAAATCCTTGCTGGTTTTCTTAGCATCTTTTGCCAAGGATTTCTCGTAATCTGCCTTCGCCTGCTTAACCTCCTTTGTGACCTGATTACAGACTAGCTTATATCTGCCATAGGCTTCTGAGTCACTTGATAATTTATATGCTTCCCATGCATTTTTCTTCCCTGTTACGAGTCTCATTAGTTCATTAGATAACCATTTAGGCCTAAACCTTGAACAATATTTCTTAATAGGTATGAAACTTTTAGTAGCATCCACGATTAATTCCTTGAATGCTTCCCACTTAGAATTTACTGGTGGTAACATCGTCAGTTGATCCCACTGTACAGAATTTAAAAACTGTCGGAGACCACTGTACTCACCTTTACGGAAGCAAAAACCCTTTCCTTTACCCCTGATGGTAATTAAATCTTTAAGTAAATCCCACATCAGTACACTGTGATCACTTCCACCTAGTGGTTCCTTTATCTGCAAATTCTTAATACACGAATGATCACTGCTGATAACCAGATCAAGAGTATTACTTTCTCTGGTTGCCTCTCGAACATGCTGCTGCAGAAAACAATCATCCAATAAATCCACAAAAGTCTGACTAGTGTGTGAGTGACCAACCCACAAGTTCCAGTCAATATCTGGGAAGTTAAAATCCCCATTATAAGACATTTCGATTTACTAGCCCACTGTATTTCTCTGTACAATTGTTCATTGTACTCATTCGAGTCATTAGGCCTATAACACACTCCTACTCTTATTTTTGCTTTCGCAGTGCTTATGTCACACCAAACTGACTCAACAGTGCACTCTTCATCTATATCAACTGGAGGCACTTCTTTTGATTTTATGTTTTTCTTAATTAACAGCATACCACCTCCTCCCTTTCTATCCTGTCTATCCTTTCTGTACACATTGTACTCCCCAAATTCGAGTTCTGCATTCCTTATATCTGTGTGACACCACGTCTCTACTATCCCAACAATATCCGCCTTTGATGTCTTGACCAACACTTCAAATTCATCAAATTTATTTACTATACTTCTAGCATTGGTATACATGCTCCTACTCCTGAAAGTAATTTCAGACCTGTTAGTTTAAATTCTGTTCCCAGGAAAACAGTGGAGGCACCTGTTAAAGAAGCAAAGCAGGATCGTCTAGACAAGAATATAGTTATAGTTCAGACAAAGCATGGATTTGTTAAAGGGAAATCTTGTCTGACCAATTTGATTGGACACTATGATATGGTCACAAAGGAACTGGATGCAAAAAATAATTTTTATGACATACACTTGGATTTCAGGAAAGCTTTTGATACTGTTGTACATGAAAGACTGCTGTACAAACTGGAGCAGTATGGCTTTGAGGGCAAGTTGCTACAATGGATAAAAGGATGGTTGAGTGGGAGAAGACAGAGTGGTCAAATGGACACTGCTCTTCGTGGGCTAATGTTATTTGTGGATTTCCCCAGGGTTTGGTGTTGGGTCCATTGTTGTTTTCTGTATTTATCAATATATTGATGAAGCTATGTCAGGCTTAATGTCCAAGTTTGCAGATGATTCAAAGATTGACAGGATTGTTAATGACAGTATGCTACTGAAACAGGATCTAGAAAAGTTGAGCAGATGAGCTGAGAAGTGGGAACTGAAGTTTAACATTGATAAGTGTAAAGTACTGTATATGAGTAGTAGTAACCCCAGAGTAACATAACAACTGTGCAGTACTACCTACACTCATGGTAGTGGAGAATGAAAAAGACTTGGGCATAATTGTCAAAAAAACAGTCAAATATGGTTTTCTGAGTGATGCAGACAGGCTGCTAGAGCAACTTAAATCCTTCCTGAAATACGGCCTCCATACCTGTATGCAATACTCAAGGAGGTGATTATCCCATTGTATAAGGTAATGGTCAGCCCACACCTTGAGTACTGTGTACAGGTCTGGAGGTCTCATTTTAGGAAGTATGTAGAGCTGCTGGAATGAGTACAGAGAAGGGTAACGAGATTGGTGAGGGGAACAAAGGAGTGCTCTTACCAAGAAAGGTTTAAGTTCTGCAAATTGCAGCATCTGGCGACTAGGCACCTGTAAGATGATATGATTAAAGTGCATAAGGGTTTGAATGGTTTGAGCAAGCTCAGTTGGCGCACTATGGCCATAGTTGCCGATGCGCCTAATAAATCCCCAAACAAACAAACAAACAAACAAACAAACAGCAAGCTCAGTGTGATGGGATTCTGCCTCTTGCCTAGATTGCATACTTGAAGGGGCATAAATTCAAATTAAGGAAAGACAGTTGCAGAATGGATATGTGGAAATTTGCCTTTAGCCAGCACACAGCCGACCGGGCTAGCCGGGTGGGTAAAGTGCCTGCCTGGCAACCCAAAGGTCGCGGGTTTGATTCCCGCCTCGGGCTTGGATCAAAGTACTGCAAAAACCTTGGGAGGTGCATTATGGCCACAGAAGCCTATGCGCCAACAACTACCAAAAAAAAAAAAAAAAAAAAAGCCAGCACATGGTTAATTGTTGGAACAAATTTCCATCTGTCATAGTGGAAATTGATAGCACAAATAAGTTGAAGGAAGAACAGTACAAATGTTCTGAGAGAATTGATAGGTGAAATGGGATGTTTTTTTTTTTATTTTTTTTATGAGCTTGCTTTCTTGAATCATATGTCACTACTACTTATGCTAATTGTTTATCATTTGCAGAAAAGGTATGTGGAATATTTGATAGCTTAAATATAAAATTATTTTTTGTTTTTAAAAATGTTTACTAGAATAACATGGACCCAGCATCCCTTTCCACTTCACTGTTACAAGGTTCATTATCACTTAATGTATTTACTTTGTATTAACCCCAGGGGCTCACATTTGGTGGTATGGGCTTGGCACACCTAGGGTCCTGAGCTTGATAGCATTCTTCTCTCTTTCTTGGTGATTCCCTTCTACTTCTGACTCTCTCTCTCTCTCTCTAACTCTCAGAGTAACTCAGAAATTTTTTTTGGCTGGTGCTGCATAAGCCTCAGGCTTCCTTGCACCATATGGCTAATAATAATAATACACTGTCCTACCAAAAGTCATTGGGCACTTGTAATTATGAAAACATGTATTTATTCAAAGAAAATAATGTATGTGTCCACTTTTGTAATGACTATTTCAGGGTGTTGTGGAAGACTTTTTACTATTTTTGATAGAAATTTCATCTAAGAAAGACATCAGACTTCTTGAAAGAGTCCACAGTATGGGTATTGAGCCTTCTGAAAGAATACCCATGCGAGAAAAGACAATATCTGATAGGTATTTCGTTAGAAGGGATAGTGACATGAATTCAAATTGTTAGGAAAGAATTTAATATAAGACTGTAGGAAGTTTTCTTTTAGCCACTGAGTTGGTAATAACTGGAATAAGTTATTTCTATGGCTAGTTGCATTTGACAGCATGGGGAAATTTGAAGGTCAGCACCTCTGTGAGGAGGAAAACAGTTTTTTTTTTTTTTGGGAGGGGAGGTACTGCTGTAGCAGTAGTAGCATTGGCTTTCTCTACTCCAGGTGGCTAATATTCTTGCAACCTCCATAAGAATAGGAGTGGGAATTTATTTTAACACTCTGTGATTCTACCAATAATATTTGAGTTTTGCCAGCAGAAACAAACAGATTATTATTTATCTCTTTATATAAGTTGCATCTTGAGATTTCCAAACCTGTAATACAGTTTTGGAGGCCTGATTTCAGGAAAGATGTAGATATGTTGAAATGAGTGCAGAGAAGAACAAGAAGATTATTCAGGGGCCCTAATGGTTACCCTTATTAAATGCAACACCATCAAACACTTTAATCCTGTAAATTGCAATGTCCGTAAGCTATTCACCTGTGAGAACTAATTAAAGTGCTTAAGGAACACTAATTATTTCTAATTAAAGTTAAAAATTAGTTCTAAATAAGAATTAAAGTGTTTTTTTCCAACAATTCTCTTTCAGCAAGAGAATTATTGGAACAAAACTGAAACAATGGAACAAAACTTCCACCTGGAGTTGTGAAAGTGAATAGCTTGAATTAGTTTACGAAAGGATCAAACAAATTATTTGGGTTTAATTTATTTCCCCTATGTCATATGACTTATTCTAAAGATGCCCTTATCCTTAATTTTCTCAACCCTTTTAAAGATTTAAGGCCTTGTTCTCTGTCTTTCTGGTAGAGAAAGAAGTTTCATGGATTAATTATTCTCAAGGAACCCTGAGTTCTTCTGTAATACAGTAAAACCATGTTAATTCAAACTTCAGTATTTCAAAATTTGGCATACTTGGACATTTTAATATACACTAAAGGAAACAGAACGCTATGAAAGAGTGATTTTAATTTGAACAAAGTAGGTGATAATGTTAGGAAGGATTATAGGAATGAATTATTTATGAACAAATTCTACAGTTGGAATACCATTTTTTTTTTACATAAAAAAATATAAATTTTTTTAAAGTTTTTGATTAAAATGTATTATTATTGTATTCCTAGAATAATGCTGAGATCTCAAATTGCCCTGCACGTCCAACTGATAGAATTTGAAAGATGTAGATCTGTTGGAATGGGTGCAGAGAAGGACAACTTATAAAAACAAGAAAAGCTTAAAATTACAATATTACTTTTTTTAATCAAATTTTCAATTTTTTAGCCTTTGTGCTAGGGTTTGTCTGTCTGAATGTAATACTTGGTTCACATCTGGTGAGTATGGGCTTGTCACTGAGCTGGATATCATCATTCTTCTCTTTCTTGTTGATTCCCTTCTACTTCTGACTCTTGTTCACTCACTCACTCACTCACTCACTCACACACACACACACACACACACACACACACACACACACACACACACACACACACACACACACACACACACAGGGTAACTCAGAATTTTTTTTTTTTTGGCTGGTGCAGCAAAAGCCTCAGGCTTCCTTGCACCATATGGCTAATAATAACAACAACAAAAAACATATATTTCAGAATCATCACCAAGGAAAGGTGCTTTAGCATATAAAAGAAGACACCAACTTTTGAGTTGAACAGAAGATTGTTGCAAAGTACAGATACATTTTTAAAGATTTATTTCCTCTTTATCTTTAAAACCCATTTAATTATGCCTCCTTTTGAAAAAAGCAAAATGGCTTGCCTCTACTCTTCTAAAACAGCAAAAATTTGATGTGCAACTTGCTGTCTTTTTTAAGATCTGGACTATACTTTTAAACACTGGGCAGAAAATCTTTCTAATTGGTTTAGAACATACATTAACTTCATAAAATAAAATGAAAACAAGCACACCTAAGCATTTGTTTCTCATAACTTTCCTTAAAAAATCATGTCACAAATAAACCAGGCCAGCAACTACATAATCCTGGAAAAATAAACACCTTTGGTTTAAAACATGCAATTAAACTCAAAATTGCAATACGGACCTAACTTTCAAAGCTACTGATTTTTTTACCAAAGTTTTTTTGTATCAGTTCAAGCATTACAAATCTGTCTGCATTTTCTTGGCATTTTTTTTTTTTTTTTTGGCTGATGCTTCATAAGCTCATACACTTGCTTTCTTGCATCACATGCTACTACTGCTACTATTCTCATTCAGCATTCTCTCCCTGCATTTATTTCTAAAACAAAAACGTGGTAAACAGCTGTTAGGCACTTTAAAACTACCAAGTGATGCTGCATCTTATATGTTGTGTAGCTAGCTTCTATCAGCCCATTTTTGCTTTCATTCATTGAAATGGATGTAATGGTAGAACAAACAAATTAATCCTGTCTTTTTTTGTTTCATTTATGTCATTATAAATGTTATTACATAATTCAACACAATGCATAGCTAAGGGTAAATATTTAACTTATAATTTCAGTAATAATTATTCTATTTTTCTTCTTTATTTTTTTATTTCAAATTGTTTGTAGCAAGTGACTAGTATCATCATCAGTATTTACAAGCGTCATCCTTTTTTGTGATGATGTTTACAAGCAAATTGTTTACATCATCAATTTCAGCCTATCCTTAATTTTAAATTTTTTTAACTTTTAAACTCATAAAAATCTTTTTAAGCTAATTTTAAAATAAGTAAAATATAAATTTATGTAGAGGTTTCTACAACATGAAATAAATAGGTAGAGGAAGCGATGGAGGTGACATTGCTTACACTCAGTTTTTTTATTTTTTAACGTTTATACATTATCTTGGTTCTCTTCTTCAGTTTGTCAATATACACATTCATTGGCACTTCAGAAGTATCTGATTTACATATTACTGTGTATATCAACAACTCATCCCAAAATCACTTCAGAAATATACTTTTTTTCCATGTCTTATTTATGCATCTGTTTATTCTTCATTCAAAATTTCAGCTTTCTGTGATCAACTACTTTGAGTCAACACACCTCAAAACCTTAGTGACATGTGCTGTTATAACCAGCCTGTTTATTTCTCCCCTTCCCTCAAGAATTGTCTCTACTGACTTTGTAACTTATCTGCATTATTGACTTAATATGCTACTTTAACTGTCAGATTTTTGACTATGATTTCTAACTGCAGGGCAGAAAGGGCAGCAAAATATCATAAACAAAAGGCTGATGAAGAGTTACAAGAACAAAAAGCTGCAGAGCAAAAAAGGAAAGCAGAACAAGAAAAAGCAGCAATAGAAGCTGCTCAGAGAAGGTATGTGTGTGTGTGTATGCACGCACGCACGCACGCGTGTGTGTGTGTGTGTGTGTGTGTGTGTGTGTGTGTGTGTGTGTGTGTGTGTGTGTGTGTGTGTGTGTGTGTGTGTAAAAAACCATCAATTTTATTTTGAAAATATATAGTTGATAATTAACCAAGTTAGAAGAAATACAGGAATACCTCGCACAGTGTGGTTAATGCATTGGAAAAAAAAAACTACCGCACTGACTGAATTAGCACTAAACGAGGAATAGTTTCAATGGGAAAAATAATGGTATGTGAGTATCATAAGGATTTTTTTATATTAGAAATAATTATGCATGATTAGTTAGAAAAAATAATAAATACAAATAGTGATGAGGTAGACTAAGAAAAGAAATTAATTGATAACAATTGCAGTCTCAGATAATAAACTTCACTATAGCGAATCCTGTACTGATTGAAGCTGCACTGTGCAAGGTATTGCTGTACACTTATTATTATTTATTTTTTTTAACTAATAAAAGTTGATTGTTTATACATGATAATCTCATTATGTTGAAACATATGAATGTAAAAAAAAATTAATATGGAATAAATCGGTTTTCATTATCTGCATCACCCTGTGTTTAATGTAAATACCTATCGTCATATAAATCCTGCAATTTCCCCTCATTCACTTCTGAGCTTCATTGAGGTTTCTGCTTGGTTTTTAAGACAATTTTGATTGGAATTGAAAGCTTTTCTTCCATTGCTGACTTTCCAGAACATATAGCTAATTTCTCAATGTGATTATGAGAAAATTAAGAATAATGAGAATTGAGGAAGCTAACATTTGTGCATAAACGTAATAAAGTTGCTGCATTTCTTTTATGTGGAATTAATATATTTATCAGTGTCTTTAACACCCACTTTTACCCAATCATGTGGATTGAGTTTTACAGAATATAGTAGGGCATGGACAACTTAACTTTGTTTAATTAAAAATATTGATAGGATTTCAATACTGATCTTGGTAATTATGACGTAGCTATATGTATTTCCATTTTCTATTCCATTTCAGTTTTTAACTATCAACATTTAAAAAAAAAACTGCTTTAATTTCTAGTTTCCTAACATAAATTAATTTTAATAAATGAAGATGTAATGAAAATGAATCTTTTACAATATAACTGTAAAAATAAGTAAATAAATAAATATACAGTCTGTCCCCAATATGCGTAAGAGGTATGTTCCAGGGCTTCTTACGTAAGTTGATTTTTACATAATTCGGGAATGGCTAATAAAATATTGCTACTGTATCCCTGATATGTCAGAATTACAAAAACTACATAATATCCTCAGAAGAATGAAGAAAAATAATTATATGCCATAACAATTAAAAACTATCTGGGAACAGTGGTGAATTAACCGGAATGGCACATAAGAAAAGTTATTGAACTGTAAAAACATGTATTTCATACACTGTGTAGGCTTTATAAGGGCTGCTAAGGGAATCAAAACCAAAGTGTATGTATTTAAGAAAATTGGACTAAACCACACAGTGAATCAGTGTATACACTTCAGGTGTGATGAACTGAAGGAACCTTAAAACGAGCCTGAAGCATTAATTACAGGGTGTTGTAGGCCGAGTAGAGATCAGGGAGATAGTACATGATATGAACTGTTCGATCTTCATCTGTTTCGTATGCTTTTTTTCTCTTCATATATTCATGATAAGCAATCTTGAACTTTTCTTTCTATTTTCAAGGAATGTTCAGTGTTTTCATCCATTTCATCAAACAGAGACCTTCCTGAATTTTACGAAACGCTTCTGGTTGCTCCGGTTCCTCAACAGATTCTGCTCTCCCTTCCTCCTCAACTATTTGTGCATTCAACTGAGCTAAGTCTTCTGTTGTTAAATCTTCACCTCGTTCATCTGCAACTCATCTACATCTTCGTTCTCCAGAACCAGCTGCAACTCCTGGGCTAAGTTTACAATTTATTTGGTAACAGAAGACATCAGCTCATCTTTGTTGAAGCTTTCGTTATCAAGCTCGGAATATTTTAGAAGATTTTTCCAAACTCCGCTCATACAAGTTGTTGTCACATCATTCCAGGCTCTTGGAATGTTGCGTATTCCATCAAGGATGTTAAACGGATAGAGTGTAATTCTCCAAAGAAATAGTCAATGGGACAGTCCATGTGGCTTAAAAGTTGTGGGGGTTTCTCTGAAGTGCTTCCAACGTAGTTCACCTGTCTCAAACATGTGTCGAATATTTCTTCAGAATTTTTAAAGCAGAAAATGAAATTTATTTACCTAGATGCTAGTTATGCTGCAGGTTATTATCCAACGTAGTTTGTATGGGAACAAAAATAAAAACTTATACTTATTGTTCCTTCATTCGACTTCACTCTTAAAAATTATACAGAAAGTATCTTTACGATTTTACCAAAAAAATTTACATAAGTCTGAATTTATGTTACTCGGGCTTATGTAAGTCGCAGACTAACTGTACAGCAACTCCCCAATGTACGTAAGGGTTGCGGTCTGCGGAACACTGCATAAGTCGAATTTTATATAAGTCGGAATTTCCCTAAATGCTTATGCAGCACTCGCAACTATGCACACTGAATTTGATTGAAGAAAAAAGACATGTTCAACGAACGTGTAAATAGAATTATTTATTCAATTTTTTTATCTCATGCACAGGAAAAATTACAAAAAGAGATAGGAGACAGGCATAACGTCAGCAAGTTTTATCTTTCAAGCATCACTGCCAGAATTAACTCTAAAGCTGATGAGCACGCCGCTGCAGAAGTTGAGGGCTGTGAAGGTTTAGAAGGGTTTTTCCAACACATCACAAAATTTCTCTGCAGCTCCAGAATCTGCACTGGCGACTTCACCGCATACAGTACTTTAATGTTTTGGAAACCAGCACGATGCTTGAACCTATTAAACCACCTGTTGCTTGCCATGAACCTGGCTTGGGGTTTGCCATACTTATCCTTAATATCTTCATAAATACTTCTTGCTTTTGCTTGAATGGCCATTGGACTCAGGGGCGCTTGCTTCTGAATCTGATTTTCCATCCATATTATTAATAGCTTTTCCATCTTCGATATAGCACCTGAACTCTGTTTTGTGATCATTGTTGATCCTTTAACATGTTCTTATAGATGCACTGTCCCTTAAAATAGTACTCACTGTTGAAGCAGTGAGACCTAATTCCGTGCAATAGATGACAAAATTTGTCCTGCTTCATACTTAATTATCTTCATTTCTAAATCAATTTTGTTTTGTTTCCTAGCACTGCCAGCACTTGCACTTTCCATTGGTCCCTTCACTGTTGTAATAAGTAAATAGAAATGAATCGAAGATTCTGAAAATTTGTTTTTTTTATATGATTGAAGATTTCAGTGAAGGGGAACACATTTCAGTATAATACTATAACATAAAAATCCAAAGAATTCCAGTTATCGGTATTATTGCAAATGCAATAAGATTGAGTTTCGTACCCAATCTTATTGCATTTGCAATACCCAAGCTTGTACCCATTTATAATAGATTGCTCTAACAGAAAAGCCCAATAAACTGGAAAGTGCGAATTGTTTTTATTGTTCTATGGTAGTGACCTCCAGAAATGTGTTTTAGAAAAATATCACAAAGGCATTCAAAATTGATTCTTATAACGGAACATATAATAATGAAGAAAGTGTAGTACAATTTATTTCCATTATAAAAATGACCTTTTAGAGTGTTATATAGCGAAAATTTTAACTTCTAAGGTCTTGGAACAAATTACCAAAAAAAAAAAAAAAAACGTTATTGCAGTGGTTTTCAACCTGGGTGCAGCAACAACATTCTAGGGGTACCATGTATGTAATTTTGGATTAAGTTACTTAAACTTATTATTATATATTTTTTAAATTTATATATTTATTTCATTATAAAAAGGTGTAGTGATCTATAATTGATGTTTATTTAGTACCGCTATATAAAGAATGAAATTATTATATAAGTATATTTAATTTGCATTATGAATTTTAATTTTGTTTATAATTATATTATTATAATAACTATCATATAACATTTTTTTTAATATCTCTCACACACACACACACACACACACACACAGAATCAGATTATTAAATGGTCGAAAACCAGTGTGTTAAGTATTTCTTTTGGCCTGGGGTGCTGTGGGAAAAATTACTGGGACACTAAGAGCGCTGTGAACCAAGAAACTTTGGGAATCTCTGTGTTATTGGGTTCACATTACGATATTTTCACACTGCCTCCATTTATTCTTATGGGATGCAAAATACATTTCCACAATTTTTTTAAGTTTGCCCCGGCCGGCAAAAACTTACATAAAGTCGAGTATTACGTAAGCTGGGGAGTTCATATATATATATATATATATATATAACTAAAAATAAATTTAAAATAAAAACTAATGTCAGTTGCATGGCAAAACTGTATAGCAGAAATAATAAATTAAACAAAATAATTAAATCAGCAGGAAAGGTAACAAGACTAAAAATTATAGTAGAAACTATCATAAAAATCAATTAGATTTTAGTGCCAATTACATAAAAATTTAACTGCGCTCTCCTACTACGGTAACAAGTCCAAATTACGTGAAATATCACAAATAGAGTCGTAAACTAACTACAATAAAATAAATTCAAATTAACAAAAGTAGACTGCCCATATCGACAGAGGACCACAAGGCCAATAATGGTCAGGGAATCGCTGCATTTCAATCGTTAGACAAATCGCCACAACGGCAAACTGATCAAGGGATCGATGAAACATCTGATCCCCAGATCGAACCGCCAATGCAGAGGATTTGAATAACAGTGGTCCTCATGCAGCAAAAAATAAAATATGCAATAGACTAGCACTCCAGAGCAAAGCCACACCACTAACACAATGTAAGTTTGACCAGTAAAGAACTGTACTGCCATCTATAGTTCTTTATCAGTCTATATAATCTGGTTAAACTTACATTGTGTCAGTGGTGTGACTTTGCTCTGGAGTGCTAGTCTGTTGTATATTTTATTTTTTGCTGCATGAGGACCACCGTTATTCAAATTCTCTGCATTGGTATTGTTCCATCCGGGGATTAGATGTTGGCTTGATCCCTCGATTGGTTCGCTGTTGCGGCGATTTGTCTAATGATTGAAATGCAGTGATTCCCCGACCATTATTGGCCTTGTGATTGGTCCTCTGTTGATATGGGGCATAAATAATGGTCAGTCTATTTTTGTTAATTTGGATTTGGCACCCTACTAGGAAGGTGCCGTTAAATTTTTATGTAATTGGCACTAAAATTTAACTGATTTTTATGATTATTAATTGGATTTTCTAAATTATTTTGGAGAGTTTCTACTACAATTTTTAGTCTTGTTACCTTCTCTGTTGATTTAATTATTTTGTTTAATTTATTATTTTTGTTCTACAGTTTTGCCATGCTACTGGCATTAGTTTTTATTTGAAATCTACTTTTAGTTACATTTTAGGCATCATGTAGAGGAATATGCATTTTTCTGCCTCTGATGTTTGATCTTTTACTAACGTTTTGATCTAATGATCTTTTACTAACGTTTTCAACTATTTTCTTTCACTACCTTTTATCAACTATTCATTATTCAAATATATACAGGGTGTTTCAAAAATGGTCAATAATTTAAAGGTGAAAAGTACAAACTATAATAAGCAAAAAAGACCCAGTGCACGTCGGGCCGCAGATGAACCGTTTTCGAGATAATATACATTTTCTCTTAAGTTTCGCCACTGACTATGCGAGCACTAGTTTAGCAAAAAGCTGTGAATCCTTTGCTAAGGGTGGTTTTATTAAATATAAGATAATACATTTTTAATTTTTGGTTTCAGCACCACAGGATTTTATAGATGTTACAGGATGTTCTTTCTAAACACCCTTTCCTCAACATCAGGTGTATGCTTCTGGGCCTACCTGCTCGTACTCCATGTGTGAAGCGCCCATGTTCTCTAAGGTGATTTGTACCCTGATGAATGTGCGCCTGTTGGGCTGCCTTTGGCAGGGAAATGCTTCTTGGTACAAACGTTTCCGAGAAAACAGTAGTCTCTGTGATATTTTTCTAAAGGACATTTCTGAAGGTCACAAAGAATTCTAGAGGTCACAATCATAAAACAATAAAAACGATTTGCAGTTTTTGATTTATTAGGCTTTTTGTTTGTACAATCTGTTATAAACAGGTAGTAAACGCGATCTTTCACTTGTTATAATCAAAATTCAATTTGCAAACAGTTTTGAAAATTTAATTTTGCAAAAATTCAATTTGCAAAACTGTTTGCAAATTGAATTTTGTAGTACAGTAAAATTCAATTTGTAGTACAGTAAGCTCCAGTTATAGTGTCACCACTATAACTGGAGCTTACTGTACTACTGTTAATAAAAAAAAAAAAAAAAAAAATCAGCTTTTCAAATTATTCCAGATAACTGACTTTGATTAAATTGATTAAAGATAATTGATCTTTTTGTAGGTGAACGGGTGATAGCTGTTATAATGTAGAAGCATACCGGTGTTTGTAGGTTTTTGATAGATGTTAAATTGGATTTTATTCGAGTCCCGAGTAAGCATGAAATTTAGAAAATTTAATGACTTTGTATCTGTATCGTCCCTTTCCAATGTAAATTTGAGCCTAGAATGAATATTATTAAACGAATGTAAAATGTCTTGGATAGTACTACTATCAGTAATAACTAGAACATCGTCTCAATATATCTCCCATATGATACATATGTGATACAGGGTCGAAAAGGCATCAAATGTATATGTTCAATCGTTGAGAGATAGATCTCCGATATTAAGCCGCTCAGGCTCAATCCCGTTGGCAAACCAAAAATTTGTTTGTATACTTTGTGTTGAAAGGTGATATAGTTGGCCTCAACTAACAGTTTAATTAAGTGAAAAATTTCCTTAATAGGAAGCTTCATATAATTAATCGGTAAATAGTTATTATTTAAAACATCCGAAATAATATCTAATGTGTATTCAACATTTACATTCGTATATGATGAGGTAACATCTAGTGAGAATAAATTGTTATTGTTGCCAAGTCTACAATCCTTAAGGTTATTAAATAATGTATTGTAGTTCTTAATCCCAAATTGTATCACCTGTCTAAAGCATTTTATAATGCTATATACATGTGTGGCTAAGGATGAAAATGCCAAGTTTCTGTAGGAAACAATATGCCAAATAGGAAATCCAGTCTTGTGTAATTTTATCTGACCGAAAAGTGCAGGAATATTGTATGTTCTGGCCTTCAATTCCTTTAACTGAGCCATAGTAATGTAGTAACGTTTTTTCGATACATGATTAACGTTTTATTATATTGATTGACTAAATTGGTAAATAGTGCAGGATCTACTTCAAGATAAGTGAAGGTATCTAAACAACTGATTCTAACTTATTAATATAATCAGGTTTATCGAGTATTACTACTGTATCTCCTTTATCTGCCCTCTGTATAATAATGTCTTTATTTTCTCGAAGTTCACGTAAAGCTGAACTGTCATGTGTATTCAATTTAGGAAGTCGTGTTTCTTTTATGTTATTCACCACTTGGTTAACTTGTTGAATAAATAAATCTTTTTGTGGAATGTTACGAACATTACAAATTAATCACTTGGTATACAACATTCCTTGCGGTGATTGCGACTCGTCTTACCAGGGTTTGACGCGTTTTCCTTTGAATATTCGTGTTAATCAACATGTGGCCTCAGTTCGTGCTTCTCATTCAGCAGCGTCAGAAATAGCCTTTCACGCTGTTAATGAAAGGCGCACTTTTTTATTTAACGAGGCCAAAATACTTAGTGTCCAACGTAATTATACGTGAAAATTCTGTTAATGTTCGTCGGCCATATCTCATCTCTGATTCATGGGCTTTTACGTAAAAGCACATGCGCGAAGACCAATAATCCATATTTAAGTTTCATACTTGCCCTTATTCGGTAATTTTTATTCCTGTGATCACGACATATGGTCGAAAAGCATTGTCAGCTTCAGGAAGGAAAGTCGTTAAGCAATTTTTTCATTAAATTTTAATTTTTTCTAATTAATTTTATCATTTTTAATTGCGTTAAATTGATTTTAAATTATTTGTTACTCTAATGTAAGATTTTCGATTTTTTCGTTTTAATTTCTGGAGAGTATCACATGGAAGTGTTCTATGTATTATATTAAGGTAAACTTCTCTTATTATTTTACAAATATTGATATCAACGTAGAATGTATTGAGCATTACAGCTCTGGTTCATACTATAGAAAATAAATAAATATAAAGCTATCATTAGAGGCAGCAAAATGCACATCCTCCAAATGTTAATTTTTTTGTTAATTTTTTGCTCTACAGTTTTACCATGCTACTGACATATATATATATATATATATATATATATATATATTGATTCGATTTTAATTTTTATATTGATTACACACACACACACACACACACACACACACAGTAGAACGCCAGGTCCTTGAGGCTACCGCAGACATTCTCTCAGATATGCCAGACACCTCTGAGTTTAAAACGCTGATGGAACTGATATTCGGGTGACACTCAAGGCAAGTGGGCCCAATTACGGCGAAGTCTGGACAGTCTGTGACAACCAAATCCTCTGCTTGCACCTTCACAATGGTGGGATGGTTAGTAATCCTGGGTATAACCCCCATTTGCAAGCACACTGTGTGCGACCACCCAGGTATAAACCAACGTAAGCAGAGGTCGGGGTGTGGTGCCTGCACCACATGGAGGAATGCTGTCTCTTTGTATTATCAGGCAACACTAGGTCATAGATGACTCTCATCAACCATGCAATAACACCACTTTGCTTATTGGAAGCTTGAAGTGGTTAAACCCATGTTTAGTCTCCAGAGCTAGGTTCCAGTCAACCCTTCCCCATCTCTTCCATCATGCAGTATGATTGATGTGTTTTGAGGTTATGATGAACACCATGGCAAGATCCAGCCTTCCTTACAATTTGAGGGTACAGCTCTAAAACGGTGCTCGCAGGCTGGCCACTAGTTAGTATACTGGACCGAACTTATTGGTAACTCTCTAGGAGGCTTCCAGATCAGCTAGTGTATAATCTTGCTGCCTATACTCTGCCAGATAGTGACTGGAGGGAGTCTGAGTAGTGTGTTTGCGGGGGGCATTGTTGTCCTATGTTATGTCAAGGATCTGGGTATATTCTTACCATGTGTAAGCCATATCCAAAAATTTCATTACTTCGTACAGCAAGTCACTCCCCACTTTTTCTTACCATTGAATGCACCATGAATTGTCAAACTAATAGAGCAAACTTATCTGCGAAAAGATCTAATGTCCCGAACACTTCCTAGTTCATTTCACAAATATACGTGTTCTCAATTCTAATCTCAACGATGTCCATTTCCACTTGCAGTCTGCCAAACCCCATGAACTTTTTCTGACAGAATCTCAGTTATCAGTTGATTCAACCACCACTCATCTTAGTTGCCCAACTTATTCACTATATGATTCCTTTCACCTAAAAGGTAGTACTTGTGCATATGTCCATTGTGATATGCCCTGTCGGAGACTTGATAATTTGGAATCTCCTCTTTTCGATCTTCTCTTGCTTAAAATCTCTATCTCATTCCGTCAAATTTGTCTGTTGTCGCTACCATTCTCCCAACTCGACTAATGACTTGGAACTCTTTGACTTCCTCTCTTTGCAACTTTACTTTCTCCAGTCCAATTTTCCCAACAGTGTGGTCCTTTCCTTGGTGATTTTAATGTTCACAACTCCAGGTGGCTTCCGTTTTCTCGTCACACAGACCCAGCTGGTCGAGATGCTGAGGCTTTTGCAATTACTAATGACCTTGCACAGATTGTTCATTTACATACCAGACAATCCTAACCATACAGCCAACACGCTTGATCTTTTTCTCACAAATAACCCTTCTAAGTACACGGTCGAAGTGAGTGATTCTTTAGGCACTTCAGATCACAATTGGTAATTGTATCATCACCAATGGGGCCTTCATCTCATAGCTATTCCCATCTCATGTTGTTTGGCATTACAAGAATGCAAAATGGGATGATCTGTGAGATTTCTTTTCTTCTTTTTCTTGGTTGGATTACTGTTCCAAAACCTCTGATGTCAATGTTTGGTCAGATCATGTCAGTGAAATTATTCTTGTAGGAATGGAATCCTTTATTCCACACTCCGCTTTAAAATCTCATCCTTTATCTAAACCTTAGTTTTCCAATAAATGTGCTAAGGCTGTTCAAGAGAATTGTTGCATATCATAATTGGCTTGTTTCCGATTCTTCAGTTTCATTTTCTGCCTACACCAGAGCTCGCAACAATTGTAAAGCAGTTATTAATCAGTCCAAACTAGATTTGGAACAGGCTGAGTAGAAAACTTGCTTCTTGCCCCCAATGGTAGGCAAGCATTCTAGTTTCTTGCCAAAGCTATTGGCCGCAACTTTTGCCGATCTCTGCTCTCACCTCTGTCAAAACCAGATGGTTCTATTTTCACTTCAGCCAAGGATAAAGCTAACCTGTTAGCATCCCAGTTTTCTTCCAACTCACGTATTAATGATCTTGGTAAAATACCTCCCACCATTCCCATCATACTTCATTCAATGCCTCCTGTTATCTTACGTCAAAAGGATGTCAGAAGGATTTTGAAGAATCTCGATGCTAAGAAAGCTCCAGGTCCCGATGGTATTTCTCCACTTGTTTTCAAAACCTGTGCTCCTGTTCTTTGCCGCCTTTTTTCACTTTCTTATTCGAAATGTGTTTTTCCTTCTGCTTGGAAATTTTCTCATATCCAGCCAGTTCCTAAAAAGGTTGACAAATCCCTCCCATCCAATTATCGTCCCATTGCAATCAGGTTAATTGATTTCTCCATTACTTTAGAAAGAGTAGAAGTAATGCAGAAATAAATTAACAGCCAACTACTAAACTACGAAACCATGTTATACAGGCAATCCCTGTATAACATGGTTTCGCTCTAACTCAATTGATAAATTGCTTGTTCTCAAAACCTGTACTCCTGTTCTTTGCCACCTTTTTTCACTTTCTTTCTTATTCCAAAGGTGTTTTTCCTTTTGCTTGGAAATTTGCTCATATCCAGGCAGTTCCTAAAAAGGGACCAAATCACTCCCATCCAATTATCGTCCCATTGCTATCACTTCTACTCTCTCTAAAGTAATCGAGAAATCAATTAACCGCCAACTCTTAAACTACTGGCAACCCCCGTATAACACAGTTTCACTCTAACACGATTGATTAATAAATTGCAGAAATCCTTGCACAATGTAGTACTTATATAACACGGTTTCACTCTAACACAGTTTGAAAATTTCGGTAAACTTCGCACAACACGGTACTTATATAACATGGTTTTGTTCTAATGTGGTTTGAAGATTTCGGTAAACCTCGCATAAGAGGGTATTTTTGTGCAAGGGGAAAAAAACCCTGTTATTATGTTGGATGTAATTTTTCAACATTTCCATTCTTTTTGAATGCCTGCTGTTGACTGTCTAGTCAAAAAAAAAAAAAAAAAAAAATATTGAGAAATCCCGTATTTTATTTTGTTGGGAAATCCCTGTTACGTTTTGTGCTATTGAACTTGTGGAAAAATCTAGATTTCAAAGTTTTATTACTATTTGATAGCACATCACATCCAAATGTTGAAGTTATGTTCCTACCACCACAGTTGTACTAGGTTAATACAACTTCTTTTATTCAGCCATTAGATCAAGGCATTATATCTACCTTTTATATTCGTTACCTCTGAAAATTGTTACAATGGATTTTGGAAAAAAAATGATTCCAAATCTATTGAAGTAATGGAGGCATGGAAACATTTCCCAATCGTGGACTGTATCAAAATCATAGCTTTATCGCTGAAAGAAGTAAAACCGTCAATGTTAAATGCGTGTGGAAAAATTTATGGCCAGAGTCAGTTCATTCAGGAAATATGGTCGAACCACCAGAAAACAGAATCGGTGCAATAGTAGAACTTGCTACGTCAGTAGGAGGGGAAGGATTTGATGATATGACTGCTGAAGCCCTCATGGGTAGCACAATTGATAGAATCACCCTCCTTCCCACACTGGGTGGAAAAGACCTGAGTTCAAATCCCGTCGATGAGGTAAGAATTTTTAAGGGTCTTTCACAATGTGGCTCAGGTGAGGGTAGCATGGTTTTCTCCCGGATTCTCAGGTTTTCATCCAGCAAAACAGAAAACTGACCTTGGGACACATGCAATTTATAGACAATATATACAGAGTAACATAGCCTTAGTCGCCTATGCTCCTAAAAAATAAGAAAAAGATATGATTATTGAAGACGTTCAACAATTACTACTAGAAAAAGAGGCTGGTAAAGCAGATTTGGTGGAAATGGCATCGGAGGTAAAACAGAATCAATTCAGAGGATGATAGCGCAGATGAAAATTCTAAGCTTCCAAAATTTACACTAAAAAAAAAACGGTAAGGCATAAAATTATTTTTTAATGGAGCCCAAAGTTCAAAAGGGAGCTTCAGAAATGCTTATTACGATTAAATTCACAAAGATTTATCAAAAAAAAGCAAACAAACCCATTACTGATTTTTTAAAGAGAGTAGAAGATACACGAAATCTAGAGTGGTGTGTTTTTGTTAACATTTTGTTAACGAAAAAGTGTATTTTTTTTTAGCTTTTGGAACGTAACCCTGCTTTTTTTACTTCTTCCTAGTCCCGTATAACACTGTATCGCACAACAACATTTTATAGGAACCTAACTACTGTGTTATATGAGCATTTCTCAGCCCATTGACAGGCGCCTCCGTAGCCAGGTGGGAAGGAGCAGCAGTGCGTAGCACACGCTTCTTGATTAGACCGGGGTTCGAGCCCGTCACCACCAAATATGGAGGGTGCGGAAAGGTCAGGGAATGACCACCGCATATCCCGGAGCAATATGGCCTTAGTTGCTAATGCTCCTAAAAACCAAAATAACTAACTCAGCCCATTGACCCAATTTTCCTAGATCTCATTGGAGTAGCTCACCCTGATTATTATCATTAACAGCTCTCACAATCTTTGTATCATCTGCAAACTTTGACATTAAGCCTGATTACCTTCTTCATTGCTGCATAAGAAATTGGAAATTATAGACCAAATAGCTTGTTGTCCCACTTTTACAAGTTGTTCACAAGAGTCATTACTAACAGATTAGAAAGAATACTTGATAAGAATCAACCGAAAGAGCAACCTGACTTTGACAGGATTCTCAACTATGGATCACCTTCATGTAATATCACAGCTAGTGGAGAAAGAAAATGAATATAAAACTCCACTATGCTTGGCAGTTGTGGATTATGAAAAGGCATTTGACTCCATACAGCATAAGGCAATGTTTCGGGTAAGACAAGGCATAGACATCCCATACATTATTATTGTGAAGAAAATGTAGGAGAATGCTACCTCCTTTATTAGACTAGACAAAGACAGTAACAAATTTAAAATTGAGAAAGGAGTTCGACAAGGAGACAATATCTCTGAAGTTGTTTACTGCTCCCCTTGAAGCTTTCAGAAGATTGGACTGGTCACAGAAAGGAGTCGTATGAATGGAGAGTATCTAACCATTTATGATTTGCAGATGACATTGTTATCATAAGCCACGATCCTGAAGAATTAAGAGGAAAATCTTAATCAGTTATGCAGAGTTAGTAAGGATTTTAGACTAAAGATGAATATGGTTAAAAATAAAAGTGGTAATGAACAAGTATGCCACAGGAAAGGATATAATCATTGAAGGAGCAGAAATTGAAAAGGTGGATTCATATACTTATCTTGGACAAGTCATTAGCTGTAATAATGATAAATGGCTGGAAGTCAAGAGAAGAATAAATTTCGGATAGATAGCATTCGGGAAATATAGTCACATATGGAGGTGCAATATCCAAATTTGTCTGAAACATAAAATAATGAACCAGTGTATACTCCCCACCATGACTTGTGGAAATGAAACTTGTGCACTCACCAAAAGAATGGAATAGAAGCTGAAAACTACACAGTGAAGAATGGAATGAATTATATTAGGAATCAGGCTGTTGGATAAGAAGAAAAACACATGGATTAGGCAGCAAACTCAAGTAAAGGACATTCTTATCAAAACTAAAGAACTGAAGTGGACTTGGGCAGGACACATAGCTCAAAGACATGACAGATGAACTAAGAAAATAACAGAATGGTACCCAAGAGGAGTTAAAAGAAAACCTGGAAGATAAAAATAGAGATGAACAGGTGAAATTCAAGAGTTCGTGGGCAGTAAATGGATGGCCATTGCACAAAACAGAGGGAACTGGAAAGTTGCTGGAGAGGCTTTCATCTTGTAGTGGATTGTAAATGGCTGATGATGACTATCTTCATCAGTATCATTAATAAATATTGAAAATAACAATGGGCCAAGCACTGAACCCTGGGGGCCTCCACTGATAACATTAGTCCACAAAGAGCAGTGCCCATTGATAACCACTCTGTCTTCCACTTAACCATCCCTTTGGGTTCACTCCTAACAGGACTGAACAATACTTTAAAAAATAATTATTATTGATGATTACCTTGACTATAACAATACATTAAAATAATACTTAATAATATACAAACTTGTATAAAAGTTTTTTTTTTTTTTAATGAAAACCCCAAACACAATAGGTATCAAAACTTATAGCACTTAGTACTGTGCATGGGATGAAGGATATGGGAGTGGGGAGGTAGGATGCCAGAAACTTTGCTCTGGAGACTAAACATGGGTTTCACCACTTCATCTCCAATATGCAAGTGGTGGTATTGCACTGGTTGATGAGAGTCATCTACCACCTAGTATTAATATTATATTGCTATTATTTGTGTTATATTATATTAGTAATGGTACTCATTAGTACTAGTAGTAACATTGGCTGGAGGAGATGTGGGGGGGGGGATACTGGAAACTTTGCTCTGGAGACTAAACATGGGTTTCAACCACTTCAAGACTCCAATAAGCAAAGTGGTGGTATTGCATTGGTTGATGAGAGTTGTTATATTATAGTATTGCAGTTTATTAGTGTTATTTTATATTAGCATTAGTAGCAGTACTAGTAGTGCCGTGCACGTGTTGAAGGAGATGGGTGAAAGACAAGAACACAAAATGCAATAGTCATCAACTCAAGGTGCTAGTCATCACAAAAATGGATATGATTGTCTTCAGGCAGTGAAGAAATAAAACTGGATTCAAGGTCTATGAAGGTCATCATCAATCTTCTTATTCAGTTGTCTGGAAAGATTTTTACAACTTTTTGGTAGGATCTTTCTGTATAGGTTTGTACACAGCTGTTTTTAAGTAGATTCGGTATCATGAGCATGTAGTCTTCTATATTCATAATAACTGTGGCGTTGCCTTTGTCTGATTTAGAAATATGGATCCCCTTGTCATTTCTGAAAAGAGGATCCATATTTCTTTTTTGGCCTGGAGATTAAGTTCAAAAAATTCAACAGCCTAGAAAGCTTGCCTTTGCAATTGTCCTGTTTTTGATGAATTCTGTTATAATCAAAATTCTTGTGAATGTGCAATTTCTAGTGACAACTGGTGAAATGTTTGGCCTTGTTAATCCTGAATTTTGACTAGAGTGGTATGTAAATATTCCAGGAAGTCAAGCAACAGAATGTGTCAATGTAGGTTTAGAATTTGGGCTCTTTAGGAAGTTTGTTACATACTTCAGTAATAAACTGTCTAGCTTCTTCAAGGGATACTCTGACTTCTTACCTGCCTTCACTGATGTCTCGAGGTCAGACTCATCGGCCCCGAGTGCCAAGCGTTAGTGACAAGCGATTTTCTCAGTGATTTATAGAGTGCTCTTATTAAAGAAAAAGTTTTATTTGATTTCTAGTGTCTTTTTCTATTTAATTTACTTCCAGTTGTTCTGTGCTTAAAGTATTAAGTAAGAACACAGAAAGGAAAACAATCTTTCTTTATTTAGTATATATATTTTACTAATAACAAACAACTAACTTCTACAACCGCTTGGTCACTGGTGGCACCGCTCCTGCCTCCACGTGGCGGGGCCGGTAACCTGGGGGATAAGACAATCCCCGGGGCTAAAAGGAGCAGAGATGGAAACAAGTGATTTTCCACGCTTAGAGCCGAAGAGCTCTCAATTAAATGAGACACACGACACTGACCATGACTCCTCTATCTCAAAGAGAATGAAGAAAGACACTGGCAGACAGGAATTACCAGCCTTCCTGATTATACATTCTCTGTCAACGCAGCCTGTCGGCAAGCTCTCCCCCTTCACCATTCAGAGATGCCTAGAACATGCTGCAGGTTCACCAAAAATGGTGAAACGTCTTCAATCTGGAGATTTGTTAATAGAGACCACCAATTCTAGACATTCTGAGCTACTACTACGTCTGACATCCTTGAGTGGAATCCCAGTTCAAATCACACCACACACCACCCTCAATTCTTCAAAGGGAGTGATCACTGAATGGGATTTATTGAACGTCCCCGAAGATGAAATAGTTCAAGAACTTAAAGAACAAAACGTCACTCAAGCAAAAAGGATCATGATCCGAAAAGATGGCAGTTTAGTCCCTACCCGGAGTATAATTTTAACATTCAGTTCTCCAAATCTACCATCTTCAGTCAAGGCAGGATATTTAAACTGTCGCGTTCGGCCCTATATCCCGAACCCTCTAAGATGTTTTAAATGCCAGAAATTTGGCCATTCCCAGATAGCATGCCGTGGAGATGCAACTTGTGCAAACTGTGGGTGTAAAACACATACACAAACAGAATGTAAGGCACCAACTCCACAGTGTCCGAATTGCAAAGGCAACCATCCCGCTTATTCCAAAGACTGCGACCTCTGGAAGTTGGGGAAAAAAATACAAAAATATAAAATTGAAAATAAGGTTTCCTATCAAGAGGCAAGAAAACAAGTAAAATTAAGTATGCCAAAACACACCTATGCTACTGCTACACACAGTCACCAATCAGTAGCATGTCAGACTGAAGTGACCATTCCTCCAGACACATCGATCTCCACCAAACGTAGTAGACCAATGCAGTAATACACCACTAACAGTTCCATCCCAGAGACCTCCCTGTTGTCAAGCAGTAGATAATTTACAGAAATCAGATCCTGTTGAGGCAAAGCAATCTCATATATCAAGCATGGACACTGATGACATAACTAATCAGGATCTGCTTGAAATACATGCAGATGGAGATATGGAAGAAAGCAATGACTCAGAACGCCCTAATTTTTTAAGAAAAGAAAAATCAAAACTCGAAAGAGGTAAACAAGCCACCCACAAAAAACAGACAGACTCAACTTCCACCCACAGAACTAAATAATGGAACAGATCATACAGTGGAATTGCAGAGGTTTTCGCAGCAGTATTGAAGATATTTTTGAATTAATTCACCATTTCAAACCCGCTGCTATGTGCTTACAAGAAACAAATTTAACACCAAAAATCTCCGTTTCAGTCAAAAATTATACCATCTTCAGAAAAGATCGATCTGAAACTAACAGTCCTCATGGAGGAGTAGCTGTACTTGTGGAATCAAGAGTCCCTTCCAGGCACATTCCTTTGAAAACACCATTAGAAGCTGTTGCAACGCGTATAGTTATGGGTATCACATTGACAGTGGTCTCGATATATCTTCCGCCAAACCATCCATGCACATTTCAGGATCTGGAAAACCTTATTTCTCAATTACCATCTCCGATCTGTCTATTAGGCGATTTTAATGGACATCATCCATTGTGGGGTTCACTGGTCTCAGATGGACGTGGCGAACTTATTGAAATGCTACTTGATAGAGAGAATCTGACACTGTTGAACACTGGCTTACCCACCTACATCCATTTTCCTACTGGATCAAGCACTGCTATCGATCTCTCAATCTGCTCTCCGATCCTGTTCCCAACCATAGAGTGGACAGTACACGACAATCCTCTAAACAGCGATCACTTTCCGCTGATTTGTAGCATTCAATCCACCCATTTCAGACAAACACAAACAAAAACTCAATGGAAATTTTCCAAAGCAAACTGGACAAAATTTACCAATCATGTATCTTTTGATGAGGATATCATTACGTCTTTTCCTATTGACGCTGCCACCGAATATATTACAAAGCAGATACTAACAGCTGCAACAGCAGCCATCCCAAAGTCTCAAATAAGAAACCATTGACATACCGATCACTGGCGGAATGGTGATTGCAATAAAGCAAAAAAGGAAAAAAATGCAGCATGGAATACCTTTCACAAATATCCCACCACTGCCAACCTTATTAACTACAAGAAACTGAGAGCCAAAGCTCGTTTCATCCGGCGAAAGGCCAAAAAAGATTCATGGGTAAAATTCGCCTCCTCAATCAACAAAGATACTGATACCCGAATAATCTGGGAAAAAATAAAGAAGCTAAGTGGAAAATATCATGTACCACCTTCTCCTATTATTAACTGGAATGGGAAGGAGATCTCCTCTCCTGGAGAGATTGCCAATGCCTTAGGAACTGTGTTCTGTGAATTATCTGCCTCAAGTGCATATCAACAGTCTTTCCAAAAAATTAAAGCCGGAATAGAGAAAAGGAAACTGAACTTCAAAGCTAACTGCCATTTACCCTATAACCAACCATTAACAATTTCTGAACTGAAAGAAGTTATGTATACCTCAAGAAACAGTTCTCCTGGCCCTGACGGAATTTACTATATAATACTTCAACATCTCAATCAGAAATCACTATCTTTATTGCTTAAATTTTACAATCGGATATTCTCAGAACATATATTCCTGACCTCCTGGCAACATTCTTATATAATAGCTATACCGAAACCTGGAAAAGATCACTCGATTCCGCACAATTATAGACCAATTTCTCTTACCAGCTGCTTGAGTAAGACTTTGGACAAAATGGTTCACCATCGTCTCACATGGTATCTTGAATCCCAAAAAATAATCAGTAATAATCAGTTTGGTTTCCGAAAGAATAGATCATCCCTAGACCTCATGACCAAAGCCGAATCCAACATAAGAAATGCATCCATCAGAAATCAACATCTCGTCATGATATGCCTTGATATAGAGAAGGCTTTCGATACCACATGGCGATACAGCATCCTAAGAGATCTCCATTCTATCCATATGAGAGGGCACTTACCATATTTTATTCAAAGCTTTCTTCGACACAGGCCTTTCCAAGTTAAGTACCGGCAGGTTTTATCTCAAACATATATACAAGAAGAAGGAGTCCCACAGGGGTCTGTTCTTAGTGCCACTCTGTTCTCACTACGAATAAACAATATTACAAACTGCATCCCAAACACCGTTGACTCATATCTCTATGCGGATGATCTTACCATATCCTGCCATTCTCAGAATATGAACTATATCGAGAGACATCTACAAATATCCATAAACAACATTGAATTATGGATGGCACAAAATGGATACAGACTGTCAAGCCACAAATCAACAGCCATACATTTCTGCACAAAGCACAGAATGCATCCTGAACCTGAGTTGCACTTGGCCAATCACCCTATACCAATCGTGAACAGTATTCGGCTCCTAGGGCTAATTTTTGATAAGAAATTAAATTTCCAGGAGCACATAAAATATCTAAGAACCTCTTGTGCAAGGAAAATGAATATACTCCGGGTAATCTCCAGTACATCTTGGGGTGCAGATCGCTGTACTCTGCTCCACTTGTATAAGTAGTCCCTAATTAGATCTCGGCTAGACTACGGAGCACCTGTTTATGACTCACCTAGGGAAAGCACCTTAGCGCGTCTTGCGCCCATCCAACATTCGTCTCTTAGGATAGCCCTAGGTGCATACAGAACATCACCGGTTCAAAGTCTTTACCTTGAAGCTCACGAACCTCCACTTAGCATCAGAAGAAAAATGTTACTGATGAATTACTCAGCTAAAATTAAAAGCCTGCCTACTCATCCTGTTTGGCCACTCCTGCATGATCCTCTGTGGAAACCTCACTATAGAAATAAACCCAGAACAATTCAGCCTGCTGGTATCAGACTGCAGATTCTAGCAGAAAGCTGGAACATCCAATTCGATAATATCCTCAAAGAATCAAAAGATCCAGATCCCCCATGGTCTACTCTCACATTTTCTTCTCATGAATACCTTGAGCAATGGGGTAAAAGTTCCATAGCAAATATTAACATCCAACAACTACATTATGCTCATACACAAAAGTACCCCGAATTCACCAAGATCTATACTGATGGTTCAAAGTCTGACAATCAAGTGGGTGCAGCTGCTGTCTTCCCTAATTCAACTATCTCATTTTCACTTCCAGTCGAATGTAGCAGTTATACTGCTGAGCTTCATGCCATTAAGCTTGCTCTTGAAAATATCTCACTGCTGTCAATAAATAAAAGTATAGTATATACCGATTCACAAAGTGCTATTTTAGCTTTGAAAGGTATTTCCTCACCTACCAATCCTTTATTAAAACTCATAAAACATAAGCTGATGCAGCTTCATGAGCATAAACAAACTGTCATCTTTTCTTGGGTCCCAGGCCACAGTGGTATTCCAGGAAATGAATGTGCAGATGATGCTGCAAAGCATCCTTCGAATATAGCCTCAACAAATGATCTAGTCCCATATCCTGATTACAGACACAAAATTCAGAAAACATGCATGGAACAATGGACACTTCTGTGGAAAATGCAAACAAATAACAAGCTATTTCAAATAAAATCTGAACCACAATTATGGACTTCTAGGCTTCGTAAAAATAGAAAAGAAGAAGTAATCTTAGCCAGAATCCGAATAGGTCACACACCTCACACATCTCTATCTGCTTACAGGGAATGATCCTCCTCAATGTGCAAACTGCTCACAGCCACTTACAGTAAAACATATACTTGTCGAATGTAGCTTGTTTAACAACGCCCAACGAATGGCTTTTAGTTCCATCTCAGATCTGCAACAACTTTTGTCTCTCAATAGAATCATCGGCAAAGAAGCAAATCTCTCTGAATTATTTCTCTATTTAAAACAAATTAAAGTGTATGATCGTTTTTAACTGCTGTACAAGCAGTTCCCGTATGTAAAGTCAATTGATTTGGGAGGTGCAATATGGCCTAAGTTGCCCTTGCACCAAAAAAACACCACAACAACAACAACGTCAGACTCATCTGTTGGGTCTGCTGCCATCTTCCCAGATAACACTATATCTGAGAATATTCCCAACAAATACAGCACATACTCAGCAGAGTTGTATTCTATAGAATTAGCCTTGGACCACATTAAAACCCTCAATTACCAATTTGAACTGGCTGGCACTGCAGTCAAGTCACCACAACCCCAGAACAACCATAATGTGTTAGTTCTCTATACAGACTACAAGTAAGTAATATGCAATAGATTACTTTCCCAGTGGGAAAGTAATCTTGGCATGGGTAGGTCATGAACAAGCTCTATCAGATAAAGCCTATAAAGAAACACTGGCAGTCTAGTCTGCACAGTAACCATAGAAGTTGTTCTTGCTCACTTCCACATAATACACAGTCATCTTACCCGTTCATTCCTGCTGGCAGGAGATGACTCTCATGTGTGTGTCACCTTTTTAACATATTCTATCTGAGTGATCACATTGTATACATGTGTTTTATATTTTATTGCTTCTGGTCGTCTGACCTGAGCCTTATATATTTAGCCAGATTTTATCGAACAGTGACCATGTATCAGCCATTTTTCATCATTTAAAATCATTAAACCTTTTCACTCTTACTTAAAAGTTATTTTTTATACAGTGGTACCTTGGATTGCAAGTAACTTGGCCTACGAGTGTTTTGCAAGACGAGCAAAAATTTTTAATAAATTTTAACTTGATAAACAAGCGAGGTCTTGCAATACGAGTACAGTCAATCCTCATATAACATGTGTTTACACTACACAAATTCGATCATACACGATTTATAAATACGCGAACGATAGCTTATATAACACGAACCGAATTCGCTTATGCACGATTCGCCTTTGTGTTTATAAGAAATGGCAGTCGAACGCAGAATCACCCCCAACCGAACGCAACACGATAGGAATGAAGAGAAGATTCTGAAAATGTATTTTTTTTTTTTTTTTTTTTTTTTATGTTTTTTATATCAGCGAAAGGGAAACACATTTCATCATAATAACGTAAAAACCAACACAATTTCAGCTATCAGTATAATCGCAAATGCAATTAGATTGAGTTTACTACCAGTTTATAACCGATTCCACTAGCAGGAACGTAACTGGAAATTGTTTTTATTGTTTTATGATAGTAACCCCCAGAAATGTGCTTTAGTAAAATGTGAGATGTTAATAGTGTATCTCTGCCTTTACGGTGTTGTTTGTTCAATTGCTACACGCGTGCAGCTTTGTTTATGTGTATCAAGCGTGCCTCCTCATTTTGTAATAGTGCGAGCGATGAATCTGTTTAACGACAATGCAATTGTCATATTTCTGTGAAATCCTCAAGAGGAGGCAAGTGTCATTGGAGAGGTTCCTTGTTAAAGTCGCACAAAAAGAGAGCCAACAGATAGCAGTGATTGCGAGAGTCACATTGAAAGTCGTCCTACCACAAATCCGATTGCTTTATGTATATTAAATTTAAATATTAAAAATATGAAAAGGTATGTATGTATTTTGTATTAATCATTTTTACAGTATATGAATATTTTTGAGTTTTGGAACAAATAATCTGGGTTTCCATGATTTCTTATGGGAATATTCGCTTTGATATACGAGTGCTTTGGATTACGAGCGCGTTTCCGGAACGAATTATGCTCGCAAACCAAGGTACCACTGTACTTTTTTTACATATTTTTATTGTTATAAATTTTGACATAGTGACCTAATTTGTTAGGTAACTGAAATCTTAACTATTGTATTTTATATAACCTGGTTTTGGTGCATTATAGCCTTAGTTGCTAATGCACCAAAAAAACTCAAACCCTGACTGCTAAACCTGATAATTAACTCAAAAGAAATGTATATAGTCAGCAAAGTTTCTGACTACATGTATGAGGGCTATTCAATAAAGAATGATCATAATTTTTGATGAACGACTGCATATCTGCTATTTCTAGCTGAGATATAGAATTTAAGACCAAAAAGCTTAATATAGCAGCTGTGCAGTTGACTCGTGCACACGGTGTAACCATGGCAGTTGGTCAGGTTTATGCTTGTTCAGTTTTGCCTATGTAACAATGAACATGGAATGCGCGGAATAATATGCTGCTTTCAAAATTTGTTTACGTTTCAGTAAAATATCAGTTCAAACACATGAAATGTTAAAAGAGACTTATGCTGCGTCTGTGTTTCCATGCTGCACAGCTCACAGGGTTTTTGAATGTTTAAAGATAAATGTGATTCAGTCAACTATCGATCGACAGTCCTGGAGCTTCAACCACTACTGTCACCCCAAACCACAAGCACTGCTTATTTAATTGCAAGAGAAGATCGTCATATAACAGTAAGGCAACTGGAAGAGATATTGAAAATATCAGTGGGAAGCATGCATGGCATTCTCCATGACCATTTGCATATGACACATGTTTGTGCATGCTGAGCTCCAAGACTACTCACACCTGAGCAACAGTAAGTTTGCATGGAGGTTTGTCAGGAGCTGCAATGGATGGTTATTAAAGATAGTGGGGTTCTGTGCAAGATGATGATGGTGGATGAGACATGGCTTCATCATTTTGACCTACAGAGTATGCAGCAGAGCTCTGTTTGTAAGTCTACACCAAAAAAAGCAAAAGTTGTGGCTTCTGCAGGAAAGGTTATGGTCATCTTTTTTTTTTTTTTGTTTGTTTGTTTGTTTGACATTCAAGGAATGGTTTACCAGCATGTTGTGCCATGTCGTACAACTGTTACCGGATCTTACTACAGAACTGTACTGCACAGTTTGTGGGATCACATTAATCGCAAATAACCACAACTGCACGCAGGTGGTTGGATGTTTTGCCACAACAATGTGAAACCTCACGTTGCTCATACTGTCATTGAATACTTAGCCAACATTAATGTCAAATTTGTTCCTCATCTGCCCTACAGCCCTGACTTTGTACCCTGCAATATTTATTTCAAAGGTTAAAGAAAGAGCTACAAGAAAAACGTTTCTAGTTGTCAGAAGTTGTAAAGACATCAGAGGTGATTCTTAAATGCATGTCAAAATTACTTCCATCATGATTTTGGAGAAAGTCAGAAACATTGGTGTTAGTATATTTCATCAAATGGGGACTACTTTGATAAGGACTATCAAAATATTGATGATTAACAAAGGTATATAAATAAAAATATGATCATTCTTTTTTGAACAGCCCTTGTATTTAATAACATTCTGCCAAAGTGTTATGAAACATTGCATTTTTTGCATAAAATTGCAAAAAGTTATTTAAAAAATACTCTAAATAACTGTGAAATTAAAAACAAATTTTGTAATATTCATTTTGATAAACTTATCGTGTGAAGTAGAAGAGCTTGAAATTTTGTCATATTGTATTGTAAAAATTCTGAATAAAACTTTTTCTGAGTCTGAAGAGATCTCAGGTATCCTTGCTGGAAGTTCAAATTACTTCCAGTTGATGTCTAACATGCTTAACAGGCCGATGGAAGGTAATGATGAGGAAAATCGTGGCTCCTCAGCACCTTGATTTATTGCAAAAATATTTTACTGCTTTGGAAATATTATCAGACCGAGGCAGTTCCATCACTTTGACACATATGCAGATACATAACTAAGTATTCCTTCACCCTCCAGTCCCCACAAACACGTCCTAGTTCATTTCACAAATATACGTGGTCTCAATTCTAATCTCAACGACATCCATTTCCACTTGCAGTCTGCCAAACCCCATATACTTTTTCTGACAGAATCTCAGTTATCAGTTAATACCACTACTGCTCATCTCAGTTGCCCAAATTATTCACTGTATGATTCCTTTTGCCTCAGAGGTGGTACTTGTGCATAGGTCCATTCCGATATTCCCTGTCAGAGACTGGTAATTTGGAATCTCCTCTTTTCGAACTTCTCTGGCTTAAAATCTCTCTACCTCATTGTGTCAAATTCATTTGTTGTCTCTGCTGTTCTCCCAACTCCACTAATCACTTGGGGCTTTGACTTCCTCTCTTTGCAACTTGACTTTATCCAGTCCAATTTTCCTTGGCGATTTTAATGTTCACAACTCCAGCTGGCTTCTGTTTTCTAGTCACACCGACCCAGCTGGTCGAGATGCTGAGGCTTTTGCAATTTCTAATGACCTTGCACAGATTGTTCATTTACCTACAAGGATACCGGACAATCCTAACCATACAGCCAACACACTTGATCTTTTTCTCACAAACAACCCTTCTAAGTACACGGTCGAAGTGAGTGGTCTTTAGGCACTTCAGATCACAACTTGGTGATTGTCTCTTTTCCAATGGAACCTTTATCTCATGGATATTCTCAGCCTCGTATTGTTTGGCATTACAAGAATGCAAAATGAGATGACCTGCGAGATTTTTTTTTTTCTTCTTTTCCTTGGTCGGATTACTGTTTCAAAACTTCAGATGTCAACGTTTGCTCAGATCGTGTCAGTAAAATTATTCTTGTAGGAATGGAATCCTTTATTTCACACTCCACTTTAAAATTTCATCCTTTATCTAAACCTTGGTTTTCTAGTAAATGTGCTAAGGTTGTTCAAGAGAAGAACGCTGCATATCGTAACTGGCTTGTTTCCAATTCTTCAGGTTCATTTTCTGCCTACACCAAAGCTTGCAACAATTGTAAAACAGTTATTAATCAATCCAAACTAGATTTTGAATAGGCTAAGAGTAGAAAACTTGCTTCTTGCCCTAATGGTAGACGAGCATTCTGGTCTCTTGCCAAAGCTATTGGCCGCAACTTTTGCCCATCTCTGCTCCTACCTCTGTCAGAATCAGATGGTTCTGTTGTCACTTCGGCTAAGGATAAAGCTGACCTACTAGCATCTCATTTTTCTTCCAACTCACATATAACCCTTCCCACCATTCCTAGCAATCTCCATTCAATGCATCCTGTGGTCATCCGTCAAAAGGATGTCAGAAGAATTTTGACGAATCTTGATGCTAAGAAAGCTCCAGGTCCTGATGGTATTTCTCCACTTGTTCTCAAAACCTGTGCTCCTGAACTTACTGCTGTTCTCTGCCACCTTTTTTCACTTTCTTATTCCAAAGGTGTTTTTCTTCTGCTTGGAAATTTGCTCATATCCAGCAAGTTCCCAAAAACGGTGACAAATCCTCCTCATCCAATTATCGTTTCATTGCAATTACTTCTACTCTTTCTAAAGTAATGGAGAAATCAATTAACCGCAAACTCTTTAAACTACCAAGGAACCTTCCATCTGATCAGCGATCGCCAGTATGGATTCCGTCAGTGTCAATACACTGGTGATATTCTGGCTTATGTTACTCATTTATGGACAAATTCGATAGAAAAATTTGGTGAAACACAAGCAGTTGCTCTTGACATCTGAAAGGCTTTCAGTCATGTTTGGCATTAAGGTCTCTAAACAAGCTTCCATCTTATGGTTTGCCAACTGTTTTTTGTAATTGGTATTCCATTTTTTTCTCTGCTCACTCACTGAGGGTGATGGTAGATGGCTCTCTGTCTTCTAACTTCTTCACTAATGGTGGTGAGCCCCAAGGTTCAGTTCTTTCCTCCACTATTTTCCTCTTGTATATTAATGACTTTCTTCCATTGACTGGAAATTGTATCCATACTTTGGCCGATGATAGCACACTGCATTTCACTTTCCATTTTGAGAAACGTCCCCTGCTCAATCAGCTTTAACTTCTTGAATATCCGCTACCAATTCCTTAAATGCCGATCTTCAGGTAATTCTCCAGTGGGGTAAAGACAACTTGGTTGATTCTATTTTATTAATAACGAGATACACAACAGGTGACCATTAAGAGTGTATCTGAGATCAGAACAATAAACATAATAACAATAATATGAAATCCAACAGGAAGATAAACATTGATTTAGATTCAAACATTAAAATCATATGTACAAAAGAGGATTGCGTTAAGTTAAGTTACTAGGAAAACAAGTGATAATTAATCAGTTAGAGAATAGAAAAATAATAAAACACATAATACTAATAAACTACAATAATTAGATCAGAGCTAGTCACTTTGCAGTTTAAGAGAAGAGGCAAACTTGTGGATGGAGTTCATCAGTGATTGGAAGTTGTCAGAGAAGTCAATGAAAGAGTCATTTGCTGATTTGCTGATTCTGTTCAGTGGACTGAACTTCATAAAGTCCGTGGTGGCAGAGTCAAGGCGAAACGGTGTAAGGTTCGTGACTTGTCTACAAGGAGCATTGAAGTTGATTTTGTTAAGGATTTCAGATGCTTCATAAATTCCAGTGATTACTTTGGCTAGAGTCAGCAGTAACTCTTCTGGTGCACAGAGGCCTCGGATGAAAGTAATCACACAGCGATTCATAATACACTGAGTGATAGAATAGAGGATTGCAGGATGTAAAGTAACGGACAAAATTTTTTTGGACTGCTTCAATTTTGTTAGTTAGTCTTTGTGTGAGGATTCCAGATGGGTGAACTGAATTCAAGGATTGGCAGAACAATAGTTTATAAAGGATAACCGCATATCTGTAGTTTTTGAACTTGTATGTGTTCCGTTTGATGAATCCCAGTATTTTGAATGCTTTGCTGCTGATTTTAAGGAAATGAGCATCGAATTTAGCACTGCTGGAGAAGAGAATCCCCAAGTCGTTAACTTGGTCACACCTTTCGATGATCACAGAGTTAATACTGTATTCCGTATTTATTAGTTGTGGAGATCTGCCGGATGAGAAAGAGATTACTTTGCACTTTGAGGGGTTAGCAGACAAGCCATTCAGAGATAGCCACAGAGAGAATTTATTGAGAGCACATTGAAGCTGTTGAAAATCGGTAATCTCCTTCACTGCTGAGTAGATCTTAAGATCATCTGCATAGAGAGCAACTTGAACATTTGAGGTGTAGATGAAAGAAGGAAGATCATTTATGAAAACAATGAAGAGAAGAGGACCTAAGGGGAGAGCCTTGTGGTACTCCACTTAGTGGTATAAAACAGTCTGAGTTCACTTGATTGATGATAACGCTCAAGGAACGATGCGTAATATAGCTGCGTAGCCATGAGAGCAAAGGGTCACGGGTACCATATAGCTTAAGTTTTTCCAGAAGTTGTTCGTGCGGGACTTTATCAAATGCCTTAGATATGTCTGTGTAGACTGCATCAACTTGAAGGTGGTTATCAAGAGCTTCAGAGGCGTATTGCCAGAAAGGAAGTAAATTTGTTACTACTGACTTGCCACTGCAGAAACCATGTCGATTCTGATCAATGAAAGGCCTGAAGAATTCGAAGAGATGTTTGTGTACTGCTTGTGTCGAAGAGTTTAGCCAGGCTGTTTTGCAAGGTTATGGGTCTGTAATCAGTTACATCATTTTTATCACCTTTTTCGAAAATAGGAACTATGTTGACCTGCTTAAAGTGCTTAGGATACTTCCCCAGCGTGAGAGACAAGTTGGAGATAACTTATGAGGGGTTTTAAGGTAGTGACAGTCATTTTCCAAAATAAGCCTGGAATGTCATCTGGGCTTCTAGTATAGTCATTTCTCATGCTTTTTAATTTCAATCCTTCTAAAACTCAGTCTTGTCTTATATCTCGCAAAAAGGATTCTTCTGTTCCTATGCTTATCTTTGGTGACACACTCCGATTTCTAGGCAAAATGATATCTCTTTTGGGGATCACTCTGACTTCTAATCTCTCTTGGCACAAGCACATTACAAATATTGCTTTCTCTGCATCTAAGAAACTTGATTTTCTCTTTCACTCTCGGCGTTACTTTTCTTCGAAACAGCTGTTCACTCTGTACAAATCACAAATTCGCCCTACCTTGGAATATTGTTCCTACATCTGGGGTGGTGCCCCCAAAACCTCTGTCAGGCTTCTATATTCCATTCAGAAGAGGGCAGTTAGGTTAATTAATGACTCCTCTCCAACAGAGTTTCTGCACTTGCTGTCTCATAGACGCAATGTTTCTGCTGTATGCCTTTTCTACAGATACTTCCACGGGCACTGTTCTTCTGAATTGGCTTCTATAATTCTCACTCTCTCTTTCAAAGCACTCTGAACACATGCCGCCACCAGCCAACATCCATTTACTGCCCAACTTCAAACTCACAGAAGCAACTGTTCATCTTGCTCGTTTATTCATTCAGCTGCCGTTTTCTGGAACAACCTTCCTTCATACGTATTTCCTGAAAATTACAGTCTACAGAAGTTCAAGTCTATGTTAACAAATATCTTCTTTCGTCTTCTCAACCTCCAACCAAAGCACAGTACTCAGTACTATAGGTTCTAATACCTCTCGTGTTTGGGGTTTTCATAAAAAAAAAATATATATATATATATATATATAACTTAACAGTGAATAAATAAATAATGAAATGTTGAAGAATATTTATTGTGCCCCACACAGTTTCCAGTGTTTCTGAGTTAAAGTAACATAAATAAATGTATTATATTATGTTTGTTTGTTATGGTTATCCCTGGTTTAGATGCACCTTCAGAGAGTGCCCTGCTTGTACATACAAAAATGGTTCTGCTTGTACATACAAAAAGCTTGGTTTTAGTTGTGTTATCTATTATTCTGTAGTTTGTCATTGGGGGTTTACTGGTTAAATTAACTAATGCCAACATAATAGGAAGTTCAGAAACATGGGTCATTTTAATATACTGGATGCAGAATTTTAATATTATAAATAAAATGTGTACAGGAAAGACAAAGTGAGGGTTTGCTGCATTTTGTTTTGGATTTCATTATAAAAAAATAACCTTTGAATTTTCTTGTTATATAATCTTTGTAGTTCTATAATGTGTTATTGTTTCATTTATTTATTTATGTACATTAATGTCTTAAAATATGCATATAAAAATGAATTAAATGTTATTTTAAATTTCTGGAACTTAACTATTACCAGGCAAAATTTATTTTTCAGTATGATGATTTTTTTTTTTTTTTTAACTAACTAATACTGGAGCATGCCATCATTATACAAACACCTGTGGATTTAGAAAATAAAATTTGATTACTTTGTATGTAATCTCTTTCTCAGCAGAAGTTATCCTTTGTGCTTGATTAATGCCTTTTAGATAAAGCTGAGTTTAATTTTCTGAATTTCCTTCAAGTAATAAAAACCCACTTAAAAAGTTATCACAGGAATTAAAACCACATACTTCTTTTACATGAATACTGCTAAAGAACAGTGTAGTCTCATTGCCATATGAACATATCTTTGTTTCAAACTGAAAAAAAAAAAAATGTTTCTGAGCTTTCCCACCATGCTGTGGTCTACAGGACATTTACTGGATATACATGTATACAGACACAAACAGAATATCTAAAATTGTTAATTTTTAAAATAATTTGTATTAGAGTACAATTTCTGATACCCTGAATCTTTGCTATGTGACTAACCTTCCCTAGTGATAATGACTCCTGCCTAAAGTTTGTACTGTTTTCCATTACCAATCCATTTGATGATTTTAATATTTTTTGTACTCTGAATGTGGGATTCGTGTTGGCTGTCCAGTCTGAATCTCCCCATCCAAAAAGGAAAAAAAAAAGAAGTAAAAGGAAATATTGTCATGTTCACTAATTTTTATAATTTTTATATGTTGACTGCTGATAGGGCATCAATGCCTGTTACTTCTGCTTCAGAGCCAGTTTTTTTTAAATAATTGTATTAATACGTGATAGTTTTTTTTTTTTTTTAGTTTTTCCATGTTCAAATATTGAACTTTAAAAACTAAATCACTAATTTTCTACAATAAGTCAGATTAATGTTATTAAATTATAAATAATAAATTATTAATATATATATATATATATATATATACACACACACACTCAGAACTTTAGTGATTTAGCTTTTCAAGTTTAATATTTGAAACTCATTCCTTCATCTTTCCCATTGTGTAGTAACGTAGCACGTATCCAGTTCAGGCTTCCAAATGGTTCTTATGTAACCCATCAGTTTTCTGCCAGTGCAACCCTTGAAGAAGCTAGACAATTTATTATTGAGGTATGTAACAAACTTGTTGTATACAGGCTTGTATTTTATTATTGTATTTGTATTATTTTAATGTATTGTTATAGTCAAGGTAATCATCAATAATAATTATTTCTTAAAGTATTTTGTTCAGCCCTGTTAGGAGTGAACCCAATAAACTGATATTGTTTTGCTCATAACCTCATGCAGTATACTGACTCAGTTGCTATATTTTTTCTTAATATATGATAATTGATGTTTCAGATGTTATCTTATTATAAAAGTTTAAATTGTTTTATAACCCTAGATTGCTCCATTGACTTAAAAAAAATTTATTCTCCTATAAAATGATGCTATCCATTCAATCATTATGTAATTGGCAATTTGCTTGCATGATATTTTTACTTGTCAATCAGTTAAAAATTAAAGGTTGTATTAGTAGGAATTGTATTTGCATTTGGAAGAATTGTACTTATATTTTGCAGCCTCTGTATTGTGTTACAATTCATGTTTGCACTTGTTCATGCCTGTTTTGGAAAACTGCTAGCAGGGGAGGATACATAGACTAGAAATTTTATTACAGTTACAGGCATAGCAAGATTCATTTCTTGCACTATTCAAAAAGCTCTGATTCAAAGAGCTGAAACTGGCTGTAAGACTGTCAGACCATGGGAAAGTAATAACTACCAGACATTTGTATAGCGAGTAATAGAATTAACTAAATAACCAATTAGAAATTCTTGGGGAAATTGCCATAAACGGCTACATTGGATGTGTGTTAGAGTTACAGAGAACATGAAAAGACACTCCTACGTTGTATACTAATGCCAGTCATATAGTCAATAAACTTAATGAATTTGAAGTTGATTAAAATGTCATTCTAATATATTGGATGCAGAACTTGAATATGGTAAATACAATGTGTATAGGAGCGACAAACATAACAAAAGGGTAGCATTATGCTATTAATTGTGAAGTACATCAATTCAAGAAGATTATATCTAGAGGATAAGAACTGTCAAGATGTTTTGATTTGACAAGACATTTCATAGTAATACTGCAAAATTGCTAAAGATTTACTGACTTATAAAATTGGATAAAAGTTTAAAAACTTGGATACAATTTTTGTCAGTTCCAGTTATTAATCAGGAATTCATACGTGTTGGCTTATTAGATATTGGGATTGAGTCAAAATTTGTAAAAATTTCATATTTAATTTAATAAATCTAATTTGAAACTTATGTGTATCAGGATGTTGTGTAGTCAGTCTAGCATGAGATAAGTGATGGGAAACCAAAAATAAGATTGGGGTATGTTAGTCACCAAATCGGTGTGAGGAGTATGATGAAAACCTATGTAAAGAGATGGAATGGATAAAAGATTGACAAAGCTAGACTGGGGCTTGTGGCTGGGTGGGTTGCTTGCACAGTAGTAGTATATTTCTTAATTGATTAGACGACTACTTGTTATATCAACATGTTAGAGATGCCACATAGGAAAGCAGTAATATTGACATTTTTACCAAGGATGCTGATACAAACTTTTTGCATTATAATTTTGCATAAATTTTGCATTAAGTAGGTGGCAATCACAATATATTAATGAGGAACATAGCTAATGAGAACTGTTATTGAGGATAAAGAGGAATGTTTAATTTTCAAAAGGAAAATTATGATGCCTTTGCATTATTGAACTCTGTTCACTGGGAATCATTATTGAATATGGAAAATAAAATGAAATTATAAAATATTCAAAGAAATAATTCTAGGTGCTACTTGTATTTTTTATTATAAGTAGCAATTTATGCAAGAAAGCAAGCTTATAAAGCATCATGGAAAAAAAAATATATATATATATTTTTTTTATGACGCCCCCCAAGCACAGCTCTATTAGAACTTATGGTACTTAGTACTGTGCATGGGTTGAAGATTGAGAAGATGAAAGAAAATACTTGTTGACATTAGACTTGAACTTCTGTAGATTGTAATTTTCAAGAAATATGTAAAAAGGAAGGTTGTTCCAGAAAACAAAAGTTGATGGAATAAAAGTTGGTTCTGTGAATTTGAAGTGGGACAGTAAAAGGATGTTGACTGGTTGTGGTATGTGTTTGGACTGCTTTGGAAGAGAGAGCGGGAATCATGAAAGCCAATTTAAAAGAACAGTGCCCACAGAGGTAGGCGCCTCCGTAGCCAGGTTGGAAGGAGCAGCAGTGCATAACACATGCTTCTTGATTAGACCGGGGTTCAATCCCATCACCATCAAATACGGAGGATGCGGATAGGTCAGAGAATGACTACCGCATATTCCCGGAGCAATATGGCCTTAGTTGCTAATGCTCCTAAAAACCAAATAACAAACAAACAAACCCACAGAAGTATCTATAGGAAAGGCCTGCAGCAGAAACAGTACGTCTATGAGACAGCGAGTGGAGAGACTCTGTTAGATATCAGTCATTAATTAACCTAACTGCCCTCTTTTGACCAGCGGAATTACTTAACAAGTACAGGTCACTGTTGAAAAAAAGCCGTGAAGTAGGGTTGAATTTGAAAGTGTCTGCAATTCTGCCCAGACACGATAGGAGGGAGTATATGATGAGAGCCTTGTTGATCAATTCGGCCCTGGAAAGATTGTGCAAGGCTGAAGGGGTAGAATTTTTTTCAGCCTGGACTGTACTTGTTAACAGGAGAGATTGCTTCTACAGGGATGGGATACACTTAAATAGAAAGGGTGCAAGAATATTTGCTGATGCTATCGAGGCAGTGTTAGGTGGGTCGGAAAACTGCTAGCTTGGGGGGAGACAAAGACTAATGGATTAACAGTAGCCACGGGCAGAGGTGAAAGAGATTCTTGCACTGCTTCTATTGGAATGAGCAGAAGCCTGAAAAACAAGATGCAGGATATTTCAGAGACTGCTGGAAGTCATTGCGGTACAAGTAAACACATGGGTTGTGTTAGGGTAGCTAAGAATAGAAACAGGTGCATGTATACTTGCGTGTACACTAATGCTAGGAGTTTAGTAAATAAATTTGATGAATTTGAGGTATTACTCAAAACATCAAAGGCAGATATTGTTGGGATATCAGAGACGTGGTGTCACACAGATATAAAGAATGCAGAACTGGAATTTGGGGAGTACAACGTCTACAGAAAGGATAGACAGGATAGGAAGGGAGGAGGGGTTATGCTATTAGTTAAAAAACACATAAAATCCAAGGAAGTGAAGCCAGTTGACATCGCTGGACAGTGCAGTGTTGAGTCAGTTTGGTGTGACATAAGCATAGGTAAATCAAAATTGAGAGTAGGAGTGTGCTATAGGCCTAATGACTCTGATGAGTATAATAAGATACTGTACAGGGAAATAGAATGGGCCAGTAAATCAGAGAGTCTTATAATGGGGGATTTTAATTTCCCAGATATTGACTGGAATTTGTGGGTTGGTCACTCACACACTAGCAAGGCTTTTGTGGATTTACTGGATGATTGTTTTCTACACCAGCATGTTCGGGAGGCAACTAGAGGGAGTAATACTCTTGATCTGATTATCAGTAGTGATTCTTCATGCATTAGGAATCTGCAGATAAATGAACCACTGGGTGGCAGTGATCACAGTGTGCTGAAGTGGGATTTACTCAAGGAGGTAACTACCATCAGAGATAAAGGGAAGGGTTTTTGCTTTCGTAAAGGCGACTATGCTGGTCTGAGACAGTATTTAAATTCTATACAGTGGGACCAACTGATGATGTTACCAACAGCAAATTCAAAATGGGAAGCATTCAAGGAACTAATATTGGAAGCTACCAGGCTTTACATACCAACCAAGAAATATTGTTCAAGGTTCAGGCCTAAATGGTTGTCAGATGAACTAATGAGACATATGGCAGAGAAGAAAAATGCATGGGATACATACAAATTAATGGGTGACGTGGAAGCCTATGATAGATATAAGTTGGTCTGTAACCAAGTCACAAAGGAGATTAGGCAGGCAAAGGCAGATTATGAGAAATCCTTGGCAAAGGATGCAAAGAAAAACAGAAAAGAGTTCTTTACCTATTTAAACTCAAGAAGGAAAGGGATGAATCAGATTGGTCCACTGGATGTTGATGGTTCAACAGTTGAGGATCCAGCTCAGGTGGCTAACAATCAAAACGAGTATTTTGCATCTACATTCACACATGAGGAGTTATTCAGGAAGGGGAATGTCGTAGGTGAAGTAAACATTGGCAGTGAGCTAGATGATTTTCTAATAACTGAGAGGAAAGTGGAGGAGAAATTGTTGAGGATAAACATAAAAAAGGCACCCGGGGTGGATGGGATCTATCCAGTTATATTAAAGGAGGCAGCAAAGGAAGTAAGCAAACCCCTAGCCATAATTATGAGAGCTTCTTTGGACTCAGGGGAGGTACCCATGGACTGGAGATGTGCAAATGTAACCCCAATTCACAAAGGAGGATCAAAGGCTGACACAAGTAATTATAGACCTGTTAGTTTAACTTCGGTTCCAGGAAAATTAATGGAGGCACTGGTTAAAGAAGCACTGCAGGATCATCTGGACAAGAATTCAGTTATAGCTCAGACACAGCGTGGGTTTGTTAAGGGCAGGTCTTGTCTGACCAATTTGATTGGATACTATGATGTAGTCACAAAAGAACTGGATGCAGGGAATAACTTTGATATTATATATTTGGATCTTAGAAAGGCTTTTGATACTGTTGCGCATGGAAGACTGCTGCACAAATTGGAGAAGTGTGGCATTCGAGGCAAATTGCTGCTATGGATAAGGGGGATGGTTGAGTGGCAGAAGACAGAGAGTGGTAATCAATGGACACTGCTCAACGTGGACTAATGTTATTAGTGGAGTTCCTCAGGGTTCAGTGTTGGGTCCATTGTTGTTTTCTGTATTTATAAATGATATTGATGATGGTGTATCAGGCTTAATGTCCAAGTTTGCAGACGATACAAAGGTTGGCAGGGTTGTTAAGGACACTACTGATACTATGCTGCTGCAACAGGATCTGGAAAGGTTGAGCAGATGGGCTGAGAGGTGGCAAATGAAGTTTAACATTGACAAATGTAAAGTACTACATATGGGAAACAGTAACCCCAGATCAACGTATCAACTCTGTGGTACTACGCTGACAGTGGTAGAGAATGAAAAAGACCTGGGGGTAATTGTGCAGGCAGATATGAAGTTCTCTGAGCAGTGCAGACGAGCTGCAAGAGTAGCTCATGGTGTCTTGTCAATGATATACAGGAATTTTTCTAGCAGGGACAGGGATGTGATTATTCCCTTGTATAAGGCATTGGTCAGGCCACACCTTGAGTACTGTATATAGGTCTGGAGGCCTCATTTCAAGAAGGATGTAGAGCTGCTGGAACGAGTACAGAGAAGGGCAACAAGATTAGTGAATGGAACAAAGGGTTGCTCTTATGAAGAAAGGCTTAAGTTTTGCAAATTACAGAGCCTGGAGACTAGGCATCGCCGAGGTGATCTGATAGAGGTGTACAAGGCTTTGAATGGCTTGAGCATGCTCAATGCCAATGGGATTCTTCCTCTTGCTCAGAATAATCACCTGAGAGGGCATAAATTCAAATTGAGGAAGGACGGATGTCGGATAGATGTGCGGAAATTCGCCTTTAGCCAGCGGGCAGTTGGTTTGTGGAATAGACTTCCATCGCTTGTTGTTGAAGTTGATAGCCTAAACAAATTTAAGGCTCAGCTGGACAGGTATTTCGAACGAATTGAGGGGTGAAATGGGAGTAGTGGTTGTTTTTTTTTTTTTTTTTGGCTGATGCTGAATAAGCTTGCTTTCTTGCATCATATGCCTCTACTAATGCTAATGCTTTTGAGCGGACTCTAGAAGTCTGAGAGAGGTTTTGGGGGCACCACCCCAGATGTGGGAACAATATTCCATGATAGGGCAGATTTGCAATTTGTACAGGGTGACAGCTGTTTGGAAGAAAAATAATATCAAGAATGAAAGAGAAAATCCAGTTTTTTAGATGCAGAGAAAGCAATATTTGTAATGTGCTTATGCCAAGAGAGATTCAAAGTTGTGGCAATCCCCAATAGAGATATATGATCCTGTCTAGAAATCAGCTAAGTTATCTTTGCCTTACTGGAGAATTACTTGGAGATCAGCATTTAAGGAATTGTTAGTGGATATTTGAGAAGTTGAAGCTGTTTGTGCAGGGCAAGGTTTCTCAAATTGGAAGGTGGAATGCAATATGCTATCATCAACAAAACTATGGATAGGATTTCTGGTCAATGGAAGAAGGTCATTAATATCAAGAGGAAAAGACTGGAAGAAAGAACTGAACTTTGGGGAACACCAGCTTTAGTGGGGAAGTTAAAAGACAGAGAGCCATCTGCCATCACCCAATTGCAAAAACAGTTGGCAAACCATAAGATGGAAGCTTATTTAGAAGACCCTTTATGCCAACATGATCAAAGCCTTTTGAAATGCCAAAAGCAACTGCTTGAGTTTCCACATCTTCTGTCCAATCCTCTCCAACAGTTTGTCTAGTTCTTCCTTGAATTTATTCAAACTACCCATTTCTGCAACAGGAGAAGGAAGTTTTTTCCAACAATTAGATACTCACTGTCTTAAGGCAAATATCCAGACACTATCCTGCAACCATCCATCCTTAATTTGAATCTATATCCTCTTGTGTGTAGTCTGAACAAGGGGTAGAATGCCATTAGCATTGAGCTCACTCAATGCATTTGAAGCCTTAAACACCTCAATCAGATCTCTCTGGTGAATAGTTTCCAAATGCTATAGTTTGCAGTACAAGTCTTTCTTGGAAAGCACACCCTTTTGTTCCTCTCATTGCCCTTCAGTCCTGTATGCAGTACTCAAGATGCAGCCTAACCATGGCCTTGTACAAAGGGATAATCACCTTTCTATGCCTGTTTGCAAAATTCCTGTATATCTGTCCTGGCTGCCTGTGTGTACTGCCCAGAGAACTTCATATCTGACTACACAATTACTCCCAGGTCTTTCATTTTCCACTACCCTGAATGTAGTACCATGAAGTTGGTACATTAATCTGATTACTATTACCCATGTGCATTTCCTTGCATTCGTAGTATTATTGTTCCAAGAGTGGACCCAGCTGGATGAATACTGAACTGATGTTAGTAACAGAAAAGAACGTTGCATGGGATGAATTGAAAGTATAAAGAGACTGAATAAGTATAAATTAATCTATTAAAAAAAAAAAAAAAAAAACACTTGCCAAACACTTATTTATTTTAATGCATGCACCTGCAGATGTAACTTTCAAGAATCTTGTCTCTGTATATAAAAGCTATTAAATGTAAAAAAAAAACTTGATCTGTGGACAAACTCAGAAATGTAATCAATATCTGTGCAAATAAATCAAATACACCAGAAAAAAACAAGATATCTACATAAGCATAAATGTTTGGAATTTTGCCTGGAGAATGGATACAAAATGGACAAAATGAACAGTGCTCGCAGAACACTTCTGGTGGAGCAGATGCAAGCACTAGTTTCATATGAAACATAAATTTAAGATGTTGGAGAATTGCACCTGCAACGAAAATGTACCTGTAAACAGAAAGAATAGCAAAGAGATGTCTATGTGTGGGGAGAGACTATGAAAATGCATTATGGAGCTTGAAACTAGGCAACTTGGAGGAGAGGGAACTCATTAATATATATAAAATTAGCTAGGGGGGGACAGAATGAATTACAGCAGAATTTTCACAATGCAATAAGATACAAAAACCATGGGAAATAAATACAAACTATTGAAGAAAAATAATAAACTGAATCTCAGTAGCGAGTCTGATAAGAGATGTCTTGTATGTATCTCTCTGTGCGTGTGTGCGTGCAAGGATATACAGTAGTCCACCCTTATCCGCAGTTTTGGTCAGCCGCGGCCCGAAAATATTAAATGGAAAATTACAGAAATAAACAATTCATAAGCTGTATATGTATATGCTACCTGCCCATTAGTCACTTTGTAGCCATCTCGGTTATCAGATCGACTGTCATGGTATCGCAGTGCTTGTGTTCAAGTAAGCCTTATTTTACTTAATAATGGCCCCAAAACACGAGAGTAGTGATGCTGGCAATTCGAATATGCCAAAGAGAAGCCATAAAGTGCTCCCTTTAAGTGAAAAGGCGAAAGTTCTCGACTTAATAAGGAAAGAAAAAAGATTGTATGCTAAGGTTGCGACAATCTACGGTAAGAACAAATCTTCTATCCGTGAAATTGTGAAGAAATAAAAAGAAATTCATGCTAGTTTTGCTGTTGCACCTCAAACTGCAAAAGTTATGGCCACAGTGCATGATAAGTGCTTAGTTAAGATGGAAAAAGCATTAAATTTGTGGGTGACAGACATGAACAGAAAATGTGTTCCGATTGACGGCAACGTGTTGTGCCAGAAAGCATTGAGCCTATACGGAGACTTCAGCAAGGGATCCCCTGAAATGAGTGACACCAAGCATTTACTGCAAGTAAGCGATGGTTACACAGATTCAGGGATAGGTTTGGACTGAAAAATATAAAAATTACTGGAGAGGCTGCATCTGCCGATGAAGAAGCTGCTGCAACATTTCTGGCAGAGTTGAAGAAGTTGATTAAGGAGAAAGGATACCATCCAAAGCAAGTCTTCAATAGCGATGAAACTGGGCATCTTCTTCCAGAAGATGTCCAATAGAACCTACATTCATAAAAGTGAAAAGGAGGCACCAGGGCATAAAACATGGAAAGACAGATTAACTCTAGTATTGTGTGGCAATGCTGCAGGGCATATGATAAAGCCAGGCGTAGTGTGCAGAGCGAATTGCCAAGGCAATTCGCTCTGCACACATTCGGTTTGCCAAGGCCACATACACCTATCTGGTATTTGATTGCATTCAATCAGCAATTGATGCAGACCCTAATCTGGACATAATGCAGTGCTGGAAATCATTCACTATTGCTGACGCAGTAACGTTCATCAAAGTTGCAATGGATGAATTAAAACCAGAAACTGTAAATGCCTGCTGGAAAAACTTATAGAGTGAAGTCGTGAATGATTTTAAAGGCTTCCCGGGGATCAATGGAGAAGTTAGGAAAATCATTCACGCAGCAAGACAAGTTGGTGGAGAAGGATTTTCCGACATGGTTGATGAAGAAGTGAAAGAACATATTGAAGGCCATCAAGAAGTGTTAACAAATGAGGAATTGGAAGAACTTGTTAAGTCATCTGAAGAGGAAGATGAGGAAGAAGAAACTAAAGCAGAACCAGCAATGTGGACATTACCGAAATTTGCCGAAGTGTTTCAAGTTGCACAGGCATTAAAGTCACCCATATTATCACCGAAGGATTACAACCTCTGCAGTAACACTGATGAGTTAAAAAGAAAGAGACAACTTCCGATTACAATGTTCTTCCAAAAGCTTTCAGCTAAAAAGCCCTTCAACTGTTGAGGATCCCCAACCATCGACATCATCATGGCTCGATGATCCAGGATCATCTGCTTCTCCTTCTGAAGTATCGTCAGAAGGTCAATAGTAGACTAACGCTACATCACAATGTCTAAGTCATTCACCTCACTTCATCTCATCATGTAGGCATTGTGTCATTACAAGAAGAAGGGTGAGTACAGTACAATAAGATATTTTGAGAGAGAGAGACCACATTCACATAAATTTTATTACGTATATTGTTATAATTGTTCTATTTTATTATTAGTTATTGTTGTTAATCTCTTACTGTGCCTAATTTATAAATTAAACTTTATCATATGTAGGTATGTATGTATGTATGTATAGGAAAAAACATAGTATATATAGGGTTCGGTACTAACTGCAGTTTCAGGCATCCACTGGGGGTCTTGGAACGTATCCCCCAAAGATAAGGGAGAGGGACTGCTGAATGCATGTAGCTAATAGAGAAGTAATAAATATAATGCACTGAGAGAGAGAGAGAGAGAGAGAGAGAGAGAGAGAGGTAAGCTTATAATGGAGCAGATAAGTAGCTAGGTATGCAGCCATGAGCCAAAACAATTAGCACAGCCCTGCATAATAAAAATAAAATAAAATCAGTAAATTTTTATTTTCATATACATAATCTACACTTAAATTATGTACACAAAAAGTCAGTTATTAATAGAATACATTGACTTGTACATTATCAAGAATTAGCACCATTCAGTGTATCCGAACCATAATTAGCTGCAACTGTCTGTTTCTGATTGTTATCTACTAGTTCTAGTTAGGCCTAAAGATTGGCTCCATGACCAGCTGGTTATTAGAGTAAATTATATCATACTGGCAAAATTTTAACAAGCTTACTGGCAGAATAACAGCTGGTTCAACAGATAGTAGGGTATGAAAATTGGCTGAGAGGCTTGTGATTTTAAGCCCCTGAAACTTGTTTTTAAATAGTGATTTTAAAGTGCTTAAAAATTGAACAAGTTAGGGAATTGAAGAAGTAAAGATGCGATAAGTCTTAGGTTAATCATTTTGGAGTTATAGGGTGCTTTGTTTTGTAATTTTCAGTACATTGTATATTATTGATTTCTGATTGTATATTATTTGTGTATTTTATCACTTTGAATATTATTTGTGTATTTTATCACTTTGTATATTATTTGTAGTTATATCAGTATGTTTTCTTAGTGGCACTTCAGTTCTGGTGGAGGCCATGGAGCATGATGGATACTGTTATTATATACCTATAAGTGTTATACTCTAAATTCAATAGTGTTTTCAGTTGACTGAATATTTTTAATTGGATTGATCTGGGCATAATCTGGTGAGACTATAAGTAGCACATCATGACAGAATTTCGTTGTAGGTACTTTTATGAAGAGAGGTTATATTTCTGCAAAAAATCTATTTCTAAATGTTTTGAAGGTCGTGAGAAATAGATTCCAAAAATTCACCATTTTGCCCTTCTTCCTCAGTTTAAACATTGCCTGGCAGTGCCACCATATAACTACAAATAATATACAAAGAGAATGAACTGAAAACTACAAAACAAAACACCCAATAACTCCAAAATTATTAACCTAAGACTTATCACATCTTTACTTCTTCAATTCCCTGACTTGTTCAATTTTAAAGCATTTTAAAATCACTATTTAAAAACAAGTTTCAGGAGCTTAAAATCACGAGCCTCACAGTCAATGTTCATACACTGCTATCTGTTGAACTAGCTGTTATTCTGCCAATATTCTGCCCATGGTTCTTGAGGTTGTCACAGACATTCTCTCAGATATGTTAGACAAGCTGTACTTGCTACCTGGGAGTCTAAAATGCTGATGGAACTAATATTCAGGTGACATTCAAGTTACGTGGACCCAATTTCGGCGAAGTTCAGACGGTCTGTGACAGCCAGATCCTCTACTTGCACTTTCACGATGGTGGGACTATTAGTAATCCTGGGTATAATCCCCATGCACAAGCACACTGTTGATGACCACCCAGGTATGAACCAACATAACCAAGGGTCGAGGTGTGGCGCCCACACCAAATGGAGGAATGCTGCCCCCTCTGTGTTACCAGGCAATACTAGGTGGTAGATGACTCTCAACTGGTGCAATACCACTTTGCTTATTGGAGGCTTGAAGTGGTGAAACCCATGTTTAGTCTCCAGAACTAAGTTCCGGTCAACCCTTCCCTATCTCTTCCATCATGCAGTATGACTGATGACTTTTGAGGTTATGATGAACATCATGGCGAGATTCAAACTTCCTAACATTTTTAGGGTACAGCTCTAAAATGGTGTTTGCAGGCCAGCCGCTAGTTAGTACACACCTGACCGAACCTATTGGTAACTCTTTGGGAGGATTCCGGATCAGCTAGTGTATAACCTTGCTACCTCTACTCTGCCAGATAGTGACTGGAGGGAGTCCGAGTAGTGTGTATGTGGGGGGCATTGTCGAGGCCACATTATGTCAAGGATCTGGGTATATCTTTACCGTGTGTACGCCATATCCAAAAATCTCAACGATGTCCATTTCCATTTGCAGTCTGCCAAACCCCATGTACTTTTTCTGACCGAATCTCAGTTATCGGTTGATTCAACTACTGCTCATCTCAGTTGCCCAAATTATTCACTGTATGATTCCTTTCACCTCAAAGGTGGTACTTGTCCATATGTCTGCTCTGATATTCCATGTCAGAGACTTGGTAATATGGAATCCCCTCTTTTCAATCTGCTCTGGCTTTAAAATCTCTCTACCTCATTGTGTCAAATTTATTTGTTGTCTCTACCATTTTCCCAACTCCACTATAATCACTTTAAGCTCTTCGACTTCTCTCTTTGCAAATTGACTTTCTCCAGTCCAACTTTCCTAACAGTGAGGTAATTTTCCTTGGTGATTTTAATGTTCACAACTCCAACTGGCTTCCGTTTTCTAGTGACACCGACCCTGCTGGTCAAGGTGCTGAGGCTTTTGCAATTACTAATGATATTGCACAAATTATTCATTTATCTACAAGAATCCCGGACAATCCTAACCATACAGCCAACACGCTTTATCTTTTTCTCACAAACAACTCTTCTAAGTACACGGTCGAAGTGAGTGGTCCTTTAGGCACCTCAGACCACAACTTGGTGATTTTCTCTTCTCCAATGGAGCCTTTATCTCATGGCTATTCCCAACCTCATTTTATTTGGCATTACAAGAATGCAACATGGGATGACCTGTGAGATTTCTTTTCTTCTTTTCCATTGTCTGATTACTGTTTCAAAACTTCTGATGTCAGCGTTTGCTCAGATCGTGTCATTGAAATAATTCTTGTAGGAATGGAATCCTTTATTCCATACTCCACTTTAAAATCTCATCCTTTATCTGAACCTAGGTTTTCCAATAAATGTGCTAAGGCTGCTCAAGAGAAGAATATTGCATATCGTAATTGGCTTGTTTCCAATTCTTAAATTTCATTTTCTACCTACACCAAAGCTCGCAACAATTGTAAAGCAGTTATTAATCAGTCCAAACTAGATTTTGAACAGGCTAAGAGTAGAAAACTTGCTTCTTTACCTAATGTTAGCCCAGCATTCTGGTCTCTTGCCAAAGCTATTGGCTGCAACTTTTGCCTATCTCTGCTCCTACCTCTGTCAAAACCAGATGGTTCTATTCTCACTTCAGCCAAGGATAAAGCTGACCTGCTAGCCTCCCATTTTTCTTCCAACTCTTTTATCAATGATCTTGGTAAAACACCTTCCACCATTCCCAACACATTCCATTCAATGCCTCCTATGGCCTTCCATCAAAAGGATGTCAGAAGGATTTTGATGAACTTTGATGCTAAGAAAGCTATAGGCCCTGATGGTATTTCTCTACTTGTTCTCAAAACCTGTGCTCCTGAACTTACTCCTGTTCTTTGCTGCCTTTTTTCACTTTCATATTCCAAAGGTTTATTCCAATTTTCCTGCTTTGAAATTTGCTCATATCCAGCCAGTTCCTCAAAAGGGTGACAAATCCCTCCCATCAAATTATTGTCCCATTGCAATTACTTCTACTCTTTTTAAAGTAATGGAGAAATCAATTAACTGCCAACTCTTAACCTACCTGGAAACCTTTTGTCTAGTCACTGATCGCCAGTATGGATTCCGTCAGTGTCGATCCACTGGTGATATTTTCGCTTACGTTACCATTTATGGACAAATTCAATGGAAACGTTCGGGGAAACACAAGCAGTTGCTCTTGACATCTCAAAGCCTTTCGATCGTGTTTGGCATAAAGGACTTCTAAACAAGCTTCCATCTTATGGTTTGCCAACTGTTTTTTGTAATTGGTTATCCAGTTTTCTCTCTGATCGCTCACTGAGGATGATGGTAGATGGCTCTCTATCTTCTAACTCTCCACTAATGTTGGTGTCCCTCAAGGTTCCGTTTCCCCCCCCCACTCTTTTCCTCTTATATATTAATGACCTTCTTCCATTGATTGGAAATCCTATCCATAGTTTTGCCGATGATAGCACGTTGCATTCCACTCTCCATTCTGAGAAACCGTTTCCTGCTCAATCAGCTTCAACTTCTCGAATATCCGCTACCAATTCCTTAAATGCCAATCTCCAGTGAGGAAAAGACAAATTAGTTGATTTCAATCCTTATAAAACTCTCTCTTGTCTTATATCTCGCAAAAAGGATTCTTCTGCTCCTATGCTTATCTTTGGTGGCACTCCGATTTATAGGCAAAATTATATATCCCTTTTGGGGATTACCCTGATTTTAATCTCTCTTGGCACAAGCACATTACAAATATTGCTTCCTCTGCAACTAAAAAAGTTGGTTTTCTCTTTCGCTCTCAGTGTTACTTTTCTTCCAAACAGCTGTTCACTCTGTACAAATCGCAAATCAGTCCTACCATGGAATATTGTTCCCACATCTGAGGCAGTGCCCAAAAAACCTCTCTGTGGCTTCTAGTTTCCATTCAGAAGAGGGCAGTTAGATTAATTAATGACTTCTCTCTAACAGAGTCTCTCCACTTGCTGTCTCATAGGTGTGCTGTGTCTGCTGCATGCCTTTTCTACAGATACTTCCATGGGCACTGTTCTTCTGAATTGGCTTCTATAATTCCCGCTCTCTCTTTCAAAACAATCGAACATGTGCCACCAGCAGCCAACATTCATTCAACTGCTGTTTTCTGGAACAACCTTACTTCGTGCGTATTTCCTGAAAATTACAGTCTACAGAAGTTCAAGTCTAATGTCAACAAATATCTTTTTTCTTCTTCTCAACTTCCAACCCAAGCATGGTACTAAGTACTATAGGTTCTAATACCTCTCGTCTTTGGGGTTTTCATAAAAAAAAAAAAATAAATAAATAAAATAATATATTGTTTGGTGTCTGAAATGAATTACAGATTATCAAATTAATACTAAATATTTTTATTATTGGATATTTTACATAGACCATTCCACATCATTGGCTAAGTTGGAATGAGAGGTATAATCCTTCATTTTTTTTTTAAGAAATATAGGCTGAGGGGAAAGTATTACTGCAGTCATTGAGGATATATGTTACACTTTTGAAAGTGTAACATATAATTTGAAAGTGTATGCAATTCTGCCCAGACACGATAGGGGAGAGTATATGATGAGAGCCTTATCGATCAATTCGGCCCTGGAAAGATTGTGCAAGACTCAAGGGGTAGAATTTTTTTCAGCCTGGTCTGTACTTGTTAACAGGAGAGATTGCTTCTACAGGGATGGGATACACTCAAATAGAAAGGGTGCAAGAATATTTGCTGATGCTATCGAGGCAGTGTTAGGTGGGTCGGAAAACTGCTAGCTTGAGGGGAGACAAAGACCAATAGATTGACAGTAGCCACTGCCAGAGGTGAAAGAGATTCTTGCACTGCTTCTATTAGAATGAGCAGAAGCCTGGAAAACAAGATGCAGGGTATTATAGAGACTGCTGGGAGTCATTGCGGTACAAGTAAACACATGGGTTGTGTTAGGGTAGCTAAGAATAGGAACAGGTGCATGTATACTTGCATATACACCAATGTTAGAAGTTTGGTAAATAAATTTGATGGATTTGAGGTATTGCTCAAAACATCAAAGGCAGATATTGTTGGGATATCAGAGACATGGTGTCACACAGATATAAGGGATGCAGAACTGCAATTTGGGGAGTACAATGTGTAAAGGAAGAATAGATAGTTATAGAAAGGGAGGAGGGGTTATGCTATTAGTTAAGAAACACAAAATCTAAGGAAGTGAAGCCAGTCGACATCACTGGACAGTGCAGTGTCGAGTCATTTTTATTGTGACATAAGCATTGGGAGATCAAAATTGAAAGTAGGAATCTGTTATAGGCCTAATGACTCAGATAAGTATAATAAACTGTACAGGGAAATAGAGTGGGCCAGTAAATCAGAGAGTCTCATAATGGGGGGATTTTAATTTCCCAGATATTGACTGGAATTTGTTGGTTGTTCACTCACACACTTGTAAGGCTTTTGTGAATTTATTGGATGATTGTTTTCTACATCAGCATGTTTGGGAGGGAAACTAGAGGGAGTATTACTTGATCTGGTTTTCAGTAGTGATGCTTCATGCTTTAAGAAAATGTAGATAAAGGAACCGCTAGGTGGCAGTGAACACATGTGCTGAAGTGGGATTTATTCAGAGGTAACTGCCATCAAGGGTAAAGGGAAGGGTTTTTCCTTTCGTAAAGGCGACTACGGTGTACTGAGACAGTATTTAAATTCTATGCGGTGGGACCAACTGATGATGTTACCAACAGCAAATTCAAAATGGGAAGCATTCAAAGAATTTATCTTGGAAGCTACTAGGTTTTACATACCAATTAAGAAATATTGTTCAAGGTTTAGGCCTAAATGGATGTCAGGTGAACTAATGAGACATATGGCAGAGAAGAAAAATTCATGGATACATATATATATTAATGGTTGACATGGGAGCCTATGATAGATATAAGCTGGTCTATAACCAAGTCACAAAGGAGATTAGGCAGGCAAAGGCAGATTATGAGAAATCTTTGGGGGGAAGGATGCAAAGAAAAACAGCAAAGAGTTCTTTACCTATGTAAACTCTAGAAGGAAAGGGATGAATCAGATTGGTCCACTGAATATTGATGGTTCAACTGTTGATGATCCTGCTCAGGTGGCTAACAAACTAAATGAGTATTTTGCATTGACTTTCACACATGAGGAGTTATTCAGGGAGGAGAATGCCAGAGATGAATTAAACTCTGACAGTGAGCTAGATGATTTTGTAATAACAGATAGGAACATGGAGGAGAAATTGTTGAAGATAAACTTAAGAAAGGTGGATGGGATCTATCCAGTTATATTAAAGCAGGCAACAAAGGGAAGTAAGCAAACCCTTAGCCATAATTATGAGAGCTTTTTTTGGACTCAGGGGAGGTACCCATGGACTGGAGATGTGCAAATGTGACCCCAATTCACAAAGGAGGATTAAAGGACGACACAAGTAATTATAGACCTATTAGTTTAACTTCTGTTCCAGGAAAATTACTGGAGGCACTGGTTAAAGAAGCACTGTAGGATCATCTAGACAACACTTCAGTTATAGCTTGGACACAGCATGGTTTTGTTAAGGGAAAGTCTTGCTTGACCAATTTGATTGGATACTATGATGTGGTCACAAAGGAACTGGATGCAGGGAATAACTTTGATATCATATATTTGGATCTTAGAAAGGATTGTGATACTGTTGCACATGGAAGACTGCTGAAGGAATTGGAGCAGCGTGGCATTGGAGGCAAATTGCTGCTATGGATAAAGGGATGGTTGAGTGGGAGAAGACAGAGTGGTAATCAATGGACACTGCTCATTGTGGACTAATGTTATAAGTGGAGTCCCCCAGGATTCACTGTTAGATCCATTGTTGTTCACTGTGTTTATAAATGATATTGATGATGGTATATCAAGCTTAATGTCCAAGTTTGCAGACGATACGAAGGTTGGCAGGGTTGTTAAGGACATTAATGGCAGTACCCTGCTGCAATAGGACCTAGAAAAGTTGAGCAGATGGGTTCAGAGGTGGCAAATGAAGTTTAACATTGACAAATATAAAGTTTTTATTTGGTTTTTAGGAGCATTAGCAACTAAGGCCATATTGCTCCGGTATATGTGGTGGTCATACCCTGACCTTTCCGCATCATCCGTATTTGGTGGTGACGGGCTCGAACCCCGGTCTAATCAAAAAGCGTGTGCTACGCACTGCTGCTGCTTCCCACCTGGCTACGGAGGCACCACAAATGTAAAGTACTACATATGGGAAGCAGTAACCCCAGAGTAACGTATTAACTCTGTGGTACTACACTGACAGTTGTAGAGAACAAAAAGGACCTGAGGATAATTGTGCAGGCAGATGTGAAGTTTTCTGAGCAGTGCAGATGGTCTGCAAGAGGAGCTCATGGTGCCTTGTCAATGATATACAGGAATTTTTCTAGCAGGGATAAGGAGGTGTTATCCCCTTGTATAAGGCCTTATCAATGATATACAGGAATTTTTCTAGCAGGGATAAGGAGGTGATTATCCCCTTGTATAAGGCCTTGTCAATGATATACAGGAATCTTTCTAGCAGGGATGAGGAGGTGATTATTCCCTTGTATAAGGCAATGGTCAAGCCACACCTTGAGTACTGTGTACAGGTCTGGAGACCTCATTTTAAGAAGGATGTAGAGCTGTTGGAACGAGTACAGAGAAGGGCAACAAGATTAGTGAATGAAACAAATGGTTGCTTTCACGAAGAAAGGCTTAAGTTTTGCAAATTACAGTGTCTGGAGACTAGGCACCTGCGAGGTGATCTGATTGACGTGTATAAAGCCTTGAATGGTTTGAGCATGCTCAATGCTGATGGGATTCTTCCTCTTGCTCAGAATAATCACCTGAGAGGGCATAAATTCAGATTGAGGAAAGACAGATGTAGGATAGATGTGCGGAAATTTGTCTTTAGCCAAGGGGTAGTTGGTTGGTGGAACAGACTTTCATCCCTTGTTGTGGAAGTTGATAGCCTAAATAAATTTAAGGCTGAAAAATGGGAGTTTTTTTTTTTTTTTTGGCTGATGTTGCATATGCTTGCTTTCTTGCATCATATGCCTCTACTAATGCTAATTCTTTCAGCAAGTAGTAGCTGCTCCAACATGTCCATAGATTAAAATTATAGCAACCACAATGATTGGCCATATTGTGTATGTTATAGTGAATTCTTCTATGTATTAATGGCTACCCCTGGATACTTAAATCATAATATATCCTTTGGCTAACTGATAGGTTTCCTTGGTGTTGCATCATTTAAAAGATTATCAATGTTTTGACTGCTGTTTTATAATATGATACAACATGACATTGTTTCCATATATTGGATACACATTGCAACTGAATAGGGCACCTCCATAGCCAGGTGGGAAGGAGCAGCAGTGCATAGCACACGCTTCTTGATTAAACCTGGGTTCGAGCCCGTCACCACCAAATACGGAGGATGCGGAAAGGTCAGGGAATGACCACCGCATATCCCCCGAGCAATATGGCCTTAGTTGCTAATGCTCTTAAAAACCAAATAACAAACAAGCAACTGAATAGTATTAGCAATGGCTGCATCGTGCAAGGAAGCCCATGGCTTATGCTGCACCAGCAAAAAAAAAAATAATAATAATAAAATAATAATAAAAAGAAAATTTTTAAAAATAATTAATAAAAGAAAAGGAAATAGACAACCTATGTGTTTCCCTCCTCCATTAGATAACTATCCAGCTCATCTTTGAATTTCCCCAAACTGTCAGCCTCTACCACCCATGTGGTAGAGGCTTACAGTTTATTCCAGTAATTTTTAACCTGCTGGTGGCTTGTGACATTTTTAATTTGTGAACAAAATTCTACTTAGGAAATAATATATATCTTTATTTAATTGTAAATAAAAGTGATTTTGAAATGTAGTGGAACTGTAGTGGAAATGAATGAGCATGTTTGTTCTAGGAAATTCGGCCAGGATTTTCTTGCTTCACTCTCTCAACTACATTTCCCCGAAGACAGTTCAATACCAGTGATTATTCTCAGACACTAAGGGATTTGCAGCTGGCACCATCTGCTGCATTGCTCATTTTGCCTGTAAGTTTAAATTCTCTTCTGTTAATATTTATATTCCTATTTTGTTAAATGCAAAAACATGAGTAATTCCACTATTTATGTGTTAGTGAAATTGCTCAGGAATCATGCACGCACACGCACACACACACACACAATATTCAATTTTGCATGTACCATAAGTGGCATATGCAGCTGTTGTTAATGGTGTGCCTCTCAGTGTGAAAAAAATAACAAAAAATTATACAACTAAACACATACAGTTTAAATTCCACTTTTCAGGCTAATGAATAAATGTTTGTCCTCATGACATTAATTATGTAAGGACAAATATTTATTCATTAGCCTATATCAAAGGTTCTCAGACTTTTATACCTTGTGCTCCTTTTCACTCTCTTCCCTTCCAGAACAAGTACAAATAAACAAATTTGACAAAATTTAGTTATGCATATATGTACTTTTGTAAATTAATATAAGGGGTGTCTGGGCTAGAGGTGTCCAAAAATAATGGCTTATAATGCGAGAATCACTCATTATATTTTCTCAAGTGAAAGTGCAGTTGATAGGAAATCTCTCCAAGACTTGTTTCGTCACATTTTGCTGCATTTGGGCTACGGAGAATCCTCACCAAGTGATCGAAAATTAAAGGGACACACCAAAAGTCAGTCTGGTTACGAGTGCTTAAAAAGGGCATCATCGGTCCATTTTTTTTTTCATAGAAAAAAAAAAAAAAGCATGGGGCTTTATTAAAGACTGTGTGTACCAGAGAAAAGTTCGATTTGGATGATTTGAAACCGTGTCATTGAAGCAGTTGCTCTAACGACCCCTCAGATGCTGGAAAACACTTGGCAAGAGCTCGAGTATCGTTTTGACATCTGTCGAGCTACAAAAGGTGCCCATATTGAACTTTACTAACCTTTACTAACTTGGTGAGTTTCTATAATAGCAAAAAAATTATTTTTATACTCCTTATAGATGCTGAGATATGTATGTGTATTTTTGGATACCTCCAGCCCAGACACCCTGTATATATATACATTTAATCTTAAAAATTGAAATAAAATCTGCTTTGATACCTTGATTAGTGAGATGGATGTGGCTGGCTCTTGAAACATAACGTAGTTCCTAAAACTGCCAAGGCACTCTAAGTTTGAATTCAACAGTAGTGTGTGATAACTAAACCACATCAACCAAGAAAAAGATTTTTAAAAAGTTTGTCCATATTTCGTTAAAAAAAAAAGAAATATTGGTATCGAGTCCCAAAATTTGATCGATAACAATCAATTTGGATTCAGAAAAAATTGATCATCATTGGACCTTATGATTAAAGCCGAAGCAAACATCAGAAATGCATTCATCAAAAAGGAGCATCTCGTTATGGTCTGTATGGATTTTGAGAAAGCCTTTGACACCACATGGCATTTCGGCATCTTAAAGGATCTACATTCTCTTGGCCTGAGAAGAAATTTGCCATATTTCATCCAAAATTTCTTACAACAAAGATCCTTTCAAGTTCATTATCGGAGAACTCTCTCTAAAAACTTTGTTCAGGAAAAAGGAATCCCTCATGGGTCTGTTCTCAGCACCACTCTATTTGCAATTAGAATTAATCACTTAACTGAACTCATTCCGAAAACAGTGGACTCATATCTTTATGCCGATGATCTCACAATCTCCTGCCATTCTCAAAACATGAACTATATTGAGAGACAATTGCAAATATCAATAAATCGGATCCAGATTTGGGCGACACAAAACGGTTACAGACTATCCAGCCAGAAATCGATTGCCATTCACTTCTGTACCATATGTAAAATGCATCCTGATCCTGAACTTCAATTAGATAACTATCCTATTCCAAGGGCATATAGTATTCGTATGCTTGGCTTAATTTTTGACAGCAAGTTAACCTATCAAAAACACATTGAACATCTCCGGACAGCTTGTCAAAAAAAAATGAACATACTCAGAGCCTTATGAGCAACAACCTGGGGAGCAGACCGTTACACCTTGCTTCACTTATATAGATCCATAATCAGATCTCGATTGGATTATGGCGTGCCTGTCTTCGATTCTGCTAGGGAAAATGCTTTATTTTGCCCGAACCCTATTCAACGTTCAGCTCTTAGAATAGCCCTAGGTGCATTCAGAACATCTCCAGTGCAAAGTCTGAATGTAGAAGCCTATGAAGCTCCTCTAAAGATCAGAAGAAAGATGTTATTACTGAACTACGCAACCAAGATCCAAAGCCAGTCAACCCATCCTAATTGGTCAATATTTAATGATCCGAAACTAAGCCTGCAGGTATTAGGTTAATGGAACTAGCAGAAAACTGGAATATACAACTCAATAAAGTCGACCAAGAACCTATAGATCACATTCCTCCATGGTCTGTCATCATGTCGTCTTGTGACAATTATTTCCACTAATGGTAAAAACACTCCTTAACGGATAATAACATCCAACAGCTGCACGTTGCACATATACAATGTTATCCTGACTTCTCTAAAATATATATTGGTGGATCGAAGTCCGAGAGTGGAACAGGTGCAGCAGTGGTATTCCATGACACTACCATTTCTGTATCACTTCCAACAGAATGCAGTAGTTACACCACTGAATTGTATACCATAAAGCTTGCTCTGGAAAACATTTCCATCTCTCAATCCAAAAGAGCATAATCTACACAGACTCGCAAAGTGGCCTATTAGCAATGCAAAAGATTTCCCCATTATTACAGCTCGTCAGATCAGAGTTGATTCGTCTCAGAGATCATCGGCAAAAGATTGTCTTCTGCTGGATCCCAGGCCATACTGGAATACCAGGAAACGAAATTGCAGATGCTGCTGCTGCTGCTGCCAAGCATCCACCCAGCACAGCCCCAATGAATTTTCTGGTCCCGTTCAGTGATTACAAAATGCATATACAAAATATATGTAAGGAATGATGGACACTTCAGTGGCAAATGCATATACATAACAAACTACTTGATATTAAACCTATACCACAATTATGAGCCTCCAATTTCTGCACAAACAGACAAGAAGAGGTAGTCCTGGCGAGAGCCTGAATAGGCCTCACTCATTTGACCCATCTATTCCTGTTATCAGATAATGACCCTCCACAGTGTTCGCACTGCTACAGGCCACTCACAATAAAACACATACTCTTGGAATGCACCTTGTATAACAACTCTCGTCTAATTTCATTCATTTCTCTCTCAAACTTACAGGAATTGTCACTTAGCCATATCATAGGCGAAAATTTGCATTTATGCTCTGTATGGTCACTGGAGGATTGCCAATTTACTGTAGCTGTTCTATTGCTGCAAATAAATCACCACAACAGCAATGGATCACACGTGTGGAAACATATGGGTTTGATCTTGCAAAGCGTGTAAAATAACCTCTACTTACATGTTTCTTATACTATATTGGCAAATCAAAAAACACAAGTAGGGCTCATGAAGTTTGATGAATAGCCAAAGATACCTTATATTTACGAACAAAAATTAAATCATACCGTGAGCACACATGCTGCTTTCTCTGCCATTGAAAGCATGGTAAAACTTGCAAAAAGCTTGCAAATGGGTACTACGACTAAGCTGTCCTTTTCTGATTTCTTACACTTAGAAATTTGAACACAAGGTGAAAAATTGAATTTGAGCCTACATATTATCAATGTTGAAAATCCATTTGCAATTAATTATTAAATAACACACTGCAAAAATTTTAGCTCCATTTCTCTGAAATCTATGCATTTTCTGATTAATCTCAATTAATAACCACAATGCAAAAACCCAAATCCAAGAAATTATGAAACCTGGTAACCTTTTTGCCTCAAGCTCTCACTGGATAGGTGGTCCCATACTTGTGTTTGATTTTTTGTTTTCTTATTTTTCAAAGTACACACCCTTTGAAAGCACTTAGGAGCAGAGGAGATGAGAATGTTACAAGCAGTACTAGCCCGAACACCAGGCAATCTGGGCAGTTGCCCAGGATGCCTAATTTTGGGGACAGCATATGACTGTTTGATTTGTTGTCTAAAAATTAACCCACGAGTGGGCATGCCCAGTCATAGGGCACTCCAGACACGGTACTTCTCAGAAATCTCCAAAACACAACTGTGTCTTATCTTATGAGGTTTCATATTCCTTCTGGAAAGTCTATTGCCACTAAAACTGTTTCTCACTCCATTTGCCTGCAATCTTGCTTCAGTGAAGGTCTGTGCAGTCTGGCATTCTGTGTTGCGCCCGCTCATTTAACCAATCCTAGAAGCAGTATTTTTCAAGATATTAAAAAAATCTTTTGTAAATAAATCCCTTGTTAGTAATGAGTGTTTTGATACCATGATGACATTGACTAATAAAGAATCTGAGCCTGCATTCTGTGCTTACCATTATTTATTATTTTTAAATAATTAATTAGTTTAGTAAATAAGAAATTACTTAGGACTATTAAAATAAATAAATCTATTTGCACACACAGCCCTTGTGTCAACCAAGAAATTATAGGGAGCACAAAATTGTAAAAGAAGACTGGAGAAGATATTAGAAATTCAAAAGCAACCTTAGTTATCAAAGAATATTAAAAGTACTTTGACTTCCCAGCTGGTTGGTGATGCTCAGTTCTCTTTTAATGATGGAAATGAAGAAAAAACAAGGGAGAAGGTAAAAACAATAACTGAGATATCAGGAGACCATGAAGACGGCCAAGAAGTTGTTATAATAGTAAATGCGAAACTGACTATGTAAAGTGTACACTTGAATAATACCATATGTTGAATTCTAATTCTTGTTTCGATTTCATTCATGAAACAAATTTAATAAAAAAAAATGTGATGATACACATGGCCTGATAATTTATCTAGCTCCGATTTAGATCATGTTGTACAGATTGGCCCATCAGCTATTAAAAATTATTTTAATTTTCCTAAAGATATATGCAATCGTAATTTTTCAAATTCCATGTATTATAGGAAAATGAGGAATGGTGGAACAATTTTACGACAGTGGTTAGTGTATTCTGAGAGTTTAAATGCAGTGTTTTGCTTCTGTTGTAAGCTATTCAATCTTTCAAGTAGAAGTAGTTTAACTAAGAGGGGAATGAGTGATTGGAAATCTTAGTGAATGCTTAAAATTGCGTGAAAACTTGCCTCAAAACATAAGCTACAAAATTTGGTTTAAAACGAGTTTACTTCTTAAAAATTGTAGAATGCTAGATGAGAATTTTCATTTAGGTATAGAGAAAGGAAAAAATCATTGGAGAAGTGCGTTAGAGAGGTTAATAAATATAACCTTATATTTAGCGCAAAATAATCTAGCTTTCCGTGGATCTTTGGATAGATTATGTACACCACACATGGCCATTTTTAAATCTAGTGGAATTACTTGGTAAGTTTGATTTAAGTTAAAAGCAAGCATATATGGTGAATAACATTATGCGAAACTCATGCACATTATCCCAGTAAAACTATTCAGAATTTGCTTGGAAACACTACTTTGGAAAATATACTGAAGCAAGCAAGGAAAGCAAAGTATTTTAGCATAATAGCTAATTGCACTACAGACTTCAGTTGCATTGAGCACCTTTTGTTAACAATCGTATTTGTAGACATTGCAAAATACAAGAACATTTTCTTTCTTTCTATCCACTCTCAGAAACAACAGGTGAAGCAATATATGAATCAATCACTCAAATGCTAACAGATTTTAAACTTGATTTAGGCAATTGTAGAGGCCAGGATTATGACAATGATGCCAATATGAAAGGCAAAAACAAAGGTGTTTATGCTAAAATTTTAAAGTGCAACTCACAAGCATTTTTTATGGCTTGTGGATGTCATTCTCTAAATTTAGTAATTGAGGACAGTGTAGCAAGTTCAACATTTTATAATAGATTTTTTGGTGTGGTACAAAAGATTTACGTATTGTTTTCAGCTTTGGCTTATAGGTGGGAATTACTGAAGAAACACATTAAACACATGACCTCTAAACCTTTGTGTGGCACTAGGTGGGAATGTAGAGTTGATAGCGTTAATGCTGTTAAAAATGAAATTTTAGAATTAAGGAACACCTTAACTGAGTTGACCAAAAACCCAAGCACTGAATCCAAATCTCTAATAGTAAAAATTGAAGTTTTAGCTTTTTGATTACCCTTTGCATGTGGAATGATATTTTATTTAAAATCAATGTCATAAGCAAATCAGTGCAGGGTCCTGACATGGACATAGGTACTACAGCCATGCTTCTAAAGAATTGTACAGAATTTCTAAAGAAATAGTCTCTGGCTATGTAGAAGCCTTGAGATCAGCAAAATGTGTGGTAGAAAGATTACATCTAAAATAGATTTAAAAATACCCAATTTTTCAAACTTAATGATTTTAATGGCAAATACAAGAAGGCGAAGAAAAAAGATTTCAACAACTGGAAGAGTTCTATGATGATTGGGGTTTTTTATACAATATCAAAAAAAGATATGGGCCATGATGAATTATTAAAAAGGGGAAAAAACTTTAAATAAAACTTAGTGATATCAAAGGATGTGATGTAAATAAATGGTGAAGAGTTTTGCCAAGGAATTGAGGTGTTGGTGGTACTTTTGCCTGAAAATGTACCTGATAATGCTTTAGGTATTTTGAAGTATATAAATTCAAACAAAATGCAACATATGCTAACAAACTTATGGATTGCATTATGAATTATGCTAACCATTCCTGTAACTGTGGCAAGTGGTGAGAGAAGTTTCAGTAAACGAAAGTTAATTAAAACATACTTGCGATCATCCATGACAGAGACAAAGTTGAATTTAGAAGAAGAGAATGCAGCAGAGCCAGTGGAAACAGTAACTAATTAAATTTAATAAGTTTTAATACGACAAGTAGCTTTCGGAGTAATGAACTCCTTCAGTAAGTAAATAGAGAAATGCAAACACAACATAAATCGTTAGAAATGGAATAAATCATACTAAATATGCTGAACTTGATCAGATGACTAGGAGAGCACGTACGTGAGTGCGAGTGCTTAGTCATTCACTAGGCCAGATCAGGTGATTGTTGTTGGTGTGCACCGCACACATGGGATTGCTGCCAGCGTTTGTCATGTTTCAACACTATTGACTCCAAAATTGGGTGTAGTCTTGTACCTCTACTGCGATTTAAAACTTTGTGACAGCTGGATATATTCAGGGATTCTGACCACAGTTGGTGATAGTAGTGTCGAGATTGGCCAATCACCTCACTATCACGCCTGGGGTTGAGGTCATGATGAGTTGACCAAAAATGTCTGCAATTGCAGAGTGTTCAGAGTCACCCAAGCGGATGGATCTGTCATGTTCCACAAGGCAGTCTTGAAGACGTCTGGAGCTTTCCCCTACATAGAAGCTGCCACAATTGTGGCAAGTAATCTGGCATACAATACTGCTGCATAAGAGGGGGGGAGGCGATGGACGTTTTTAATCTTGAGACCAGAGATCGTAGACTTCTGCCAGGAAGTTGAATGCATTTCATGCAGTACTCACACAGGATCTTAGAAATCTGGTCTAAGATGCCTGGGTAATACGGAATATAAGCAGTAGATACACTGTCACTGTCGCGAGGGGTTCTTGGGCGAGTTGCAAGCTCTTGTGCTTGTAGTAAGCACCTGTTGTGAATTGCCCACAGCACATTAGTTTCCGGTATACTGAGGTTTGTAGATGAGAGCCCATTCGTCTCACCAAAACATCTAGGAAAGGAAACCTCAGTATACCAAAAACCAACGTGCTGCGGGCAATTCACGAACTACAGGTCAGCCCATGCCCCTTGTCATCTTCCATGTTTCAACACGCACTCTACTCTCTTGAGCTTGGAGCCATTTCAGCTCAGAGGAAGCCAGGCACACCAAGGTTTTTAGAGTAAAAGCCGACCTCACCAATTGTGGATACCTAGCCCGTGTATTAGACAGGTGCTTACTACAAGCACACGAGCTTGCAACTCTTCCGAGGCCCTCGTCTAATCGTGACAGTGACAGTGTACCTACTGCTTATATTCCGCATTACCTGGGCGCCTGAGACCAGATTTCTAAGATTCTGGGTGAGTACCACGTGAAATGCATTCAACTTTCTGGCAGAAGTCTATGATCTCTGGTCTCGAGATTAAAAACACCCATCGCCCCCCCCCATTATGCAGCGGTATTGTATGCCAGATTACTTGCATGATTGTGGCAGCTGCTATGTAGGGGAAAGCTCCAGGTGTCTTCAAGACTGCCTTGTGGAACATGACAGATCCATCTGCTTGGGTGACTCTGAACACTGCGCAATTGCAGAACGTTGTTGGTCAACTCATCATGACCTCAACCTCAGGTGCAATAGTGAGGTGATCGGCCAATCTCGACACTACTATCACTGCCTGTGGTTAGAGTTCCTGAATATATCTAGTGTCACAAAGTTTTAAATCGCAGTAGAGGTACAAGATGACACCCAATTTTGGAGTCAGTAGTGTTGAAACATGGAAAACGCCGGCAGAAATCCCATATGTGCGTTGTGCACCAACAACAATCACCTGATCTGGCCTAGTGAATGACTGATCACTTGCACTCATGTACGTGCTCTCCTAGTCATCTGATCACGTACAGCATATTTCGTATGATTTATTCCATTTCTAATGATTTATGTCATGTTTGCATTTGTGTATGTACTTGCTGAATTAGTTCGTTACTCCGAAAGCTACTTGTCATATTAAAACTTATTAAATTTAGTTAGTTACTGCTTCCACTGGCTCTGCTGTATTCTCTTCTATCTAAACCAGTGTGATGACAGGCCCATTCTCTTTCAAGGTTGAATTTTCTGGCAATTTTATCTATTGAAAATGCCACAGTAGCAAAATTGAATTTGTTAGAAATTATTAATAACTTTGCTGACATGAAATCTAGGAAGAAGATACATTAAGAGAAATGTTATTGATTTCAGTTGATTAAAGCATTAATCAATGGAAGACTAATTAATGTTTCAGTTATGTTGTATTAAAATTTCATGTTCATGTAAATTATGAGATCGATAATTATAATAATTGATATTTTTAATAAGTGTATTTAAATGTGTGTTGTATTCTCTCATTGGAAGTAATCAGATTGTATGTATTAGAGTATGTCATTATAATATTACTGATATTTTTATAATCGCATTCGGATCATCAAGTAAATAATGGGTAAGATATGATATACAGTTCATGATATTATTGCAGTTTATTATTGAAGCTTAAAAATAAATTCAATTTAAATTCCTTATGCATTTCATTACCTATGAAGGGGGAGGGGCACATAAATCTTTCCGCCCAGGGCACCTAAATGCTTCGGTCTGGCACTGCTCACATGTATTGTGTATTTCATTTCTTCCAACATAATCTTTTTGGTTCAAACGAACACAGTGCAATGTAAAATTGCACAAGTATACATCTTACCATAAACATAACAGCAACCAGGCGCCTCCGTAGCCAGGTGGGCAGGAGCAGCAATGCATAGCACGTGCTTCTTGATTAGACCAGAATATGGAGGATGCGGAAAGGTCAGGGAATGACCACTGCATATCCCCGGAGCAATATGGCCTTAGTTGCTAATGCTCCTAAAAACCAAAACAACAATAACAGCACCCAAATTAACCTTTTTTTTTTTTTTTTTAAATGACCACCACACAAAAAAGAAACAAAAGTCATAATACCATTTTTAAATTATTATAGAAACAAATAACTACTTTCAGACAAGAGATTAAAGTATAACTGCTAAATATTAAATATTAGGGAAATATTATATGTGGTGTATAAAATTTGTCTGAATTCTCAGACCTTTAGACCAGAGATATCCAATCTTTTTTGCATGGGGTCAAAACAGAAATGCTGAAGGTTGTAGTCCTCACGGATTCTCACAAGAAGTGGTGTAGGGGCTTTAAGAGCAAGTTCCTTACCATTAATTACACATTTTTCAAAACAGAATTAAATTTTTGTTATTGTTTATTTACAATTTCATTTTTTTACATTTAATAATTAAATATGAAATCCAACATTTTATTACATAACAACATTAAGTTATGTAATAAATAAGTAATAAGTTATGTTATATGGTTTTAATAATTTTGTTAAATACTGAAGACAATACCAGAAAACGTAAAGCCATACAGTAAAGTCAAATATTGCTAAAAATTGGCAATTTCAAATGTCATTGTGAAAAATACAAATTTTAAACTTAGGGGGACACAGTTACACTTAAGGCTGCATGCATGGCTGCAGATTGGAACATCCCTGTATTGAAGTTAGTGTTTCATTACTTGATATGATTCCAGAATGATATACAGGATGATTCACTACCAGTGCGACAAACTTGCAGGAGGTGTAGGGGGCACAAAGACGAATCGGAATCACATAGCATTGCAGGGTCCGAAATGCCTTCGTAATGCGGTAGAGGACGTTGAATGGGAGGTTGCGTGAACAGCGATCCCGCTGGAAGTCAGCATTTGCAAACCGGTTCCCGAGGCAGTAGGATGGACAAGTATTCAAACGTTGAACTGGCCGACATGCACCTCGCATATGGAGCTGCGGACTGTAACGGGCACGCCGCTCTGCGCTTGTACCAGGAATGTTTCCTGCACAAGTGTGCTCCTCATCATACGATTTTCGCACGTGTTTCACCAGAGGTACCATGAATCGAGACTGGTTGTTTCACCAGAGGTACCATGAATCGAGAGCGAACGACGAGGACGCCAGACAATGAGGAGAATGTCCTACGTCTTGCAGAAGGCAAATCGAGTACGAGTACTCGAACGATAGGCCAGAGATTGGGTATTTCCCAATCCACTGTATGGAGGATACTGTCAACAAACCAAATGAGTTCTTACCATCTGCAACATGTCCAATCATTGGAGCCTGCGGATTATCCAGTCCGGAGGACTTTTGCTACTTGGTTTCTTCAACAGAAACGGTTCGCAAATGCTGACTTCCAGCGGGGTCGCTGTTCACGCGACCTTCCGTTCAATGTCTTCTATTGCATGACGAAGGCATTTCAGACCCTGCAATGCTATGTGATTTCGATTCGTCTTTGTGCCCCCTACACCTCCTGCAAGTTTGTCGCACTGATAGTGAATCACCCTGTATATTGCTCTTGTTTTTTTTTTTTTTTTTTTATCACCAATGTCACTACCTTAACAATTACTTTTAAACTTAGGATTGGTTTATTTCTGAAATTTTTGTTTCTAGGGACAAGCTGTATCAGTTGCACCAGCAGAAGGAAGTAGTGTGACAAGACTTATGTGGTCTGTCTTTTCACCTTTTCTGTTTTTATGGAATTTTATGATAAACTTCCTGTTTGGTAGTTCTTCACCAAACACCAGGACACCAAGGGCTACCTCTTCAGAACAAGCTCAAGAAAACAGTAATAGCAATACAGAAAGTCAGGAGTAAGTGTTTTTGGTAAGATAGGCAATGAACTATGTTTGGGTCTGTTACTAAAAAAGACCTTTAAACTTAAAAATTATGCTTCTCATTAAGATGTAAAATATAAAGTAAAAAAAGAAGTGTAGCCCTCTCAGGAGAATGCACTTGTTGTGATTAGTGTTGCTCTGACAATGGGCCAGTTTGTTACACTAATAGGTAGTTAAGTTTTGAAGATGTGTTAGTTTCCCACGGAAGAAATAACATCGATGGCAAGCAAGAGCAAAGCAAAAAAAAATTTTTGAACAGATGTCCATGGGAAGCTAACACATCTTCAGAACTTAACTAATATAATAAACCAGTCCATTGCAATAGCAATGGTAATAACATTGAATGTCTTTTCCTGAGAGAAGGATAAGGACTATAGCATTTAAATTTTTTTGTTGTTTTTCTTTCACTGTTTGAAATAAAATGCTGATATGATCTTTTTATAAACAGGTGAATGGTTTTTTTTAAAGAAAATCTATATATAGTAAACTCCCTTTATAACACTTCCACTAAAGTACTCTTTTGTGGTTCCTTAATCAATTCTGTAAAGTGCCATGTATTTTTTAATGTCTGTGGCACTCCCATTTAAAATGCTTTTCAACTTATATAACTTTTTGGTTTTGGGAAATAGATGATAGAAACTAAAGTCTAGGAATCATTTATGATGCAGTTTGTTTCCTTCATAAAAATTGTTTTCAGTGCAGATTATATTTATTTTATATTTAACTTGAAGTTTTAAAGGTAGAAAGGCTACTCTTTACCAAGTCAGCTCTTTACTTTCATTTATCGGTGAAATCACACAATCTTTTTTCTTTTTCTTTTTTAAATTCAGCATTGTTTTCCTTGCTGATACAATAATCATTATCTTTTATTTGTGCATTTGTGTTATGAATAAATTTCATTAATCTTGGAATTATTATTATTATGTTTACTATATTTATCATAATTCATACAGCAGGTGTCAACAACCTTTTTTGAGTAAAGAGCCATTTTTGATCTAATTAAAAATAGAGAATTCAAAGAACTGCACCTCAGCTCAAGCTGGGAGGAGGGGGATGTTTTTTAAGAAACGGAATAGAGTGGGAAGGTGTTTTATTATAAAATATATATTTTTCGAAATATTATATATTAATACTGAAAAAAAAATGTAACAAATATCCAATTAGGTTCAAATAAATGTAACTTTTGCTGCTGAACTTCTTGAGCGAGTCTCTCAACATCAGTCGAGTATGCTGTAATTTTCATCTTTAAACATGCTGAGAGACTCACATTGTTCAGTCCATTTCTTGATTTATTTTTAATATAGTTCATGTTCGAAAATGAACTATGGTTTGCCAACTATTTTTGTAATTGGTTATCCAGTTTTTTCTCTGACCACTCACTGAGGGTGATGGTAGATGGCTGTCTGTTATCTAACTTCTCCACTAATGCTGGTGTCCCCCAAGGTTCTTTCCCTCACTCTTTTCCTCTTGTATATTAATGACCTTCTTCTATTGACCCGAAATCCTATCCATAGTTTTGCCAATGATAGCACATTGGAATACCATGGAATATTGTTCCCACGTCTGCGGTGGTGCCCCAAAACTTCTCTCAGTAGATTCCATTCAGAAGAGGGCAGTTATGTTAATTAATGATGCTTCTCTAACAGATTCTCTCCACTCTCTGTCTCATAGACGTACTATTTCTGTTGCGTGCCTTTTCTATAGATACTTCCACGGGCACTGTTCTGAATTGGCTTCTATAATTCCCGCTCTCTCTTTCAAAAATGTCCAAACATGTGCCGCCAAAATCCATTTACTGTCCAACTTCAAACTCACAGAACCAACTTTTCATCTTCCTCGTTTATTTATTCAACTGCCGTTTTCTGGAACAACCTTCCTTCATATGTATTTCCTGAAAATTAGTCTACAGAAGTTCAAGTCTATTGTCAACAAATTGCTTCTTTCACCTTCTCAACCTCCAACCCAAGCACGGTACTAAGGACTATAGGTTCTAATACCTCTCATGGTTGGGGTTTTCATAAAAAAAAAAGAGAAAAGAAAGAATATTTGCCCGCAAAATACGTCGAACCAAAAACTGAGAGAAGTACAAATGCAAATATTTTCAAATTTATATTCGTGTCTGGTAAGCTACCCCACGCATTGTACACAATTTAGTCTTGCTTTTTCAACTCATCTATTGCTGTCCATTTATGTAGAATTGCAAGGGCAGCCTTTTGACTCTCCAAATCTTCAATTTCAGTTTTAAGGCATTTTACTCTTGCATTCCACATGTCGTTGATTTTTAAGTCCTCTAACTCCGTTTCAAATTGTGCTTCATGAGGGCTAAAAGTTAGAGCCGCAGTTACATGTTCAAAGAGCCAAATGTGGATTGCGAGCCGCAGGTTGTCGACTCCTGTTATACAGTAATGCCCAAGATATATTTAGTTTAATAAATCTTTTTTAAAATTTCCATTCTTTTTAACAGCGTGCAAAGAAAGTTTGAACATGCCAAAAAAGAAGTGTAGTATGTAATACAAGTTTTCAGCTTAAATATAAACCATTGTTTCCTAAAATGCTGCAAAAAAAAGATTAAAAAATTATCAATTTTATATACCAGAATACTGATGAAAAACAAAGAATAGCCTCCAAAAGGGGGCTATTCTTTAATCAGTGTTACTGACTAGTCAAGTCCCAATGGAAATGCAGCATACCTAATTTTTAGATATTATCAGTCTCTTTTAAGTCATTCCAAAAGGTTAAATTAACTTTAATAAAGGTTAAACATTACTTTAAGTAATGTATGTATATAACTGCATGGAGCTATATAAAATTTGCTTACACTTTGTTTTTATTATTGCATGTAGAACATGTATTATTGCATGTAAAATTTGTTTTTATTATTGCATGTAGAACTTTCAATAACTGTAGTGTTTTTAGTGGAAGTGCTATCGTAAAAGATGTTCTGAATCAGTGGTTTTCAGAATACCTCATTCATCATTCCTAGCCTCCAAATTAATTGAAAGCAGATTTAATGTTGCAAGTGGATAAAATATTTTTTATTTCAAAAATAATTTTGGCGTACAGTAATACCCCGAAGTTACGCAACAGGTGGGTCCGACGAAAATCGCTTAAGTCGAATTTGCGTACAACTTTGCACATAAATACATATGAATTTTGTTTAATTGGGACCAAGGACTAACAAAAACACTAGTTTTAGAAGAAAAATATTTAATAAAATTGCAGTTCTTTATACATATTAATACAAAATATGTATTAAAAAAATAAATGAGTTACATAAAAAAGTTATGTCGATGGCTTCATAAAATCTAACAAATTTGTCTGACGACACAGCGCCTTTTTTTCACGCAGAATTTCTTCGTAGCAAGCTAATATTTTTTTATTCCTTGCTTTGTAGCTATAATACATTCTTCGTTGGAGTCTGTTTTCTAAAATTTTTAAGCCCTTTTCAATTGAGCTGAGACCTTCTGTCAAGCTTGCAATTGTCATGTGCTTTTCTGGTGGAACTGGGTCTGAAGTGTCGGATACTTCAGTGACGTTTTGCTCACGCATCTCATTCATTGTCAGCTCCTGACTATGTGAATCCAACAGCTCATTGACATCATCACCATTGACTTCCAAATCTAATTGCCTGGCAAGATTAACAACTTCTATCACATGAGCGACATGATCAGTTTCTGGCATTGTTTTCGTATCATTTTTGAAAAAAAATGGAAAAGGTTTCTTCCAGACACCATTCAATGTTTTTTTGTGAATTTCATCCCAAGATTCTTCGATGATTCTTACGGCATCTAAAACATTGAATTGTTTCCAAAAATCTTTAACAGATATCTCACTATTTTGTCTCATAGCTTCATTCAGACGTGCAAACGAACGCCTCGTGTAGTAAGCCTTGAATGTTTTGATGACTCCCTGGTCCATCGGTTGAAGCAAGCTGGTTGTGTTTGGAGGCAAAAACACAACTTTCACACGTGGGTCGAAATTAATTATGGTGGCAGAAGGGCGACCGAGTGCATTGTCAATAAGAAGCATCACTTTAAATGATCACCACTTCATAACTGTTTGGCTTCGGGTATGAAGTGGTGACCAAGCCAGTCCTCAAAAACGGAAGCTGTCACCCAAGCTTTATGATTTGACTTTCAAATAGCTGGTAAGCAAATTTTAGATATATTTTTTAAAACTCTTGGGTTTTCGGAGCGATAAATTAAGAGAGGTTTTAACTTGTAGTCACCAGCTGCATTCCCGCCAACCATCACTCTCAATCGGTCTTTGGAAACCTTAAAGCCTGGAAAGTTTTTTTTTCTTCACGCGCGATAAAAGTTCTTTTAGGCATCTTTTTCCAGAACAGGCCAGTCTCATCCATGTTAAATACGGTTTCACTGCTATAGTCACCTTCTTCTATCATAGCCTTGAGTGTCTCAGGAAAAGAAGACGCAGCTTCTTTAACGGCACTTGCCGCCTCTCCACTCTCCACGATACTGTACCAGTTACAGCGAGTTTTAAATCAGTTGAACCAACCGTTACTAGCTACAAAGTTTTCATCTTTGCCCGCCTCCCCAACTTCTTTCAACCTCTCAAAAATCAGCTTAGCTTGATAGCACACAGTGTTCTGATCAATTCTTCACTTTTACTTGATTATCACACCATAATTTCAGCATTGTTTCCATCTCAGCAATAATACCATGACGTTTACGAATTATGCTTGAGTTCAAGGATTGGGCATTTTTCACCACTTCGAGAATTCTTTCTTTATCTTTTATGATTGTTCTTACTGTGGCTTCCGGTAGCTCGAACTTTTTTGCAAATTCACAAATTTTCATTCTGCTATCAAAATCCTTGATAATATTAAGTTTACATTCCAAAGATATCGTTTTCCTTTTCTTACTAGGTGCAGGAGAATCAGATTTACTTTGTTTGAACGACATAGTTTTTTTAAGGGTTTAGAAAACGTATAACAAAACAATCTTAACTTTCGTCAATCGTAATTGTGCACATAGAGTTCGCGTGAAACACGGTCCAATGCGTATCACAGCAAGAAAAAAAAATCAAGAACCACGTAACTCCGAGTTCGCGTAAGTCGGGGTATTACTGTATATAAAAGTTTTCTTTATAAATATAAAGGAAATTTATATTTATGGACAATTTATATTCTAACAGGGTATGTAACTACTCCAATCAGTTTTATTCATTTTTTTATTCACTTGAAAACCTTATGTCATCCCTTATAAAAAAAAAAAAAAAAAAATCATCTATCTATCTATGCTCGACTTAACACGGCAGATGTCGAAAAATGGGAACGACAAGGCAGAGCCTTGTCGTTTCCATTTTTCAAAGTGATGCGGGCATATTCAGCTTTCAAATTTCTCTTTCTGATGGCTGATAGTGCACCTTCCTTCCATGTTTTTCTAGGGCATCCTCGCCTTCTCTTCCCTTGTGGTATCCACTCATATATATAATTTTAGGCCATCTCACTTCATTCATGCACAGATGTCCAAACCATCTCAACCTCCTATTTTCTATTTGTTCTATAATATCCTCATCAGCATGCATATGTCCTCTTATTTCCTCATTCGTTATCCTCTCTAGCCTAGAAACCCTAGCACTCCGACATAGGTAGTTCATCTCTAGGGCTCTAAGCTTCTTTTTGTCACCCTCTTTCAGTGTCCACACTTCACATCCTTAGCAAAGTACTGATTCCACTAACGACTGTCCGATATGTTTTTTAGTTCTATGGGAGATATTGTTGTCCCGCCATATAAAGAATTTTCCTACTTTGATGAAGTCTTGTGTAAACTTCCTCTTTCCCCAATCCTTCTTTAGTTAATCTACATCAAGATATTTGAAAAAGTCAACAGGTTTTAGATGTATATACTGTGTAACTTTCAATTCATCAGGATGTTCTGCTGTGCTTAGGTATTCTGTCTTTGTAAAATTGATATTGAGGCCCCATTGGTCATATGTAAAATGCAATTTTCTCAACATGTATTCTAAATCATAAGCTTCTTGTGCAATGATAACCTGATCACCAGCAAAATTTAGACTCCAAAGATATCTGTCTTTAATTGGTACTCTCCCATTCCATAACAGCTTCTTTTCCATTCTTGTAAAGCACATTCCAAGAAAACATTAAACGATAAAGGTGATAGGTTACATCCTTTTCTCGGTCCCTTTGTTGAATAGATTGGGTTAGATAAAGCATTCCCAACTTTAATATATGCCACGTTTTTATCGTACAATTCCCTAATCAGTTCCACAAGCTCTGGATCAACTGACATATTTTGAAGGGCTTTCCATAATTCCTTTCTTGGAATGGAGTCATAAGCCTTTTTTGAATCGATTAAGGCAAAGAAGGTATCTTTATTCGTTGTTCTTTTCTTTTCTCCACCAGCTGTTGTAGATGTTGTAGAACAGATTGTCCACACAAGAGCGACCTGACCTAAATCCACTTTGTTCTTCACTTATCTTATCCTTTACTTTCTCTCGTAATTTTAACTGAAACACTTTAGAGTATAGGCTGGACATAGTACACTTAACCCTCTATAGTTCCCTGGATCCAGCTTATTTCCTTTTTTTATATATGGATGAAATATAACTTACTTTCCATTCATTTGGAGTTTTCCTTAGCTGTATACATCTGTTAATCAGTTGTGCTACCAGATCGAAAAGACTTGGTGGTCCATATTTAATTAATTCTATCCCTGCCTTCCTGGGGCCTGGAGATTTTTTGTTCTTCATTAATTTTGCACAGTCAAGGACTTGATGTTTTGTAATTTCTGTCTCCCCGTTATCTACTGGTGGAGGGGTAATTATGCTCTGATACTATGATTGTCTTTCGTTTAGGAGGTTATTGTAATTATTTTCCCATGTTGGCATATCTGTAAAGTTCTTATTTAATCGAGATTCATTTGTTTTTAGTGCTCTCAAGCATCGCCAGGCTTCGGATGACTGTGTTCCTCCTAATGAGCTGTCAATTTCTTGGCATATTTTCTTCCATGCTGCATTCTTGGATTCAGCAATTTTCCTTTTAATGCTCTATTACACCTTTTGTATTCTTCTCTATTTTCCGGGTTTTTATTCATTAACCATTTGTTATAGGCTCTTTTCTTTTCTTTCACCAAACTCGCTACCTCCTCGTTCCACCAATACTGTTGCTTAATTATATTTGTGATCAATTAGGCCTAGTGCTTCGTTAGCAGCCTCATGTATGGTGGTTTTAATGCTATTTTATAAGATTTTCGCCTCTTCTATTTCTAAAAAAAATCATTAAAATGATTTTAATAAATCAACACTGATTTACTAATTCATAAAACACTCCTTTAGGAGTGTTTTTTATGAATTAGGGATGGGGAAAGAGAGAGTGAGTGCCACCTATATATGTTTCCTTCTTCTTATTAGTACTGAATCATTATTATTATAAAAAAAAAACATCTAAATATCCCCAAACCACTGACCTCATTTACTGAGACAACTTATTCCAGTGATTAACAAATTTACAGCTGAAGAGAAACTTCAGCCTAACCCAGTTAAATAATACCTGCCAACTCTTTCAGATTTAATTTACAATGGTGATTGTTTCTGACTCATTTTGATCCTTTCTCAATCTCACCATCATAACAGTTTTTCTCAGTTTTTTCACAAACAAAAAAAGTGAGTGTGACCAGTTGGCTATGTAATAAATTGGCCATCAAGGTGTTGCTAGTCTGCATTGTGCAAAATATGTGGGTTTGAAGGAAAGAGTTTGTTTTTTTTGTGTTACCTGTAGTGTAACATGCTTGTAGTGTGTGTGTGCGCACACGCGTTTGCTGTATGCAGATGCGATTTTTCAATTTCACTCAGCAGGAAACATGATATAATCAAACACTTGTAAAAAATAAAACTAAAAATATACATTTCAGAGAAAAGAATGGAAAAACAGATGGAGCATTTTAAAATGAAGATGATAATGTCATATCTGCTGGATGTTTTATTTGCATTGTTTAATCTATATTAGGTGATCTTCCTCTGAGCTGTGCTAATTATGCAGGTGCATTCTTTAGAAATATGTTGTGGAAGACCAAAAGCAGCAGTGATTATTAGTGAAATTGGACAGAGGGAAAGAAGTAACTGCGGTTGCTTTTAAAACTGTGCCCTTTCCAATTGCTACAGATGACAGCAATCACATTGATTCTAAGCTACATCCTACTGCAGTGACCTTTCTTAAGGGGAAAAAACTAGTCGAATCAAAGCAGCTTACTATCATTGGCAGAATTGGAAGGTGACTTTACAGAGTACAACTCTGAACACTGGGCATCTTCTGGGCAACCTAAATACATGAGGGATTTCTTTAAAAAATGTCGGGCACTTAGCATCAATAATACCTCTGCTGTAATAAGCCTAAAAGCTAGAGTAGCAAGGGTATTAAAAATAGAATATTGAGCACTTGGTGGTAATAGATGGTCTTTGTCATTTCATTAATTTGTGTGCTCAAAAAGGTTTCAGCATACCTTCCTGTGAAAGTGGATGAACATGTGAAAAATGCTTACTACTGTCTAGAAATAAGTGCTAAAGGAAAGATTTCATGCATCACTTTGCCAGTGCTGATACTGAAAGGAAAGATTTGAATTTTATGTGTATGTGGCTGTCTATGGGTAAATGCTTAGCTTAGACTGGTGGAACAGTGGCACTCTGTGACAAGTCTGTTTAAAAATATGTTAGGAGTGGTGAGAAAAGAACCCATGTGAACCCTTTTCAAAGTTGCTCATTCGAAAAGTATAACAAGCAATCACTGCTGATTAGCACCAAATGACATTGAAATCCAGTTCATAATCCAAAAGAAGTTTTAAAAGAAGACAAATTAAGAATTCCTCAAGGAAAAAAATTTCTGAATTGCAAACTTCTGGTGAAACCAGTTATAAACATTCCAAGAAAACCAGAAACCCATTAAGTATGCAACTTATCCTCACATGTGAAGAAAGCCTGTTTGCTGTTTGTGTTCCTCTGTTCTTTGTTCAGTGAGCAAATACTTTATTGCTACATTTCACTGGTGCACAAGTTCCTATTGAAAAATGGTATTCTTATAAATGCTGAGGTAGTAAAATTTTCATCCAGTTGGCAGTGTTTATCATTATTGAATATGAAATTTTTTGTTGACATTTCCAATGCTCCTTTGGTGTCATTGAAGATAAAACAACAGATGTTATGCAGTACTTCAGATCTTCTCTTCCTGATGAAACTTATCTGTGCAGGTAGCACAGTAGTTATAATCACTGTCCTCCCCACACTGGGTGGAAAAGGCTTGGGTTTGAATCCAGTTGATGACAGGAGGAACTTTTATGGGCTTTTTTTTCACTCTCTGGATGAGTTGGTCAGTATCAGGTGTGGAAAGTAAAGTTCATTCCTTGCCCATTCCCAGAAACTCAGGTTTTTCATCTAGCAAAACAGGCAAATTGACCAGAGAATAGAAGCAATTTGTGGACATATTACATGTGGGCAGAAGAGTTAGTTCTGTCAGGTTTAGTGTGAGAACCTATCCAAAGCTATTATAAAAGAAGAAAGAATTGATGTACATTTTGGGGAACTGAGTGCAAAAGGAAACTTGAAATATAACAAATTATTCCAAGATTGCTTGGCATTTTAACATTTTCTCATAACACTGCTGGGTAAGAGGATTTCAGCTAGGTGAAATGAAACTTGTCTGCACCAGTAGCAGAGTGGTTATAATTACTATCCACCTCCTCACACTGGATGAAAATGGCTTGAGTTTGAGTCTTGTCAATGACATGCGGAATTTTTGTGGGCTTTATTCATTCTGTGTCTGAGTTAGTCAGTCTCAGCTGCAGATGTTTTTCTTCTAACAAAAAAGGCAAATCAACCAGAGAAAACTTGCACTTTATGGACACAGCAAATAAATAAGTTCTCAGGTGGCCTAATATGACACCTTTTTTTTGATGAAACTTTGGAAGTGCCCTTGATAGGCAAGTCTAAACAACAAAACCATTATTATAGATGAAACTTTGACGCAAAATCAGTTGGTATCTAACAGACAATCCAAATAGAAACCCACAGACAGAAAAATCTTAAAAAAGTATATATTGGAGAATGTACTGTACTAGCAAATAATCCTGTGGCTGTATTTTAATATAAAAAATGTATGCCATCAAAGAAATTTAATTTCTAGTCCAAAATCTGTATTTTGAAAAATTCCCTTACTTTCATTCTGCTTTTCCTGAAAAATATCCTACTTTGTCCTACTTAAAATTAATAAATCTCCAGCTTTTCGAAAGTCAAAATGTATCAGCTATGTGTATTCCTTAATTTGAATTTGTCACTTGTTCCAGTGTTACTTAATACCTTGAAAAATTTGCCTTCATTCATTTTACTGTCTCCATTCATCACTTTATAAACCTCATTCAGATTAGATCTCCTCTTTTGTTTTGTCCATATTCGGTTTCCTTCTCTTCTCCCCCATCCCCATATAAACATCCTTTTTCCAATCACATTTGCTATCTTTGGACCTTTTCAAAAAACTGTCTGCATATACAATTCCAAGTGTGGTCTCGTGTAGTGGAATTGTAACTCTTCTTTCTCTACAGGTAATTACTTGATAAATCATTGACAAGACTCCATATGGGCCCTCCTCTGCACCTCTCTGCACTGCACAGAAAATTACATGTCTGACTGTGCCAAAAGTTCTCAAATTCCTTTTTATCCTCTACTGCTTTTAATTCAAAACCTCCCATATATTATTATTTTCAGTATTAACACATAGTTGCCACTTGATGCTGGCCATTGAATACTTTCCTAATATTTTTATCATTTGCAAATTTTTGTTTCATATTCCTTTCCCTGGTCAATGTCATTAACCCTTTCCAGAGTGAATTCCCTGAAAATGAGTTTTCAAAATTTCACAAAAGAAACTCATTCCACAGAGCCATCTCTGTGGAGTGAGTTTCTTTTGTGAAATTTTGAGAATTCATAAAAATGAAAACTTTGTACATAAATGCTTTTAAATATTTTTTTCTTATTTTGACTTGGTTGTGATATATTAGAGTGAAATTATTTCAAAAAATTATATAAAAACTCATTGTTACTTCTTTTTTTAATGTAAAGACACTTGGCTAAATTTCATCTTCTGGATCTGTATTCCAGAAATTTCTATGCCATCTATTATAATCCATAATTACTTGGAAAACAGATTACAGCACTTACTGGAAGATTACAAGAGAATTCATACATAAACAGAGACATTATAAAATGTACTTGAAACAACCTTTAAAAATGTGTCTCTGGAAAAGGTTAAGGAAAACTGGCAACAGGAGTGGTCCAAGCACCGATCCTTTAGGAACGCAACTTCTAATCCCAGCCCATTCGGAAGAGTAACCATTAATTACAACCCCTTGTGGCACCTCTGTAGCCAGGTGGGAAGGAGAAGCAGTGCGTAGCACACGCTTCTTGATTAGACCGGGGTTTGAGCCCGTCACCACCAAATACGGAGGATGCAGAAAGGTCAGGGAATGACCACCACATATTCCCGGAGCAATATGGCCTTAGTCGCTAATGCTCCTAAAAAAAAAAAAAAAAAAAAACCTTGTTCCTTGTTATCCATTTAAGAATATAACTGAACCTGTAAATGTTATGAGAAAGATATAGATATTGCACACTTGATAGCAATCCTCAAAGTTTTATTGAAATTTCACCATGATAGAGCAGAATTGTGTAAGTGGTTGAGTGCATGGCTAATTTTATTTATGTCACAGTTTTAAATAATTAAAGAGTATAGAAACTTGGTTCAATACCCAATAAACTAATACTTTTAGTTTACAGCTTATGTGGAGTTAATTGTCTTTTACTGAATAATTTGTACTTAGTGTTTATAGAATTAATCTTGCTTTTTATCCCAATATGTTGCAGATAATATAACAATCTGCCATGTAAACTGAATCTTGCTAAGGTCCACCCACATAAGCAGTGCCAAAGTATTTCCTGTATCCAATTCATGAGTGACAATAACAGTTTATAAGGTTAATTAAACAAGATTGTTCCTATTAGCAAAAAAGGCCTTGTGCATCAGGATAAACATTTCATAAAATAAATCTTGACACAGCAGACAACAACAAAGAAACCTTATTAAATTTTCTTTAACATTTAAAAAGAAATGTATATATATTTTTTTCTTTCTGACATCATACCGTTGTTCCCTGGAGAAAACCCGTCCTAACTATCCAAATGATTCTGTATTGCATTTATAATCATTACCTCAATGATTTTCCACACCACTGAAGTCAGACTGACTAGTGTGTAGTTACCCACTTCATTTTTAGAGTCCACTTTACAGATTTGGGGTGATTCTCGTGGCCCTGAGAATTGCCCCTGAGTGTCATAAAGCCCTCATTGCCTTTATTTGCTTTCAGGCTCAAAATATTTTTTATATCAGTGTTACAGAAATTACAGCTGACTGTAATTTTTGTAACTCTGATTCTGCATTGCTCAGGATCACCAGTACAGTTTCTCCTCACCATTAAGTGACCTTTATCTGTAAAGATCAATACAAAGTACTCATTCAGCTTCTCAGCTGGGTAATTGACTTTCCAGCAGTAGTATTTGTATTAGTAATGGCAAATTATGCAAGGAAGCAAGCCTGGGATAATCAATGGGTTATATATTGGGATATACCTTGGAAAAATTACCCTCTTTTTCTTGCTGGCAAAATTCCTGTATATCATTGATAAAACCCCATGAAATAACATGGGGTTTTACATTGATAAAATCCCATGCAGTCTGTCTGCACTGTTAGAGAATTCATGTCAGAGTGTACAGTTATCCTCCGGTCTTCTTCATTCTCCACCATCCAGTTGGTATATTATTCTCAGATTACATTGATATTGTATGATATTCTGAAGTTGAAGAAATAACCTTCTCCTCCATTGAAACAATGGAACTCATTGGTTGGATTCTGTTATGATAAACATAATGCCTTCATTCTGCAGTTTTATACTGAGAATAAGGCAGTTCATGTCTGTATCATGTACATAATGATTTACCATAGTCACCTAGAAAGAACAAGTTTTTCAGTATAGTCAATTTCCCCTGCCCCATTTTATATGTTGCTTAAAATTTGCTGAATAAAAAGAACAAGTTAGTTTCAGGCATATTAGCAAATAGTAATAATCTGATTGATAACAAGCAAACCAAAAAATAAAGCAACAACTTTTTTCGCATATGCTATATATATTTTTTTTTTTTTTTTTTTTTATTAAAACGTGAACAGTAGATACATTTTCAACAACAACAACTACTGTATTTACATTCTATGTACAAAGCAAAAAGGAAAGATAAAGAAAAACTTTTTAGAAAGAAATACAAAGGTTTCAAAATTTTAATTTCAGGAAATAAGAAAAAAACAGTTTCTTGGGGTTGGGTCGTTCTCCTGTTAAGTGTCACAAGTTGAAGGTGATGGACTGTTCAGTGATGGTGAAGAGGTGACCGCCACTGTTCCATTCGCTGTTAAGATGATCCACAGTTTCTGGTCTTTTGCAGTGGAATTCGAGTAGGAGTCTGCTCTGCAACTTCCTCCGTAGGCTCCACTTCAGATGTTGCGCCGATGTGTCGACAGGTGGCACGTCATCACTGCTTCTTGTGTGCTTCAAGTAGAAGCTGTAAATGACGGCCTTGGCCGCAATGAATAGGAAGTTGCAGGTGGTGTGTGCTGTCTGCTCAGAGTGAAGTAGGTACCAGTAGTCCTCCGGAGTGTGGGCGTGGTTGCAGGCAAGCTTTGCTGCATCCAAAGCGTATTTGACGAGTTCCTTGTTCACAGGGCATGCCAGGTATATGTGTTCCAGGGTACCTGGGGTGGCGCAGAAGAGGCAGTAGTTTGAGGAGCGTAACCCGAAGATTTGTAGCTTGACTGGGGTGGGAAGGATGTTGTGCCACAGTCTCCACTGGATGTCTGCGTCCGATTTGGAACATTTCGTCCTGTACGGAAGGTTCCACTGAAAGTTTGATGGTGGCTTGTGGTGAGTGGAGAGGGGTGCAGGGACAGCTTGGCAGGTGGATGACTGGAAAATCGTGGTTGCATGGCGAGACATGATTAGCTGATAGACTTTTTTGGAGGGTGCAGGAGACAGAGGTACCGTGTCTTCTGGTGATGTGATGACGAAGGTTGGTGTAAGCGAGGATCCAGTGACATTTCCAATCCCTTTAGTTGTAGTGATGTCTGGAAGAGCTTGTGTGATCGCTGATTTTAGATGTATGTGTTGCTGCTTTGCATTAATGGTTTTAATGGGCAAATCTTCTGATCCTTTCCATTCAAGGCTTGGTGTCAGGAGGTCGCCTATGGTTCTTATTCCTGCCCAGTTCCACGTAGGGAAGAAGAGAATATCATCATTTGCAGGGTCTATTATTCTTTTATTGTAGAAGAGCGGTTCTGAAAGTATTCCGGAAAGGGATGTTCTCTCAAGATTATGGTGAAGGTTTAGCTTTTTCCAGCGGTATAGTGCGTCTTTATAAAACGGCGGTAGTTTGAGTGGTACTGGTGCCATGTCCATTCTCAATATTGTTGAAAGGGATAGTCCTCTAGTGGCTGTGGCTAGTAGTTTATCCGTAGTGTTGGATTGTGCGTATTTTGTTTGCAGCGTCTTAAGAAGAAAGGTGATCCGGAATGCTGTGATTTTGTCGTCTAAAGAGACCAACCCTTGACCCCCGTGAGTAAGTGGTTGGCTAAGTTTGGAGCAGGACATCCAGTTGGTTTTGTTCCAAAGGAAGCTTCGGATAGATGCCTGGATTTGGTGGAGGAAGTCAGCAGGTGGAGTGAGAATTTTGAAGGTGTGCCAGAGAACGCTTGCCGCCATATGATTGACCACAAGCACTCTCCCTCTCAGCGAAGATGTGGCGCACACGCTTCTCCATCTTCCGAGTACTTTGTTGAAACGACTCAGCAATTCGGGCCAGTTCTTCTGGGAGAAAAGGAGGGTATTGCCGAGGTACACACCTAGGTATTTCTGTCCCTCGCTGGACCATGTGCCTTGGATGGGGGAGTCGGTTCTAGTTTTCCAGTTGCCAGCCCACAGGCCGCTGGTCTTACAGTGGTTGAGTTTTGCGCCTGATGCTTGAGCATAAAGATCATGAGCCTTTTGAATGACTTCAAATTCACTCTCGTGTCGTATTGCAATTGTGACGTCATCTGCGTATGCTGAGTAGGTTATATTTAGGTGGGGTTCTGGTAGCAGCGTTCGTCGGGATTGTATACTGGTGGCAATTTTATTAAGGAATGGTTCTATGGCAATTGCATAGAGTTGTCCAGAGAGTGGGCAGCCTTGTTTTATCCCTCTGGAATACGGAAAGTGGCAGGTGAGCTGGTTGTTGAGTTTCAGGCAGAATTTGGCTTCCTTATATAGCAGATGGATTGTTCCGATGATGTAAGGTCCATATCCAAAGGCTTTCAAGGTTTGAAATAGGTAGCTGTGTTCAACGCTGTCAAATGCCTTTTCCTGGTCAAGGCTAATTAGTGCTAGGAATTCTCTTTGGCTGTTTGCAGTGGAGAGGAGGTCTCGGATCAGATGTAGATTGTCGTGAATCGATCTTCCAGGTACAGAATATGTTTGTTGGTGATCGATGATATCAGGGAGCGTGGCTTTTAATCTATTGGCGATGGCTTTGGAAATGATTTTACAGTCCGTGTTCATTAAGGAAATCGGGCGCCAGTTTTGTAGATTGGCGCGATTTCCTTTCTTGGGAATCAGTCGAGCGACAGAGGTGGTGACCGAAGCTGGTAGTCCATGGAACTGAGCTTCTTCAAGCATTTCAAAGAGTAGCATTCCGAGTTGATCCCAAAACGTTTGGAAGAATTCAGAAGTCAGTCCGTCCAGACCTGGTGATTTATTTTTGGAAAGGGCTTTGCATGCTGCTGTTAGTTCTTGTAGGGTGATTTGTTTCTCCATGCTGCAATGGGCCGTATGGGAGATTTTTTTAAGTCCTGAAAGGATTTCCTCCGTTGCCTTTGTAGAGGTTTCTTGAGAACTGTAAATTTCTCTATAAAATCTTGTTACTTCAGAGAAGATTTCCTCTGGGTCTTCAGTGATGTTTCCGTTTTGCAGCTGAATGGCAGTGATGGTGGTTGATTTCTGATGTCTGCTTTCTAATGAGAAAAAGTATTTGGTCGGGGCATCAGATAGATTTATGTGGGTGTATCTTGATCGGAGCAGGGCGCCTTTTGCAGAGTGTTCTAAGTGGGTTTGTATGGCTTGTAGTGTTGACTGGTAGGTCTGACTTTCAGATGGGAGATTTTTCAGCCTTTGCTCAAGTTGATAGAGGTTATTACGCTTTTGTTGACTTTTCTGTTGGCTGTAGGTTTGGGAGAATGATTTCAGTTTACTTTTAAATCTAGGCCACCACGTGTTCATGGGCTCCAATCTGTCTTTGGATTGGGCAAGGTTGGATATCAGGTCTTGCAGCTTAGAGATGTATTCCTTGTCTTGAAGAAGGCTATTGTTGAACATCCAATAAGCACCTCTACTTTTGTAGTGATTGGGTGAGAAAGAGAGCTGTAATTTGATAAAGGAGTGATCTGAGATATAAGACGGCAAATGTGTGATGCTTCTGACCAGGGGGATGGTGTGTTTTGGGATGTAGTATCTGTCCAGTCGGGCTTGGTAAGGTAGTCTTGCTGATGCTGTATTTGCTGATCTCCAGGTGTAGGACTTTTCTTCTGGGTGCTGGTGTCTAAATACGTCGACCAATTCATTGTTGTTTATCAAGGCTTGCAGGTTATTGATTAATGTTGTGCGGTGCTCAGTGCATCGTGCTCTGTCCATTTTTGGGTCAAGAGTGCAGTTGAAGTCGCCAGCAAGAATGATATGTTCTTGATCTATGGTAGAGAGGTGGCTTTGTATGAAGTTGGTTATTTGGATAGCGAGTCTGTCCTGCTGTGGCATGTAGATGTTAAAAAGGTGCAGGGTTTCCTTCTGGGGTGTATCCAGGAGGGCGTAAATTGCGTAGCCAGCGATCTCTGCTATCACATTGAGCTTGCAGGCTGACCTTTGATGAAGGCCGATACTCACTCCTGCCCCATGATGTTGTTGTGTTGGAGAATGATGAAATACATATGGCCAATCTGCCCATTTCAAGGATGGCCTTGTGTCTGTTTTAATATTTGTTTCTTGTAGGAAGAGTAGGTCGGCATGATGTCGTTGGACCTGGTGAAGGATCAGCTTATTGCGCGATGCAGAGGAGCATCCTCTTGCATTAAGTGATAGCATGCTAAGAGTCAGCATTATCTGCAGGGATAAAGATAAGGGTTTTGCAAGTTTTGGGGCGGTTAACATCCTGATTGATGATATTGCTGTTCAAGCCCGTTAATCAAGTAGTACAGGCGTTTGGATCTATTCACATCTGCTCTGTCTTTCTTTCCTTTTAGTTTGGAACGCAGACCCGTAAGTTGTGAGATCAGCTCGGGTATGTTAGAGGTGAACTTCAGAGCTGTCACCAGCTTCTGTGGCGAGCCGCGTACTTCCCGTAGAAAGGATCGTAGTTTCTCCACAGTTAAAGGACCTTTAGTGTAGGGAAAATCGGTTTCCTCGTCCTCTGAAGCACTTGAATAGTGAGAATCACAGTTGGTCTCTTCTTCAGTGCCCAGAAATTCGGGTTCTTCATTTGGATCGTCAGTAGTTTGTAGCTGTTTATTTATTTCCATACTTGGTGGTATGATGGACTTATTTGAGATCTGGCCGTTTATCTTCTGTGGTGTTCTGTATTTATTTTCGTCGCCCCTGTTGTTTTTGTTTGCGGTTTGCTCTTTTCCTGCCGCCGTGTGCGTTGTCTTCTTCTGTTTTGTGGCTTTGGACGTGGTCTGCCTTGGGGGTTGCTTTTGAGATAAAACTCTTCGGTCTCCTGAAGAGATTGCGTCCTGGTCTTCTGTGGTTTTTGAATTTTCTTTTTCTAAAGAGTTTGTTGTGGGGAGCATCTCAGACTGTTTGACAGTTTCTTCAGCATCCTCATTTTCTCCAACAGTCAGCTCGCTTTGTGCATCTGGCCTGACCCAGGTTGGTGCCGCCTGAATTTCGGTATTACTTTCAGAAGAGTTAGAGATATGCGGGCAGTTTTTCCTGATGTGACCCTCTTCGTGGCAGAAGAAACATTGTGAGGAAATGGAGGTATAGAAGGTGTAAGTTATTCCGTTTAGATCGGTGTTGATGAGTTTTGGGATGTTTGCTGCGTCATTGTTGGCGAAGTGCATAAGTGCTTGCCTGCGGAAGCTTTTTATATGCGAAAATTCCGGTTTCGTGGTTGCTGCAGAGAGTGTGCGTATTTTCCCGGTAACTGATCCGTATTTGGATAAAATCCCTCTCAGAAAGTGATGAGGGATTTCAGGTGGGACGTTTGAAATTGTGACTTTCGTTGGTGCTAAGGCAATTGGCGCCGCTTCTAGGTGATGAAGACCGATGTCTACTCCATTTTGCAGGATAGTTTGTGCCCATGAGGGGTGGCTGAAATACACCTGCACAGTTCCCGCCACACGGGATGCGTGGGTAATATTTTTCGGTGGTACTTTCTCCGCAATCGCTGTAAGGTACTGTTCTAAGGGAGTGTTTTCCTTGGTAGCGAAAATTACTATTCCATTTTCCCGGGAAGTAATAGCGGTTGCTTCATTTGTAAGAGCGTTGTTCGACCGCATATGCTATATAGATAAATAGATAGATAGATAGATAGATAGATTAGAGTATGAATGGAGAAATGCTGACTACATCAGATGTAGTAACAATGGAAAAAATTAAATAGGCACCTGTAAAATAAAATTAAATAAAAATAATACATATAGTACTTAATGCTATAGATCCAATGATTTTAACTTCATCATCAAGGGTCAGCAGCCAAAACCAAAGGAAATACAGCAAGAAGCAAGGCCCCTGTTTCCGATATGACATATACGTAGTAAAAAAGTAGGCTAATGTATATTGCATAGCCAACCTGACAGAGACCAAAATAGAAAGGAATAAAAACCAGATCAAATCTAAAATAAAAATTAAGATTAAATTAAATTAAATTAAAATATCAAGCAACATGAGGCATTTAAACAAAAGTAATGTAAAATGAAGACGAAAGGATATAGACTAAGGAGGACAACTTGCTGTGGTGCCAAGCAGGAGCCAGTGATATGGGCTGAAGGTTGATATTCAAAAATGTCAGCCTGGCTGTATCGGTGAACCAAAGAAGTTAGCAAATTAGTTCCCTTCCCAGCGTATTTATAACATATTAAAGTAACCCCAAGTGTGGGAGAGACTGTATAAATAGTTCAAAGTTAACATTACCACTGTGATAGGGAGGTTGGCAATTAAACAAATGAGGCATATCAACCCAGTATAGGAGAGAAATACAAAACTGATAAAGTAGCATAAAAAGACTCTAAACTTTGTTGGAGACGAAAAGAGCGAGTGATAGCAGAAAAATAGCATCTCGAATATTGCTTTCGGTCAATCTAATTGCTCACGAGAAATAAAAAAAACATAGGGTACAAGAACAGTAAAAAGTAATTGAAAGAAGGGGAATACAGTGGTGCTCGGGAAGTCTGGGGTTATGAAACCGTACCAATAGTAGGACCCTGGACATAGGTCTGGGAATATGCTTCATGTGTAATGTTAGTCAGTAATGTTATTTTATTATCATAAATATATGACAAATAATCTAAAAAACAAAAATAACCATCAAAATATAATACCCCTGTAGTTAGCCAGTGATCAGATGAATGCATTTTAAAATTATGCAACTCTAGTAGCAGAGTTAAGATCTAAACCATGATATTTAGTATAACTTGAATAATTGTAAAAATCAGAATATTCAAATCTCAGCTCCCAATAAGCTACCATGAATTATCATATTTTGCTGCAGAGAGTATCTTTGGTAGATGTGGCTGTAATTTGAATATTGATTATTCATCTGTAGAGGAATGCATACTAAAAAGAAGAAAAGTCTCTTTTTTTTGCATTATGATTTATTGTTTTGATTGAACTATAATAATAGTGCATTTGTGATAATCCTTTATAATTTATTTTTTAAAAACATCAATAAATATATTAATTTATTTAATTTTAAATTATGTCAAATGCTGGAATGAATTTAAATAGTTTATTGTTAGTAAAATTTAAAAATAGTTTGTTAAACTAAAATCATTATGTTGCCTCTCCCTTTTCTTTTTCCTTTCATGTAGTTCTTCTGTGCATAACCGGCAAACTGGCATAGATCAGTCAAGTAACTTTTATCGAAGAGAAGGAAATATTTTTCGCCTCTGCAATCAAAACAGCGATGAAGATGAAAATAATACGTGGAATGGCAATTCAACCCAGCAGATGTGAAAATGTTACTATCAACAAATCTGTAAAGACTGATATAAAGTCTCAAAAAAGATTAGAAATTTATGTACAGTATTTTTTGTTTATTTTAGCAAAAATAAATCTATAAATTTATAGATTGTACTGCAGATGGTGAAGAAAACTAACACAAGTATCAAAAATTAATAATATTTTAACTTCATTTCATCTAGTCTGGATTCATCCAATTTATCTGAAAAATTATAGTTTTGCCACGTTTTTTCTAACAGTAAAAGCTAAAATTGCTAAATTGTAAGAAATAATGTTGCTTACTAAAAAATTACTATTGCAGATTTGTGCTTGGCTAGTTGAACATAGAATGCCAGCAAATTCAGTCACATTTAAAAGCCATTATTATGTTGCATAGAATGCATGGATATATAGTAATGTGCTAAACAAAAGCCCTTAAAATTTAAAGAATTTTTCCATTTTTTTATAGGCTAAAAACAAAGTTCATTCTGCCCCTCTGCTGTAAAAGTATTAGTTCAGAAGCATGTAGACTGCAGTTGTTTGAACAGACAAATCCTTTATTAATTTACTGTTGTGATTTTATTTACAGAAAGTGTATATTTTTTGTTCAGCCTGAATTTTATGGTGCCTTGTCCATGTTTGTGTGGGTTTGGGAATATAAAACATCGATTCAAATAAACACGAGTTCCTTTAAAATCTGTAATCTTTTATTGTAATTAAAGATTTTTATTCAAATATTTATTTTTCATGACTGAAGCTACATTGTTATGAAAACATTATAAAATAAGTTTAGAAACCAGTGTTCATAAAAGTATCATGACGTAACGATATAATTGTTAAAAAGGAATGGTTAAATAAACACAAGCTTGAAGAATGATGATTAAAAACATTTTACTATTGGTTGATTTAAAGGCTTTAATATAGAATAATTAGTATTAATAAAGGCAAAATGAGGTAAGGGAGCATGGTTATTTGGCATCAGTCTTGGGGGAAGGCTGTAACCAGATTTGATCTAAGTATTTGTCTAACCTTCCTTAAATTTACATAAGCTCTCTAATTCTACTAGATTAGTTCACAAGCTATTCTAATTGTTAATAATCCTTTGACTAAGAAAGCTTTTATATCTAGGCTAGAACTGTCCTTCTTAATTTAGAGTACATGTTCTCCAGTTTGTGCTACATACAGAAGGGTCCTCTGTGGCAGTATACTGATTTCACCACGTCACTACTTTGGAGAGGTCTAGGTTTGAACCCCATTGAGATGAAAAACATTCTTAGAGGATTCTTCATTCAGAGTTTAATTAGCTGATCTCAAGTTTAGAAATTGGAGTTGGTCACAAATTATTATGGATTTTTCATCCCACACATTAATCAGATGTAATGTAATTCAAATTGCCTTAAAAACTAAATACGTATTAGTCTACTATACTATGAACTAGATGTCTCACAAACCAAATTACTTTATATGTTACAAATACAGTAGATTTAAGTTAACTGGGGGCAGCCGTTTATTTGGGGCAAACTTTGAACAGAAACAAATTGAGAATATAACCCAAATTTGTTTCGCTTATTTGGGCCACTACACCACTTAACTACAGAAGTAGTCTGTAGTTAACGACAAAAGTAGTGTAAATGGCATCAATTTAACTATATCTCATATTGTGACTACCTTCACAATGAGTTACCCTGTATTGCACTACCTCGAATAAGTAATGCTTCACCAATGGAGAGGACTACTGTTACTTATTCTCAGGCGATACTACCACCCAGACAGAACCGTTTCAAGGCTAGTTAGTCTATCATTGGTGAGCGGGTAGAATTAAAAATGAGATACAATTAAATCAATGCCATTTACACCACTTCTGTAGTTTTTTTACTACTATGAAAAAATATGGTGATATATCACTGATGTTCTTATAGTGAATTACCAGTCCTTATCCTATTACACCTTGTGCATTTATTCTTTTTAGTATTATTATTATGCACACCAACTGGTATATGGTGCCTCCGTAGCCAGGTGGGAAGGAGTAGCACTGCGTAGCACACGCTTCTTGATTAGACCGGGGTTCGAGCCCATCACCACCAAATATGGAGGATGCAGAAAGGTCAGGGAATGACCACCGCATATCCCGGAGCAATATGGGCTTAGTTGCTAATGCTCCTAAAAACCAAATAACAAACAAACAACCAACTGGTATCTCTCATATTGTGGAGTTATACTTCACAACTGGGTTGGCATGATTACAACACCGGGATACACCCGCCCGTCAATGATAGGCCAACTAGCCTTGAAATGGTGCCATCTGGGTGGTGGTATCCCCCGAGAATAAGTAACAATAGTCTTCTTCATTGGTGAAGCGTTACTTATTCGAGGTAGAGCAATACATGGCAACTTGTGGAGGTAGTCACAATATGAGATACAATTAAATTGATGCCTTCTGTAGTTTTTTACTACTATGAAAAAATATGGTGATATATCACTGATATTCTTATAGTGCATTACCAATCTGCAGCCTATTATGCCTTGTGCATTTATTCTTTTTAGTTAGATTTTTACAGATGCAAAATTAATGAAATCGAACGTGGTGTCATTATGGTGAAATCAAACATAGGCTAACAACACATGTATTTCACTTATTTATCTCTCCCCCCCCCAGGAAGTACTCAGTAACGTGGAAATCTAGACCTTTCCATTTAGGAGTAACCAGTGATTTTTTTTTTCCCTTTCAAACTAAACCATTTGTTAACATTCCAGTTGCTGGAGAAATGAGTGCTTGCTCTAGAAATCAGTGTAACTGGGAGTTCACCAGGGACTCGAGTATCACATGACCTGCCAAGTGATTCAGGTCCTGGTGTCATTATGGTGAAATCAAACATAGGCTAACAACAGGAGTATTTCTCCCCACAGGAAGTGCTCAGTAATGTGGAAATCTAGACCTTTCCATTTAGGAGTAACTAGTGATTTTTTTTTCCCTTTCAAACTAAACCATTTGTTAACATTCCAGTTGCTGAAGAAATGAGTCCTTACTCTAGAAATCAACGTAACTGGGAGCCCACCAGGGACTCGAGTATCACATGACCTGCCAAGTGATTCAGGTCCCAAAAAAGAATGTCAAATATAAACTGCTCTGGTTGAAAGTGATATAGTTTTATTGGGAGCCTATAGTCAGAGATGTGGGTAACATTTTTTGTAATAAAGATAGGTGGACCAGGACCAGGGTGTGTTTGCTGAGAGCAACAATTGATGATGTTGCCAGCAGATTGTCAGAGTTTAAGGGGGCAAAGAGAGAATTATTATTCATGTGGGGACTAATGATATTAAACAAACCTGACCTGAACATTTGTTGGATAAATACAGGACCATGACTAGGTCAGAATGTGTCTGCAATTTTACCCAGACATGATAGGAGGGATTATATTACAGATGACTGTATATTAGTAAAACTTTTGAACATAAAGGCAAGTAAGGATCCCGGAGTTGATGGCATATATCCTGTTTTGAAGGAGGCTGCCAGGGAATGTATTGAACCACTGAGGTTAATAATGAAGGCATCTTTGTATTCAGAAGAGATTCCTTTGGATTGGAGAAGTGCCAACGTATCACCAATACACAAAGACAGTACTAAGAGTGAAGCTGGTAACTACAGACCAATCAGTCTAACTTCAGTGGCAGGGAAAATCTTAGAGGCAATGATTAAGAGTGCAATCCTGGGATATTTAGGTAGATATGGCATTCTGAGGGATCCGAAACATGTTTTAAAGGAAAATCATGTTTAACTAACTTAGGCTATTTTGATACAGTTACTCATGAGGCTCGATGCAGGGATCAATTTAAGCATAGTTTATTTGGATTTTAGCATAGTCTCTCACGTGAGACTACTGTAAGCTGTAACATGTTGGGATTACTGGAAATATTCTAAGATGGGTGGCTGCAGAGCAGAAGGCAGTGATTAATAGATATCCTTCAGGTTGGTGTAATGTCAGGAGTGGGTCCCTCAAGGTTCAGTTCTTGGACTACTGTTTCTGATTTTCATAAATGACATCAACGGTACAATCAAAGACTCCGATTATGTGGGCTACAGAGCTTGGCAACAAGGCACCTTAGAGGTGACCTAATTGAGGTTTATATGGCTGTGAGAGGGGTTAGTAAAATGAATGAAGGTGGAGTTTTTACTGTTATAAAGAATTCAGGAACTAAGGGCCTTAAATTCAAATTACACAGGGGAAGAGATTTAGACTAGACTAGGAAGTTTTCTTTTAGCCAGCAAGTCATTGATTGCTGAAACAAGTTGCCTTTGCAGGCAGTTGAAGCTGACAGTTTTAATAAATTCAAAGGTTAACTGAATAGTTAATCTATGTGAGGAGGAAAGCACATAATTTGTATTTTCTTATCTATTTTTTTTTTTTTTTTTTTTTTTTTTTTGTCCAGTGCATTAAAAGCCTGTAGCTTTTGAACTATATGGCTATTACTATTATTCTCTTTGTACAAAGTTTTTCTTTAAGGCTTTACTGTGAATGATTTATGTACATGATGTTTTTCCTAATATAGTGACCAATAACAGCAAAAACTGCAGTAACATGTAATATTTTAATGCTTTAAGCTATAATTTATATCTGATTATTCTGTAAGTTAAGGCACATATTACAGAAAAAGAATTACAAGGCCATTTATCAAATATATATTTTTTATTTAAAATCTGCATTTTTGGATCTGTACACCACAAAGCCATAAAATAATCCAAAAACATCTGAAGTCTGTATAGTTAATTCACAAAATAATACTTTTTTTTATTGCTGCTTTCCTAATGGTTACCAGTAACATATGTGCATATTGGCAAAACATGATCTAAACAATCTTGTTTCCTTATATATGATATTTCTTTCAATTTAGTTTTATTTATCTCCAACCTTTTACCGCCTCCAAAAATATTAGGTACATTTTGAAGCATTTGGCAGGACAAATATCCCTTTTATACTTAGTATGGTAGTAAAATCAAGACACACCATATTACTTGCTATCCCGACTTTCCTCTCTGGAATCATAAAATGCAAAACATATTATTCTACGCATTTACAGTTTCTCTACAAAAAAAAAAAAACAACCTTGAATTGCTTATGAGATAAAAAAAAAAAAATTAAAAAATCCATATATGATATTACCAGAAACAAGATCACAGGAATCCTGTTTCTTATATATCAAATGAGGATTACTTACGTGAGTGATGTTGTCAAACTTCTGCATGTAGAAGCAATCTTTGAGAAATTCAGAGAATGCAAACAACTTGAATGGGATATAAAACTATCTTACCAAAAGTCATGGGACATTGCCTGATAGCAGAAAATTGTAGACTAGGAATAACAGAGGGGAGGGAGGTTATACTTCTCATAAAAAGGCATCTGAATGTGGCAAGATTATACCCAGATTAAGAACAATTTCTGGAGAGTATGTGGTGCAAGATAATTAATGATAAAGGAAATTTGTACAGAAGGTTTGCTGCATACCACTTGATAGTGATGGGTACAATAAGTCTTTACGTGCAGTTTGACTGGGGAATATGAATGCCTTGCGGAGGAATTCATTTTACCACTCACTGATTGGAAATCATGGCCTGGCAACTCAACTTGTGGGATAAATTTTTTTGAATCAACTTGAATGATCTGTTCTTCAAACGGGCCTCTGAGGTTGGGTATGTTCATATTGTAGTTTTAAATGTTTTTCACCAACCTTATGTAGAAATAAAACGCAATGAAAACGAAAACTGGAATCTTGATAACTATGTATTTATAATAAATTATATTTGCCTGTATTTACAATAAATTATATTTGACTTTACAACTAAAATATATGAAATATACATTAAAATATACTGGGTTAAGAACATTAAAACACATTAAAATATACTAAATTAAAAGCAATAAAACCATAGCTTTCAAAGGCTCCTGCCTTCTTCTTCAGCTGTATTTTCTTTGTTCTGCGGTGCGTCTTTAAATGCCAGCAGGTTCACGGTACTCATCACGTGTTCCGTTCTCTTGTAGTATGGAACCGGAAGTGGCTCGGGAGTGGGTCATATGGAACCGTTCATCCCTTCTGAGGATAGTAGCCTCAAAGAGGAGATGGATCCGCGTTCCTCTATCTCTATTAATGTTCACTGTGGAACAGATCCGCAAACTCTCGAGCCACTTGCGGTCCCAGAACTTATGCGCCCGATCGGTGATGATAGCATCGTCCGGGGAGATCTGGTGCTGCTTCTCCCAAAATGCTTGGCCATGGCGGACTTACCATACTCTGCATTTCTTATTGCCTTAGTGTGCTCCCCCAGATGATCTTTGAGACGGTGTTTTGTTTCCCCCACAATCCGGGCATCTAATACTATATACGACCCCACTTGCATTCTCTTTTTGAATGGGGTCCTTTGCTTGTGACACGATTGTGTGCAGCCTCCGCCCTGGAAGCTGCACACAATGCATCTGATAATTTCTTAGTATTCTAGTTATATGATCGGTTAGACCCAGATAGTAGGGAATATATGCAGTGGATACTGGCGTAAAAGATTCGCCTCTCCTCTGATTTCCTTTAATATATTTTTCTATAATCCTTTAATATATTTTTCTTTACTTGTAAAGGACCCCATTCAAAAAGAGAATGCAAGTGGGGTTGTATATAGTATTAGATGCCCGGATTGTGGGGAGTGTTATGTAGGGGAAACAAAACGCCGTCTCAAAGATTGTCTGGGGGAGCACACTAAGGCAATAAGAAATGCGGAGTATGGTAAGTCCGCCGTGGCCGAGCATTTTTGGGAGACGCAGCACCAGATCTCCCCGGACGATGCTATCATCACCGATCGGGCGCATAAGTTCTGGGACCGCAAGTGGCTCGACAGTTTGCGGATCTGTTCCACAGTGAACATTAATAGAGATAGAGGAACGCGGATCCATCTCCTCTTTGAGGCTACTATCCTCAGAAGGGATGAACGGTTCCATATGACCCACTCCCAAGCCACTTCCGGTTCCATACCACAAGAGAACGGAACACGACGAGTACCATGAACCTGCTGGTATTTAAAGACGCACTGCAGAACAAAGAAAATATCGCTGAAGAAGAAGGCTGGAGCCTTCGAAAGCTATGATTTTATTGCTTTTAATTTAGTATATTTTAATGTGTTTTATTGTTCTTAACCCAGTATATTTTATATGTATATTTCCATATATTTTAGTTGTAAAGTTAAATATAATTTATTGTAAATACAGGCAAATATAATTTATTATAAATACATAGTTATCAAGATTCCAGTTTTCGTTTTCATTGTGTTTTATTTCTACATAAGGTTGGTGAAACACATTTAAAACTACAATATAATAATTTGAATGATCTGTATCAACGTATCACAGAGATGTCAAGGGAGCAAGAAAATTCTTAATCTGGTCATAATCAGTGTCTCGATATTACAAACATGATGGGACAGGAACTGTTAGTAGAGAGTGACCATAGTGCCCTAAAATGGACAGTGATAAATGAAATTTCTGTAGTCGGGGCAAGGGAAAGTTTTAAAGGTTTTAAGAAAGGTGATTATTGTGGACTGAAAGGTTCTTAGAGTATCAATCAGAATGAAATCTACAAGATTGAACAAGGGGGATACTTTTGTAAAAGTTTGGTGAAACTCAGGCAGTCACCCTTGCATTCTTTAGCCTTTTGATTGTGTTTTTACATAAAGGTCTTCTGTGGAAGTTCCATCTAATGGTTTGCCTTCTGCTGTTTGCAATTGGTTAGCCAGATTGTAATCATTTACTGACTACTCATTACAGGTAATAGTAGATAGCTTCCTATTTCAAAATTCTCAACAAAAGCTGTTCTTTCTACTACTGCTTCCTTTGTGTACGTTAATCACCTACAGACTGCAATTTCTGTCCATAGCTTCGCTGATGGTATCACATTACATTTCAAATTCCACTTTGAGAAACCCTGCAATACACAAACATGCCTTTTCTATACCTATTTCCATAAAACTCTGATAACCACCACTAATTCCCTAAATACTAATCCACAGATAATTTTACAGTGCCCCCCCCCTCAAAAAAGTAAATATCAATCCCTATAAAACTCCTGTATTACTTATACAGGGGGTCCCCGGTATCCGAGTCCCTGCAGTTAGGAGGATTTGAAAATTAAAGCTTTTTCCCTTGAGAAAATTGACCAAGCACTTGAATATTTTTTGTGAGAATGATCTTTATCATGATCGTGCAACAAAAGTTAAGCGCAAAGTTAAAGATATGACTACACAATTTTATCTGAAAAAATACAGCAAAAAAAAAAAAACCACCACGAACAACTCTGGATTCATTCTTTATTTGTACAACTGAAAAATAGTGTAACTTCGATAAACTTTACTTAACATTGTGTTTTACTTTACTTACATTGTGTAACTAACATATAATAAAAAATGCCTAATAAAATAATTTTCTCATTTTTCAGTTCCCTCATCCATTTTTTACTATATACAAGTACATAATAAACATTACTATATAATTTGGTGTAGATACCCCATAGACAACTCTTAAAGAAAAACTACGGTAGTAGTGTGAAAGGCATCATTTCATCTGTATCTCACATTGTGTTTATCTTTCACAACGAGTTGCTCATGTATTGCACTACCTGAAATAAGTAACGCTTCACTTGCAATACCAGAGTACCTGCCCACCCACCAATGAAAAGCCAACTAGCTTTAAAGCAATGCCAACTGTGTGGTGGTGCTCACCAAGAATAAGTAACAATAGTCTTCTCTATTAATGAAGCGTTACTTATTTGAGGTAATGCAATACATGCACAACTCGTGCAGGGTGAGCACAATACACATGAAATGATGCCTTTCACACTACTACGGTAGTTTTTAAGAGTTGTCTGTGGTGTATCTACACTGATATTATATAGAATCTTAAAATATTATGCCTAATTTTATTTAAATAATAAACATTACAAAAATTTGGTCCCCGTTTTAAGTGGAATTTTCTGGAACCAATTATCCTCGGATAACGAGAAACCCCTATATATAAAAAGAGACTGCTGTTCCCATACTCATCTTCAATGATGCTCAGATTACTAGACAAGATCAAATATCTCAAGATATTTCACTTCTAACCTATCTTGACATAAGCATATTACAAATATTGCTTCTTCACTGAAAAAATTAAATTTTCTCTTTCATTCTTGGTGTTGCATTTCTTCTAAACAGCTATTGTACAAATTTCAAATCTGCCCTGCCATGAAATATTGTTTTCATATCCGAGATGGTGGCCCCAAAACTTCTGTTATGCTCTTAAGTTCTATCAAAGGAGGGTAGTGGGTTAATTAATGACATCTCTTACAAATTCTCTTCACTTCATTTTACTTAGAATTCTCTTATGTAAAATGAAGTGGAGAAAACTCTGCTGCATGCCTTTTGTATAGATATTTCCATGAGTACTGTTCTTTTGAATTGGCATCTGTAATTTCAACTCTTGCTTCCAAACATGTGCCTCGACTAGTCAACTTCAAACTCAGAGAGTTAACTTTACCGCTTCAACTTTGGAAGTATTTTTGGGAAATATATACGAAGTATGATTTTTTATTTATTTATTTTTTTAAACAACCCTCCTCCTTTGTATGCATTTCCCAAAAATTAGTCTACAGCAGGGTTTCTCAAACTTTTTTTTCAATCCCAATCTCTGCAAGAGATTGTGATTTAAAAAAAAAAGAATAAATTGAACTTCGCATGATGCTAGTACTCGCAGTGATGGACAGTGACCGAGCAGCCTTGTTAGCCATTCTCAGTTTTTGACACGAGATAGGGGAGGCTGTTGATAATTGGTGAGCGTTGTATTGCACAGAGGGGAAGACGGTAGGCTGATTCCCCTCCCAAATTACCTCCTCCAACTGCTGTTGTTGTAAAGGTTGCAAAATGTGGATTGTATTGGTTAGAAGTGAATTGTATTGTGAAGTTTTTGTATTTTTTGCAATTTTCTCATTTAGGTATTTATTATGCCCTTCTGTTTTATATTTTATTAGCATTTGTGTTGTACAAACATGTCTGACGGTCCAATATGGGGATTTTTGAAGACTAGGTGTGAGATGGAAGAGGTGGATTCTAGGCCTACAGAAAATTCTGATAAGGTTAGTGATGAAGAATTACAATCTTCTGAGTCATTTCACTGCACTAGGGCAACAAGGGAGCACAAAAAAAGTCAGTCTTTACAATGAAAGCTACTTATCAATGGATTTTACATCGGCTAGTAATCAAAGTTGTCCTATTCCATTGTGTGTCATCTGTGGCAAACAACTTACAAATCGCTCCAGCAAAATTGAAAAGACACTTAACTACAAATCACAGCCATTTGACAAGTAAAAGTGCTGATTATTTTAAATGGCTATTGGAATCTCAAAACAGTAAAGCTTTTGTCAAAAAAGTCACATTCAGTGAAAAGGCTCAAGAAGCAAGTTATTTGGTAGCAGAACTTATTGCCCAGAAAAGGAAAAGCCTCACAGTTGGTGAGAACCTAATATGCCAGCACGTAAAATTATAGTGAATAAAAATGCTAGGACAAGATGCGGTATGAGAAACTGAAAAGGTTCCACTCTCAAACAGTATAAGTTGACGTGTTGATGACATGTCACATGATGCTGAAGGGGTTTTGTGTAATAAACTGAAAAACAACAGCATCTCTATCTAGGTTGGTGAGTCAATAGATTTCACCAATAAATGTCATGCTGCAGCATTTGTAAACGATAACATTTTCTGCTGCAAAGAGCTGCCTGAAACAAGCAAAGGCCAAGATATATTTAATGTTTTGTCTTCATATCTGGAAACAAAAGGTCTGTCTTGGAGAAACTGCGTTGGCATCTGTACTGATGGTGCACCATCAATGGTTGGCTCCATGAGAGATTTCGCTTCTCTTGTAAAAAAAAAGAAAATCCTGACATTGTCACAACAGTGCTTTCTTCACAGAGAGGTGCTGGTGTCAAAAACTTGGGGATGAAATGAAAAAAGTTCTGGATGATGCTACAAAAATGGTTAACTTTATTAAACAAAGACTGGTTCACTCGAGAATGTTTAAAAAACTGTGAAAACCTGCTAAATCTCCTGCTACATGCAAAAATCTGGTGGTTTAGCAGAGGAAGAGTTCTCAACAGGGCATTTGAGCTGAAAGGTGAATTGCAGAAGTACTTTCAAGAAAACAGTAGGCCAGATTTTGCTGAGTGCTTTGACGATGAAGAATGGCTACTTAGCGGACATTTTTCATCACATGGGCTAATTGAACAAGTCTCTGCAAGGCCCTGGAGAAAATGTTTTGACTTCAAGTGGCAAAATTCTTGGATTTAAAAGGATGCTGCATCTTTGGAAAAATCATGTTGCAAAAGGAAATCTTGAAATGTTTCCACTGTTGCTTGGGCTTGAGAGTGAGGATGGATATCAGCAAGTCTCAAGTCTTGTTGAAAACCACCTGAAAGAACTGCAGAACAAAATTGAACAGTATTTTCCCTCCCTTTCAACAAGTGTATGACTGAGTGAGGGACCCCTTCTCTGAATCTTATGTTCAGCCTGAGAACTTTACTTTGAGAGAAGAGGAAAAACTTTGTGAGCTGCAGTCTGATTGTACACTCAAGATGAGATTTACTCATCTCCCTCTAGACAAGTTCTGAATTTCTTTGAAAGAAGAATATCTTGCCATTCATAGGAAAGCAATGAACATTTTGCTGCAGTTTTCAACTTTTTACATGTGCGAACAAGCTTTTCTTGTTTAATAAGCATCAAGAGCAAGGACAGAAATCATCTCATTTCAGTTGAAGATGAAATCTGTGTGCTCATCTCAAGTTCAACCCAGAATTGAGTTTTTTAAAGTCTTGTTAAAATTGTCTTAGGCTATATTTTTATTCATATTTCATTAGCTTATGGTTTTAGTAGCTTTACTATTTAACATTGTCAATACATTTTCATGTTGTAAATAACATTGATTAAAATCAATTTACAACCTTTATTTAAATTAAATCCTATTTTTATTTAACAGAAATTTATTGTTTGCTTTATGGGTTTTGAAAATTTATGAAAAGGAAAGAGATTAATTTCAAAAAAGGTAAGTTAAGCTTAACTACCTATTTTTTTTTTTAAGAAAAAACAGGTAGTTTTAAGAAAGGTTGGATAAAAAGTTATTTTTAGTTGTAAATAGGGAAAAATACTACTCTTGCACATACCGTACCTCATTAGCATCTTGTATAGTAGAAATCTGTGATAAGACTTTTAGGCCTACTGGGATAAGGTAAAAAAATCAAGTGGAAAATTAAAAAAAAAAAAAAAAGGAAAAACTTAAGTTTCCTCTACCTACACTACTGACTTTCATTAGAGGTGATATCCTTTGTGGGGATGAGGGAATCACACAAAAAGAGTAGGCTAATTAGTTGGCCAAAATAAACAGATCCACAGAAAACTATTATTTTCTACTCAAAAGAACATTGACAATTATTGTTGGCCAAATAAACAGATCCACAGAAAACTATTATTTTCTACTCAAAAGAACATTGACAATTATTATTGTATATTGACAATTATTATATCTATAACTTACTGATCATGCTAACGTACTGTGAGCTGTAGATATAATAATTTTCAATTATTATATCTACAGCAGGGGTTCCCTGAAATCTGAAAATTATTTCGAGGGCTCTTCCATGGTAAAAAGATTGAGAAAGGCTAGTCTAGAGATTCAAGTAGAATGTTGACAAGTATCTTATTAATCTTTAATCCATACGCCGAGCTTAAGTACTATAGGTTTTAATGTGTTTTAGACTTGGGGTTGCCATAGAAAAGGGGAATGACAAATTACAATTCAAATAAGTTCTTGAGGCTGTCACAGAAATTCTCTCAGATATGTCAAGCTAGGTTTGCTACCTGGGAGTCTAAAATGCTGATGGAACTGATATTTGAGTGACATTCAAGTAAAGTGGACCAAATTTTGGCAAAATCTGGTCATTCTCTGACAACCAAATCCTTTGCTTGCACCTTCATGATGGTCGGACTGTAGTAACCCTGGGTATAACCCTAAACTGCAAGTCCTGAAATGTGACACCTAGTTTACCAGAGGCGACCACCCAGGTGCAAACTAACTTAAGCAGAGATTGGGGTGTGGCATCTACCACACAGAGGAATAGTGGCCCTCTGTGTTACCAAGCAATACTAGGTGGTAGATGGCTTTCATCAACTGGTGCAGTAACACCACTTTGCTTATTGGAGGCTTGAAGTGGGCTAATAAGTTGATTCTATCAAATTCATCTGTTGCCTCTATCATTCTCTCATGTTAGTCTCTAGAGCCAAGCTCTGGCAATCCCATCCAACTCTCTCATGCAGTATGATTGATGTCTTGAGGGACATCATGGTGATATATCAATCTTCCTTACATTTTGCAGGTGCAGCTCTAAAACAGCATTTGCAGGCCAGCCACTAGATAGTCCTCTGGACTGAACTTAACTCTCTAGGAGGCTTCCAGATCAGCTAGGTATAAACTTGCTGCCTCTACTCTGCCATATAGTGACTGGAGGGAGTCTGAGTAGTGTGCATGTGGGGGGAGGCATTGTTTGGGGCCACGTTATATCAAGGTGCTGGGTATATTTCCTTGACATGTGTATACCATATCCAAAAATTTTAAAATTTCATTACTTTATGCAACATGTCCTCCCCATCTTTTCTTAATACTGAATATATCAAGAATAGTCAAACTAATAACACAAGCTTATCTGTGAAAAGATCTAAACCTCCCAAATACTTCTTTGTTCATTTCACAAATATAAGTGGTCTCAGTTCCACTCTCAATGATGTCCATTTCCACTTAGTCTGCCAAACCTCACATACTCTTTTCTGACAGAATCCCAATTATCAGTTAATTTAACCACTGCTCATCTCAGTTGTCCTAATTATTTTCTGTATGATTCCTGTCGCTTCAAAGTGGTACTTTCACAAATATATGCTCTGATATTCCCTGTTAGAGACTTAGTAATTTGGAATCTCCTCTTTTTTTTTTATCTTCTCTAGCTTAAAATCTCTCTAACGTGTTCTATCAAATTCATCTGTTGCCTCTATCGTTCTTCCAACTCCACTAATCACTTGGAACGCTTTGACTTCTTCTCTCTGAAACTTGACTTTCTCCAGTCCAACTTTCCTAATAGTGAGGTAATTTTCCTTGATGATTTTAATGTTTACAACTCCAGATGGATCCAGCTGGTCAAGATGCTGAGGCTTTTGCAATTTCTAATAACTTCGTAAAAATTGTTAATTTACCTACAAGCATACCAGACAATCGTAACCACACAACCAACACCTTGATCTTTTTCTCAAAAATAACAAGTACACAGTCAAGGCAAGCAGTCCTCATATCACAACTTGGTGATGGTCTCTTCTCCAACAGAGCCTTCCTCTCACCCATTCTCAACCTCCTGTTGTTTGCCATTACAAGAATGCAAAATGAGATGATCTGCAAGGTTTCTTTTTTCCTTGGTCAGATTACTGTTTCAAATCATCTGATGTCAATGTTTGCTCAGATTGTCAGTGAAATTATTATTGTAGAGATGAAATCCATTAAAATAAAATTAAATCTGGAAAATGATAAATGTTCTAATATTGTTCAAGATAAGAATGTTGCATATTGCAATTGGCTTGCATTCAAATCCCCAGGTTCATTTTTCCCTACACCGAAGCTCACAACAACTGAAAAGCAGTTATTAATCAGGCCAAACTAGATTTTGAACAGGCTAAGAGTAGAAAACTTAATTTTGTCCAAATAGTCAGAGCATTCTAGTCTCTTGCCAAAGCTATTGGCCACAACTTTTGCCCATCTCCGTTCCCACCTCTCTCAAAACTGGATGGTTCTGTTGCCACCTCAGCTAAAAATAAAGCTGACTTGCTAGAATCCTACTTTTCTTCTAACTTGTGTATTGATGATCTTGGTAAACCACTTCTACCACTCCTGGTACATTCCATTCAGTGGCTCCTGTGATCTTCCATCAAATGGATGCCAGACAAACTTTGAACAGTCTTGATACTAAGAAAGTGCTAGGTCCTGATGGTATTTCTCCACTGGTTCTCAAAATCTGTGCTCCCGAGCTTACTCCTTTTCTGCGTTGCCTTTTTACATGTTTTTATTCAACCAGTGTTTTCTCTTTTACTTGTAAATTTGCTCATATCCAATCAGTTCCTAAAAAGAGTAACAAATCTCACCCATTCAATTATCGTTCCACTGCATTTAGTTCTACTCTTTCTAAAGTAATGGAGAAATCTATTAACTGCCAACTCTTAAACTGTATAGAAAACCTTCCATCTGGTCAATGATCACCAGTATGATTTCCATCAGTGTTGATCCACTGGTGATATATTGGCTTATGTTACCCATCTATGGATAAATTCAATGGAAAAGCTTGGTATAATTCAAGCAGTTGCTCTTGACATTTCAAAGGCTTTTGATCATGTTTTTTGTAACTTTTTTGTAATTGGTTATCCAGTTTTCTCTCTGATTGTTCGCTGAGGGCGATGGTAGATGGCTCTGGCTTCTAACTTCTCTACTAATGCTGGTGTCCCCCAAGGTTCAGTTCTTTCCCCTACTCTTTTCCTCTTGTATATTAATGACCTTCTTCCATTGACTGGAAATCCTATCCATAGTTTTGCTGATGATAGCACATTTCATTCCACTTTCCAGTTTGAGAAACCCTGCCCTGCTGAATCAACTTCAACCTCGAATATCCGCTACTTGTTCCTTAAATGCCGATCTCCAGTGGGTCAAAGACAACTTAGTTGATTTCAATCCTTCTAAAACTTCGCCTTGTCTTATATCTTGCAAGCTAATGGAAGTGCTGTGGCTCAGAGCAGAACTGAGGGGGGCAGTTGTCCTCTGACTCACAGCCTTATAAAATGCACTGTTTGCTTGATGTTTGCAGAGCAATCGGGTACGGGACATGATACTGCCATGGGGGATGTCTTTGTGTGTGCGCGATGCAAGGAGTGTATAGATATCAGGCAACAACTCAGCGTTCTTGTGGGCCTATATGAGAGCTTGAAGGACAGGGTGGATGCCCTCGAAGAAACTAAACTGAGGGGCGCATCAAGCTCTCAGCTGCCCACATCAACGCCAGAGCTTGCACTTGGGCATCACGTGACACAGAGGCAACCCCCAAGGCAGAATGCGCTGGTCCCGAAGGAACTAGTAGTTGTTGGTGACTCTATTGTCAGGGAAACGGGGAACATGCTTTGTAAAAAAGGATAAGTGGAACAGGACCAGGGTATGTCTGCCAGGGGCAAAGGTTGATGACGTTGCAGAGCGAATATCATCTTTTAAGGGCACAAAAGGTGATATAGTTGTACACATTGGCACTAATGATATTAAGAATAGGAGACCGGCAGAATTACTTAACAAGTACAGGTCACTGTTGAACAAAAGCCGAGAATTAGGGTTGAAATTGAAAGTGTCTGCAATTCTGCCCAGACACAATAGGAGGGAGTATATGATGAGAGCCTTGTCGATCAATTCGGCCCTGGAAAGATTGTGCAAGGCTCAAGGGGCAGAATTTTTTTCAGCCTGGACTGTACTTGTTAACAGGAGAGATTGCTTCTACAGGGATGGGATACACTCAAATAGAAAGGGTGCAAGAATATTTGCTGATGCTATCGAGGCAGTGTTAGGTGGGTCGGAAAACTGCTAGCTTGAGGGGAGACAAAGACCAATAGATTGACAGTAGCCACTGCCAGAGGTGAAAGAGATTCTTGCACTGCTTCTATTAGAATGAGCAGAAGCCTGAAAAACAAGATGCATGATATTTCAGAGACTGCTGGGAGCCATTGCGGTACAAGTAAACACATGGGTTGTATTAGGGTAGCTAAGAATAGAAACAGGTGCAGGTATACTTGCATGTACACCAATGCTAGGAGTTTAGTAAATAAATTTGATGAATTTGAGGTATTGCTCAAAACATCAAAGGCAGATATTGTTGGGATATCAGAGACGTGGTGTCACACAGATATAAGGGATGCAGAACTGGAATTTGGGGAGTACAACATCTACAGAAAGGCTAGACAGGATAGGAAGGGGGGGAGGGGTTATGCTATTAGTTAAGAAACACATAAAAACCAAGGAAGTGAAGCCAGTCGACATCGCTGGACAATGCAGTGTTGAGTCAGTTTGGTGTGACATAAGCATTGGGAGATCAAAATTGAGAGTAGGAGTGTGCTTTAGGCCTAATGACTCTGATGAGTATAATAAGAAACTGTACAGGGAAATAGAGTGGGCCAGTAAATCAGAGAGTCTTATAATGGGAGATTTTAATTTCCCAGATTTTGACTGGAATTTGGGGGCTGGTCACTCACACACTAGCAGGGCTTTTGTGGATTTATTGGATGATTGTTTTCTACATCAGCATGTTCGGGAGGCAACTAGAGGGAGTAATACTCTTGATTTGATTATCAGCAGTGATTCTTCATGCATTAAGAAACTGCAGATAAAGGAACCACTAGGTGACAGTGATCACAGTGTGCTGAAGTCAGATTAACTCAAAGAGGCAACTACCATCAGGGGTAAAGAGAAGGGTTTTTGCTTTCATAAAAGTGACTACGGTGGTCTGAGACAGTATTTAAATTCTATACGGTGGGATCAACTGATGATGTCACCAACAGCAAATTCAAAATGGGAAGCATTCAAAGAAATAATCTTGGAAGCTACTAGGTTTTTCATACCAACTATGAAATATTGTTCAAAATTTTTAGGCCTACGTTTTTGGCCTAAAAAAAAGGCCTTTGATACTGCTGCACATGGAAGACTGCTGCACAAATTGGAGCAGTGTGGCACTGGAGGCAAATTGCTGCTATGGATAAAGGGATGGTTGAGTGGGAGAAGACAGAGTATTAATCAATGGACACTGCTCTTCGTGGACTAATGTTATTAGAGGAGTCCCCCAGGCTTCAGTGTTGGGTCCATTATTGTTTTCTGTATTCATTAATGATACTGATGATAGTATATCAGGCTTAATGTTGAAGTTTGCAGGTGATACAAAGGTTGGCAGGGTTGTTAATGACAGTACGCTGCTGCAACAAGATTTAGAAAGGTTGAGCAGATGAGCTGAGAGGTGGCAAATGAAGTTTAACATTGACAAATGTATAGTACTGCATATGGGAAGCAGTAACCCAAGAGTAACGTATAAACTGTGTGGTACTACACTGACAGAGGTAGAAAGTGAAAAGGGCCTGGGGGTAATTTTGCAGGCAGATATGAAGTTTTCTGAGCAGTGCAGGCGGTCTGCAAGAGTAGCTCATGGTGTCTTGTCAATGATATACAGGAATTTTTCTAGCAGGGATAAGGAGGTGATTATCCCCTTGTATAAGGCAATGGTCAGGCCACACCTTGAGTACTGTATACAGGTCAGGCCTTATTTTAAGAAGGATGTAGAGCAGTTGGAACGAGTACAGAGAAGGGCAACAAGATTAGTGAATGGAACAAAGTGTTGCTCTTATGAAGAAAGGCTTAAGTTTTGCAAATTACAGTGTCTGGAGATGGCACCTGCGAGGTGATCTGATTGAGGTGTATAAAGCCTTGAATGGTTTGAGCATGCTCAATGCTGATGGGATTCTTACTCTTGCTCAGAATAATCGCCTGAGAGGGCATAAATTCAAATTGAGGAAAGAAAGTTATAGGATAGATGTGCGGAAGTTTGCCTTTAGCCAGCAAGTGGTTGATTGATGGAACAAACTTCCATCTGTCATTCTAGAAGTTGACAGCTTAAACAGATTCACGGTAGAACCTTGATAGCTTAAACAGATTCAAGGCATTGGAGAAGAGACAATCACAACTTGGTGATTGTCTCTTCAGCAAATGGGATGATCCCCGAGATTTCTTTTCTTCTTTTCCTTGATCGGATTACTGTTTCAAAACTTCTGATGTCAATGCTTGCTCAGATCATGTCAGTGAAATTATTCTTGTAGGAATGGAATCCTTTATTCCACACTCCACTTTAAAATCTCGTCCTTTATCTAAACCTTGGTTTTCCAATAAACTTGCTAAGGCTGTTGAAGAGAAGAATGTTGCATATCATAATTGGCTTGTTTCCAAATCTTATTTCATTTTCATTTATTCATTTTCTGCCTATACCAAAGCTCGCAACAATTGTAAAGCAGTTATTAATCAGTCCAAACTAGATTTTGAACAGGCTAAGAGTAGAAAACTTGCTTCTTGCCCTAATGGTAGCCGAGCATTCTGGTCTCTTGCCAAAGCTATTTGCCGCAACTTTTGCCCTTCTCTGCTCCCACCTGTGTCAAAACCAGATGGTTCTGTTGTTACTTCAGCCAAGGATAAAGCTGACCTGCTAGCATCCCATTTTTCTTCCAATTCCTGTAACAATGATCTTGGTAAAACACCTCCCACCATTCCCAACACGCTCCATTCAATGCCTCCTGTGATCTTCCATCAAAAGGATGTCAGAAGGATTTTGATGAATCTTGATGCTAAGAAAGTTCCAGGTTCTGATGGTATTTTTCCACTTGTTCTCAAAACCTGTGCTCCTGAACTTACTCCTGTTCTTTGCTGCCTTTTTTCACTTTCTTATTCCAAAGGTTTATTCCTAATTTCCTGCTTGGAAATTTGCTCATATCCAGCCAGTTCCTCAAAAGGGTGACAAATCCCTCCCATCAAATTATTGTCCCATTGCAATTACTTCTACTCTTTTTAAAGTAATGGAGAAATCAAATAACTGCCAACTCTTAACCTACCTGGAAACCTTTCGTCTTGTCAATGATCGCCAGTATGGATTCCGTCAGTGTCAATCCACTGGTGATATTTTGGCTTATATTACCATTTATGGACAAATTCAATGGAAAAGTTCGGGGAAACACAAGCGGTTGCTCTTGACATCTCAAAGGCTTTCGATCGTGTGTGGCATAAAGGACTTCTAAACAAGCTTCCATCTTATGGTTTGCCAACTGTTTTTTCTAATTGGTTATCCAGTTTTCTCTCTGATCGCTCACTGAGGATGATGGTAGATGGCTCTCTGTCTTCTAACTTTTCCATTAATGCTGGTGTCCCCCAGGGTTCAGTTCTTTCACCCCACTCTTTTCCTTTTGTATATTAATGACCTTCTTCCATTGACTGGAAATCCTATCCATAGTTTTGCCGATGATAGCACGTTGCATTCCACTCTCCATTCTGAGAAACCTTGCCCTGCAGAATCAACTTCAACTTCTCAAATATCCACTAACTATTCCTTAAATGCCGATCTCCAGGTAATTCTTCAGTGGGGCAAAGACAACTTAGTTGATTTTAATCCTTCTAAAAAGGATTCTTCTGCTCCTATGCTTATCTTAGGTGACACTCCAATTTCTAGGCAAAATGATATATTTCGTTTGGGGATTACCCTGACTTCTACTCTCTCTAACTGGATACACGAGCACATTACAAATATTGCTTCCTCTGCATCTGAAAAACTTGGTTTTCTCTTTCACTCTCCGCGTTACTTTTCTTCCAAACAGCTGTTCATTCTGTACAAATCGCAAATCTGCCCTACCATGGAATATTGTTCCCACATCAGAGGCGGTACCCAAAAAACCTATCTCATGCTTCTAGATTCCATTCAGAAGATGGCAGTCAGGTTAATTAATGACTCCTCTCTAACAGAGTCTCTCCACTTGCTGTCTCATAGACATACTGTTTCTGCTGCATGCCTTTTCTACAGATACTTCCATGGGCACTGTTCTTCTGAATTGGCTTCTATAATTCCCGCTCTCTCTCTCTCTCTCTCTCTCTCTCTCTCTCTCTCTCTCTCTCTCTCTCTCTCTCTTTCAAAACAGTCCAAACACATGCCGCCACCAGCTAATATCCATTTACTGTCCAACTTCAAACTCACAGAACCAACTTTTCATCTTCCTCGTTTATTCATTCAACTGCCGTTGTCTGGAATAACCTTCCTTCATACGTATTTCCTGAAAATTACAGTCTACAGAAGTTCAAGTCCAATGTCAACAAATATCTTCTTTCATCTTTTCAACCTCCAACCCTAGCACGATACTAAGTACTACAGGTTTTACTTCCTCTTGTGTTTGGGGTTTATATAAAAAAAAAAAAAAAAAAAAAAAAAACAGACAAACATTTGAGGCGGGTGGATGAATGAAATGAGAAAGGGGTGTGTGTTTTTTTTTTTTTGTTTTTTTTTTTGGTTAATGCTATATAAGCTTGCTTTCTTGTATCATGTGCCCTTGCTAATGCTAATCACTGTTAAGGATAGGCTAGCAAAACAGATATGCAGAATGGAATTGTTTCCTGAAATTTTAATTCTAGACTAGTAAACTGCCAGAAAGGAAGAGTCTCTGTTAGAATTTTACTTATATTTACGCTTAAGCTGAAAAAAAAAAAAAAAAAAAAAAATTACAGTTTTGTACTTACTTGCTGTGCTCCTTTTTCTTCTTTAAAAGGTATATATTTTTCTTCATTTCTCGCACTTCATTAGTTAGTCTGTTGATTTCATCTTTGTATTCGGATACACATGATTCATACATATTTACCTGAGATGCCAAACTCTAGCATAAATAAAGGAACTTTATTCCAGTAGTAACCATTTTTAAAATAGCCAAAATGAATCAAATGTTACAAGAAAATGGAGCATTTTCTGGTAATGTTGGATTCACTTTACAACTTTCTTTTACATTGTCAGTGGGCTTAAGTCCAATTAGCAAGCAATTTAGAAATTTTATCCCATTCTCACAAAATTACAACAAAAAATATTCTCTAAAATCATCAATATTACCCCTAGGTTCTAAATTATATAATTTTTCAAAACATCATTATTACTTTGAGATTAATTTGAAGTATACATTCCTGTATACATATTCATCACTACAAAAGTGCCATGAAAAATATAGAGATAATTAAAAAAAGAGGATGTAACCGAATGTAGATGGAAGGAAAAGGCAAAAAAAAGACTATATACAGAGTGTTTCATGAGTTCAGAGGGATTGATATTTCAAAATAGATAATATGGGGTAACCATTTAAAAAATGATTTTTTATGGAGGTGATTTAAAAAATGGTTACCAGTATGGTAAACATTTTTAAAGGACCTTAAAAAATTAGCAGAATGAAAATTAGTTCTATTTTAAATGGTAATCAATTCCTATTTTTTTCTGTTCCAGGGAAAATGATGGAGTAACTGGTTAAAGAAGCATTGCAGGATCATTTAGACAAGACAGCAGAAATAATTCAGACACAGCATTGGTTTGTTAGGGTGAAGTCTTGTGTGACCAATCTGATTGGATACTATGATGTTGTCACAAAGGAACTGGATGCAAAAAATAATTTTGATATCATATACTTGGATTTCAGGAAAGCTTTTGATACTGTTGCACATGGAAGACTACTGTACAAATTGGAGCAGTACGGCATTAAGGGCAAGTTGCTGCAATGGATAAAAGGATGGTTGAGTGGGAGAAGACAGAGAATGGTAATCAATGGATACTGCTCTAGGTGGACTAATGTTATTAGTGGTGTCGCCCAGGGTTTGGTGTTGCCATTGCTGTTTTGTATATTTATCAGTGATACTGATGGAAGATACATCAAGCTTAATGTCAAAGTTTGCAGATGTCAAGGTGTGGCCTGACCATTGCCTTATACAAGAGGATAAGGAGCTGATTATCCCCTTATATAGGGCAATGGTAAGGCCACACCTTGAGTACTGCATACAGGTCTGGAAGCTTCATTTCAGGAAAGATGTAGACTGGTGAGGGGAATAAAGGGGGTGCTCTTATGAAGAAAGGCTTAAGTTCTGCAAATTGCAGCGTCTGGAGACTACACACCTGAAAGGCGATCTGATTGAGGTGTATAAGGCCTTGAATGGATTGAGCAGGCTCAATGCTCATGGGATTCTTCCTTTTGCTCAGATTACAAACCTGAGGAGGCATAAACTGAAATTGAGGAAAGACAGTTGTCAAATAGATGTGTGGAAATTTTCCTTTAGCCAGTGGGTAGTTGATTGCTGGAACAAACTTCCATCTGTTGTTGTGACAGTTGATAGGTTAAATAAATTCAAGGCAGAACTAGACAGACATTTGGAACAAATGGATGGGTGAAATGGGAAAAATTTTTTTTTTTTTGGCTGATATTATATAAACTTGTTTTCTTGCATCATATGCCACTACTATATGCTAATGCTATTCATAATTGCATGAGACAGAACAAAATTATCTTCATGTGAAATGGTATAAGACAATCTTCTCTCAGCTTGAAATGTTTAGTCAACAATGCACCTGACATTGTCAACTGTAATGACTGCCCAGTTTATCATCACTTCATATTCTAAGGTTCTGGATTATTTATTGGTCTTGACTGAAGTAAGTGAAATGGTTGAAACTGCTGTCCAGCAGTTTGGCTATCCACTGATTTGGAATTGCTACTCTAGAATCATTGTTTTGTAAAATAATTGGAACAGCTATTTACATTATTGGTGAATGATATTTATAACTACTGAAAGATATAAAGGCTGTGTCAAAATTTTGTTCATAACAATGGATATGCTATCTAGGGAACTATAACTGGAATCCAGATACTTTTTTTTTAAGTACATTAAAATTCATGAGTGTTTTTTAAATTTCAACTTCTCGGAAGAAATAATCCTGTAGAAAGTTCATTTTACACAGTAAGTTGATCTCATCAAATTTCTTTCTCAGAGTCTTCTAGCCCAACATTTCTCAGTCTTTTTAGTAATGCAGCCCAGCTATATATAAAACATATATCCACATACTACTGTGTGGATGCATATATTCTTTGTTGTTAGAAACTTACAATTTCATCTTATTGGATGATCTAAATATAGTTATTTCAACTTTCACTATTCTTTGTAATGGTATTTTTTATATAAAGGAAACAGCTTTTTTTTTATATAAAGGGAACATGAATCTTATATATACCTCCTGCCACAATGACATGCCATGCCATCTGAGTTACTGGCTCTGTATTGCCTCCCTATTCACAGAAGTTCAGAAAATGCTCCAAACTCCTTTGAAAATAACTGGTGTCTTATATCTCTCCAAAAATATATATAGAGAGAGCCATCTATAAAAAAAATTTCCACTTCTCAAATCAGGCTTACTTAAAAAGTAAGTACACAAAATTCCGATGCATATCAAGATGGAGGAGCACTCACACAAATGAACATAAATTAATACGAAAATGTAAGATGAAGAACACAGATTTCGCAAAGCTCAAGTAGAGTAGAGTAGAAATCATACACAAAAGTAATGGATTTTTTCTTTTTTTCTTTAGTTTTCAACTAGAGGAGCCAGGCAAAGCAATTCATAATGTGAATTGCTTTGCCTGCGTTAATAACCCTTTCATGGTTTGGTTTATTGGCTGCTGTTATCAGTGAAGTATGGCATTGAGTCACTGAAATCTTTAATATAAAATATTTAAGGGCAAAGGCCTTATGCTACGAGGTAGAATGACTAATATGTAAGTTAGTGCAAAAGCATCATTTTAACTTAGCCATCTACCAAAGTAGTTAAATTAATTAATTAAATTGGCATCGTTTTGGTTATATCTCATATTGTGAATGCCTTCACAAGTTGCCATGGTATTGTAGAATAAATAACAGTCCTCCACTGGTGAACTGTTATTTATTCGAGGTAGTACAATACCATGGCAACTCGTTATGAAGGCATTCACAATATGAGATAAAACCAAAATGATGCTTCTGCACTAACCTACATATGAAATATTTAATATATGGCCACCATAGCCAATTGATCAAGAACATGGGCGCAGAAATACTTTTAACAACTGTGGTTCAAGCCAATTACTACTAAATATGATAACGTTCTTATATCTCTCCCTATCTTGTAAGCCCCATCTGACGTTATATGGTCAATTCAGAGTATAAGCAGAAAATTTCATATATTAATAAAATTTTAGAACAAAAAGCCTCAAAAATTATGTGAAATTCAAATTATAACACTGTTTAGTGCTAATACATCATTACTACATAGTTGAAGTTTAGGACAAACTGAAGTTTATACATTAGCCATCATTATTATAACATCTCATATTGTGAAATCCTTCACAATGAGTTATTATTATCATTAGCTGTATGGTGCAAGGAAGCCTGAGGCTTTTGTTGCACCAGCCGAAAAAAAAAAAAATTCCTGAGTTATCCGGAGAGAAGTAGAAGGGAATCACCAAGAAAGAGAAGAATGATGATATACAGCTCAGGACCCTGGGTGTGCCAAGCCCATACTCACCAGATATGAACCCCTGGGGTTGCTTCCTCTTATATTTCAAATAAGTAACACTTCCCCATTAGAAGTCTGCTGTTACTTATTCTCACTTGAATACCACCACCACCCAGACAGCAATTTACATAATGAAAGATGCCAAGTAGTGTATTTCTTATACTAATAAATAGAGCTGAAGTATTAAGGGGGCGGGGAGAATGCTTATAAAGTTAAAAATCACACTACATAAAGTGAATGGTACCTAAATTCAACAGAACACTTTTATTATTAATGTTGTTTATCAAGAAGTATTCTGAATTATAATAATGTTAGTTATAATAAAATTTAGCCCTATTTTCTTTTATCTAAAGTATATCCCCATCATTTTATGATGGAATGGGAAGATGGGCAATTTCTCAATTAGGACCAATCTTATTTGCAAACTTCTTTTAACATGCAAAAACCACAGTCCAAAATATGAACATATGACACTGCTCAACTACTACACTTTTAAAATGCATGTGTGTATATATTTTTTAAGTTTTCCCTAAGGAACTTTTATATGATGACAACCTGTCCTAATTCATTACGATTTCTAAAAATGAACAGATTGTTATATTAATAAGCTAGAACTAAGTTATTAAAAGGTCCATATAAATCAAAATATTCATAATTCTGTTGCCTGATATCATACTTGTCCTAAAGTTTGCCTGTTACCTCATATCACTAGCAATATATTTCTTTTTTATATAATCATACTGACCTTCATCTGCTGTGTTTTGTCCCTTAGTTGCTTCCTACATAATTGTAACTGATGGGCTATTTCAGGACTTGGTTGTCGAGATAGCAATTTTTGTAATTCCTCAATGTGACGATCCTTCTCTACAAGCTGTAGATCTCGTTCTGATACTTCCTGTGCTTTTGAACTAAGCCTCTTCTGAAGAACCTGTGTCTTCTGAAGCAATTCATATTTGTTTGGATCTGTACCCTAATAGCAAATTAAGCAAATACTTTATTTTGCCAATACTAAATTATTAGAAGAAATGTTCATATGAAATGGATAAAAAAAATTATTTTTGGTTCATGCTCTTCAAGATTGCTTCCGTGCATCATTTTACTAATACTAAGCACAGATCATGACACTAAATAATATGAAAAGAAATGTTTTTTTGCAATTGAAATATTCATAGTTTCTGACTGATACATACTATAAAGATCCAGGAAATGTGCAAGAGTTGGAATAGGCTTTAATGTATTGAAAACAATTGTTAGTAATCTGAGAAAAAGGAAACTGGGTATCAAGTAGGTTTCACAGATGCTAACATCATATCACAAGGAGCAGACTGTGCAAACTTGCCATCTTCTGGTGTGGTATGAGATCATGGACGATAATTTCTTGACAGAATCACTGAAGATGAGACCTGGCTCTCATCTTCAGTGACAATGAAACAGAGTCAAAGCAGCACTCTATGGAGTGGTGACCCCAGGATTCACCACTGGTAAAGAAAAAATTCAAGGATCAGCCATCTGCTTGAAAAATCATGTTCCATTTTTTTGAGACAAGAGAGGGGTTATCCTTGTGAATTTCCTGGGACAGATACACACACATAATCACTTATGCTCACTATGTGGAGACACTGAAGACAAATTGCAAGAAAATAAAAACACTCCCCCTCCAGCTCAAGAATCCCACACCCCATACTAGCATCCTAACAAAGGAAACCATTGTGGAATTTGGGTGGACTGCTCTACACAACTTCCTCATGCCATCAGACTTTTACCTGTTTGGTTTTCACTGGGAATACTTTGGAGGCTGACAGCAATTTTTGAGAAGGGGATGTAGACTGGTCCTGAAGGAGTTTTGGCAGAATAAAATGTATACAAAGTGGTAATGAATATATGCAAAAATAAATGTTAAGTACTTAAAAAGCTTATAAATGTTAAGTACTTAAAAAGCGTATATATGTACCTGAAGTACATATATACACTTTAAATCTAAGAAAATATTTGGAGTAACCCTCGTAAAACAGAATTTCTGCTTTTGGATTTGAATTTGATGCACCCACTAGATGGTTAAATATATTTTTTGTCAAAAGCTTATCTAACACATGCAAGAATTACATACCAATTTTCAGTTCTGACATTCAAATATTGTGATTAATTGAGAATGTATTTGAATTTATGATCAGCAATGACAGTCTTAACAAGTGAAAATTTTTTTATTTTGGAAGTTTAACAAATCAGAATGTGTTGGGCTTCATTTTAAAGAGGAATCTTGTCAACCAGAATGGCATTCTGCCACAATTCATGGATTATGAGAAAGCCTGGTTGTTATAATAATAAAAAATAAATCCATCCAATAAACAAAATGCAGCCCAGCCCAGCTCAGCTCATAATGCACAGGTAATCCTTTATTTACAGCAGGGATGTGTTCTTAGAAAGCATGAAATAAAAAGATGCATTCTGGTGAGTTCCATCTTATTTTATTTTTATTTATTTATTCTTTTTTTTTTTACTAAAAAATGAATAGCAAATGCTTAAAAAACAGTACTCACCTTGTATAAATCTGCAATAAATTTATTGGTAGATGGTGGCTAAATTTAGGTTGGAAGAAGCATTAAAAATCTTTTTAATGCTTTTTTTTTTTGTAAACTATAATTTTCAGGAAATACAGGTAAAGTATTTCCTGAAATTATGAGGCACATGTTTAGACTCTTTTGGAGGAGAAAGGTGGAATTATAGATGTAAATCCAAAAGAACAATGCCCAAGGAAATATCTACAGAAAAGGTAGGCAGCAGAAACTGAATGCCTGTGGGACAGAGAGTGGAAAGAGTATATAACTTGACTGACTTCTTGTGGACAGAGGACTTGGGAGAAGCATGAGCTTGATTGACTCAAATCTGCCCTACCATTGAACAATATTCCATGCCTGGGTAGATTTGATATTTGTACAGATTCCACAGCTGTTTAAAAAAGTATAATGATTTCATTATACTTTTTATTTTATCATAATATTTCATCAGATTTTACATTCTAGCAGAAAAATCTTGGGAAAACAAAATTAACTCTAGATAAGTGGCAAGCATTCCCATATGGAATTATGTATGCCATAAAACAGTATGTGTTAAAATGGCATAAAAGCAACAAGGAACCAAACTTATTCTGCAACTGCAAAAAAAAAATAAATAAATAAATAACACCCCCTCACCTCTTGTATTATTTTCATCATCAAAAAGTGACTACCCTCTCCAAATTTCTTCTTGAATTTTGCCAAAATTCTCTGCCTTACTTGTACATTGGGAAACTCATTCCAATTTTTCATAATACACTGTCCAAAGGTAAACTTCAAAAGATCTACTCTACCTAATTTGATAATGTCTGTTCTTACCTCACTCACCAGTAAGAATATTCCTTACCTATTCATTTTACTAATATTCTTAGTGTTTTCAATCAAATCCCCACCCTCCACATCTTCTAAGGTAAAGAGTACTAAGCATTATTCCTATAAGGAATAACGCTTAGCTTAATAATGCCTAATTTTGCCAAGCTAATGCTTTTTTTTTTTTTTTTTTTTTTGCACCTTCTCTAAATTATTTCTTTAGATGAGCTTACAGACCATCTTTCTTTAGATGGGCTTGCAGACCTAGATATGATATGGGTGTGGGTTTTATCTTAAAGAGAGGAATAATGACCACTTCCTCTTGACTTACAAAATTTCTATTTCAACACAGCATTGTTATGTGAGCAGAATTGCTAAGCATTATTCCTTATAGGAATAATGCTTAGCACTCTTTGCCAAGCTAATGGCTTTTTTTTTTTTTTTTTGCACCTTCTCTAAAAGTTATTTCTTTAGATGAGCTTACAGACCATCTTTCTTCAGATGGGCTTGCAGACCTAGATACGATATTATGGGTGTGGGTTTTATCTTAAAGAGAGGAATAATGACCACCTCCTCTTGACTTACAAAATTCTGATAAATCATAGATAGAATAACATGTGCTCCTCTTCTTGTTGCCTGTTATGAAATTACATACAGCTTGCTGAGACAATCTTGTCTCCTTTCCATCATGTGCTATTGAGTTTCTAGATCTGTAAACTAAAATGCCAAAAGATAAATTATTGAATAAAGAAGGATTTCTTTATTCGATAATTTATCAATTCAATAAACAACCAAGAGACATAACATTTTAATAACCTTTAAACCTACCAAAGCGTTGTTCAGTCACAAAGCCAGCAACTCCATAACACATGCTACAAAGGAGACAGGATTGTCTCAGCAAGTTGTGTATTTTCATAAGTGATAAGTAACTCTGCTTTGACCACCCAAGTCTACCAATTCTACATCAAAGAGAGATTATCTCCCTCAAGTGTCCTCAATGCTTGTTCCTGGATGCCACTCCACTATCATGTGAAACCACTCCCTGCTGACCTTGAACTCTTCCCAATGTGGTACAACACTCACCTGGATCACCCTTGGGCCTGATCTCTACTCTAGGTACCTCACTTCCTGGAGCCTTATGGCATTGTGTAGGAATTTCAGCTTCTTGGTAGCTTATCCTTGTGCTAAACCAGGGGCCTTTCCAAATGGGATTCAACCTATATAACATGTGGTTTGCAGAGCTTTAACCCTTAAACTATACCCAAATCCTCTTCCCCTCATGTCACTTCACTCTTTCCCTGGCCAGAGTGTTGGTGGCCTGTCATAGTCCTATCTATCAAGTGCTCCTATCTACTATACCTGATCCAGCTCCCTGCAATATGGAAAGATATTAGTAGGTCCATTTCCTGGTGATCGTACTCATTCTAAGTGACTAAGTGACTAGTCGAACAACATGAACAATTTACTACTCACATAACCCACATTGACTGGTTTTACAAAGTTGTGCAGCATCACAGAGTATTAATGCAGATTTGTGGAAAACTACAGGGGCCACCTAACAATGTTGCTATGTCTGTCTACTGTGTTCACTTTGGATTGTAGGAAGTTTTCTTTTAGGCAGGTAGTTGTTAATCATTAGAATAAATTGCATCCATAATGTGTGCCTCCATAAGTATTCCCCAATGGCTTGAGGAAATTCAAAGGCCTATTGGTACCTACAGGAGGAGGGGAAACACATTGGTAGGTTTTTTTAAATTGGATGGTGCAGCAAAAGTCTGACTTCCTATGGCCACTATTAATATTAATATATATTATACATTCAACTGAATCAATTTGTTCTAAAATTTCTAATTTCACCACTAAAGCGGCTACTTTCTAGTATTTCTAAGTAGTGATCATTTTCCAGATATTTTTACCACTTGTACACTATTACTATCACAATGTGTAATAAAATGACAGAGAATTAGTGCATCATTCCATGTGTGGTTCAGCATACTGGTTCAACAAATAATGCATTCAGCCTTTGTGCAAATAAAAATAATTCTGGCACACCTTTTTATTTTAATAATGTCATTATAATGAAAATATGAGACTCATTAAAATACAATATTATTAAAATATTAATGTCATTGTAGTGAAATAACATATAAATATTCTAAAAAAAATAACTACTTATATTACATTAAACTTGATGCTATTAATTAGCAGTGCTCAATTCTGATATTTAATTTAACAGATTAGCAGTTTCATGACATTACATACAAGATATTGACAACTTTGTAGCACATTTATAACTTATTCAACAGGGACTTCTTAAATTTTTTGTAGAAAATCTGCGACAAAAAATTACCATGGAAAAGGACTGTGCCTGACTTCTAAATGAGAGAAATGGTTCAAGTGAATTTAAGAATGAATTAGTAAAAAAGAGTGATGAAAACTATCACCTTTGAAGCAATGAAGTAATATCAAAAATCATGTTTTATATACTTGAATTCTTTTGAAACAGTTATACTTCTTTTTATTACATCATATTAAATAATCAACATAATGAATTTGAACTAATTATGCTTTGGAGCAAAAGACTGAAGGATGTAGAAAATAAATATTACAATAACACAATCTTTTAAAAATTAAGAATTTTGAAGCTTAAATCAATGGCTACCCCCATGACAATCAAAACCACTGTTTAAGTTTTAATATTTCTGATAATAAGAGACGACCATTGTACTATCCAAGTTTAACTCTCTTTTGTTTAATGTATTTAATTTAGTAGGAAACAGTTTTTTGTATGGGTTTTGTGTGTTTTTTGCCCATGTAGCATAAACATAATAATAATGATGTACAAAATAGTAGTATACAGTAAAGGTTTTTTATAAATTTCAATGTAACATTGTATACCTTGCTGTAAACATACACACCTCTAATAGTCTCCAGCGGTGAAGATTCATAGGATTGAGAAGCTCATTTTCTAATGCTTTACACTTCATTTCTTCTTGACTGAGCTCTTTCTGTGCTTGTATCAGCTCTCGACGCATTCGTTCCATCCTGTTTGCAGCATTTGTTAATAATTTTTTTTCCTGACAGAGACGCTTTATCTCTTTTTTTAAAAGTTTGATATCATCAACTCGTTGCTGATATTGATGTTCTCCTCTACTTATTGAAATATCTTGTATCTTTAACTTTTCATACACTAAAACAAGCTCATCATTCCTTCGTACCAACTGGGCACCCAGAACGTTTCGCTCATTTATTGTCTATTAAAAAATTTTAATTCATTTAATTAAACTTGAGAAGGGCATTACATGGAAATTACTACTAAGTAGGTTTAATAGAGGTGCTTTATCATGTGCAGTATTTAATTAGTTTATTGGAATGAAATGACAATTGATACAATAGATCCAAACAAACCCAACAGCTTAATAAATTTTAGTTGGCTATTTTTTGGATTTCTGTGTTAAATCCAGGCACCTGGATTTTGGTTCAGGATAAGTTTATAAATCTATCATGGAAGACCAATCTGAGCTGCATGAAATACCAAGCTATACCATCTACAACTATAACTACCTCTTGAGGTAGTTATAGGTGCGTGTGGTACAACAAGATCACTCCAGTGGCAATAGCTTGGTATCTCCCACAGCTCAGATTGATCTTCCATGGTAAAGTTATATATTTATCCTAAACAAAAAATCCAGGACAGAAGACAGATTTCAACAGAGAAATCTAAAGTGTAGTCAATTTATTGGTTGTTGAGACTGTTTGAGTCTACTGTAATAGCTGTCCTCTTATTCCAGTAAACTAATTAAATGCTTCACATGGTAAAGTGTCTTTATTAAACCTAAAACTCATGTAGTTTCAATAACTTTGAGAAATTCTTCAATGAATAAAAATTACAAATAAATTTATTATAATTAACATATTTAAAAGTTAAAGATGTTATTGACATTTATGAATAAATGTTGGTTCAGCAGAAACTTGTTCAGGGTGTGGCATTAAAAATATTAATTATTCCATGTCTTTAATCATCTGCAGAGTAGATCATGGTATCAATTGGTTTGAGAGCAGGTGAACAACAGAATGCTCCGGGGCAGGTCATAAATTATGGCATATTTGATTCCAAGACCAATGAACTGTGATATAATTTTTGAGTACAAGAACTGTGAATATATAGAGATCCATTGTGGGATACAGGCAGTACACTGCAACTCATGTTTTGAAAACAACTGAAATTGGCTAGTGCAGGCAGTTTGATAATGATCATAGTCACAAAATTCTGCATATTATCACTATGAAAGTAACAGTATGTAAATAAAAATGCATTCAATGCAATCACTGCAGTGAACCTTAAACATCAGTGTAGGAACTGTGCATTCCATTGTTCGGAATATAGGGTACCATACCAGGTGGTAATTGGCTGTTATGCTTACTCAGTGAAAATAAAAAAATGAATGCACATAGAACTAATGCAACATTTGATGTGATGCATTAAAAACATAAATTACTTTACACATGGCCCTTGTAGCTAGCAGTGACTACAACAATGTTCTTCCACAGTATGTAGAAAAGGTGTGAGTTCAAATCTTGAATAGGAGGAGTTCTGAAAATTCCTCTTGTTGCTCTTCTCTACATCCTTTCCAATGGATCTTTGCCTTTCCAAAAGTGAGGTTTTGAAATGTGTATGGCATTGCAGATGTAGCCTAACCATTCCATTATACAATGGAATAATCATCTTTTCATTCGTATTGTCAAAGTTCTTCCTGTATATCACTGATATAACTCCATCAGCTGTTCTAACAACCTATCTGCACTAAGGAAAAATAGGCCTCTGTACCCAGGATTCCATATTAATGTAAACAATGTAGTGTCACTGGGAAGAAACGGATTAAATAAAACAGGTTGAAGTTAAGGAGTTAAAATCTCATTTAATAAACTGAAACAGTTAAAATAGGAACAAAAATAAAGTAATAAACACAAAAGCTTTCAGATGGAAGATGTCCTTCTTCAGTTATTACAAAAATACAGAATGTCATGTGCGTGCTGTGGTGGTCATGTGAGGTAAATATTGCATGCTAAAGGTGCAGGCAACAATTAGCTGTTGGAAGTGGAGGCTTGTGGTTGTAGCTGCATTGCTTGGATATGCTGTAAGTGCCAACATTTGCTAGCTAGGAGGATGGGTGCAACTTCCTCTGTTCTGGTTAAAGGAATCACTATGAGATGTGGGGCGATTCCAACCAGACACGGCGATGGTAGTGTTTGGATCAGTCAATAATCTCGATGTTGCAGCATGGATCGATGTCGTGCTGGGTAGACCAGAAGTGCTGCATTGGGGAAACCAGCAGAAGACTCAATAATCGAGTCTCTGAGCACAAGAAAGCTATTAGTTTGGCAGACATGGAGCACTCGGCGATTGCTGAGCACTTCTGGTCTACTCAGCACTACATCGATCCATGCCACGATGTCGAGATTATTGACTGGTCCCATCACTACCATCGTCGTGTCTGGTTGGAATCGCCCCACATCTCGTAGTGATTCCTTTAACCAGAACAGAGGAGGTTGCATCCATCCTCCTAGCTAGCAAATTTTGGCACTTACAGCATACCCAAGCATTGCAGTTACAACTGCAAGCCTCCACTTCCAACAGCTAATTGTTGCCTGCACCTGTAGCATGCGTTTTTCACCTCACATTACCACCAGAGCACGCACGACATTCTGTACTCTTGCAATAATAGTCACAACTGAAGAAGGACGTCCCCTGTCTGAAAGCTTTTGTGTTTATTAGTTTTATTTTTGTTCCTATTTTAACTGTTTCAGTTTATTAAATGAATTTTTAACTTCAACCTGATTTATTTAATCTGTTTCTTCCCAGTGACACTACATTGTTTACATTATTACTATCTGCACTGCTCAGATAACTTAATTTTGGATTGTACAATTATCCCTACATCTTTTTCCTTATCAATTACCTTGAATTTGGTATCACTCAGAGTATGTTATTCTGGGAATACTGCTACTCAATAATGCAGTACTTTTTATTTATCTATGTTAAAACCTCAAATGCCATTTTTCAGCCTATTTGCCTAGTTTATCTAGATTATCAGAGATATTATCTTTGATAGTCTAGTTTAATTACTAGACTATCAAAGAATTGATAGTCTAGTAATTAGAATTACTTAAAGTTTCCTTCTTTGGTTAATGTAGCCCTATCTGTCCTTTTATCCACAAACCTAGACATTAAATTTGAAATACCTACAGATATCATTAATAAATATAAAAAAAAAAACAGTTTAAGAGATCCAGTACCAAACTCTGATGACTATTTATAACTGTTGTTTATACCTCTCCAAATCTAACCTGGAGTTCTTCAGATTTAAGCATACCATGTTTGAGCTCCATGTTTTGTTGTAATTTCTCCAAGTCAAAGAGTAGTAGAGAAAAAATAACATTTCCATTTCATTTTTTTTGAGGCAAACATAATATTATTATATGTTATTATATGCTTTTTTTTTTTTTTTAGAGTATATATAACTTATGAGACCATTTAATACTTGTATCACAAACCACAATGTTTTAAACCAAGAGCTGACTGCTTTTCTCACTACACAAGCTCCTTTAAAAAAATAAAAAATAAGGTCACAAGATCGACCTATAAAAATTTTTTATGAATGTATCTCTATTTTAAATAAAAATACACTAATTATAGAATTACTATAACTTTTTATTATCAAAAACACTTTAGATTAGTAAGTACATAAAAATTTTAAATAAACTTAAAAACCAAATTAGGAAAGTAATTAATGAGATTTCTGATATTGATGTTCTTCAGAAAATTATAATTTTATTCCCATATACTAGAATTGACCATTTTCCAACACTTGTTCGGAACTGGAAATTAGAATTATATACAAGTAAATAGTTAACCTAAAGCTTTTAGTAATTTTTTTCTAATATATATATATATATATATATATAGTAGTAATATACAACTGTTAAGAAGCAGAAAAAGGAAAATAACAAAAGTTATCATATGTCTAATGCTCCAAAATGCACAGTGCAGCAGTAAAGGAAGCAAAAGGATATAAATAATGTGTGGTTTGTAAAATAAATAGTGTCTGTGAAAATGGAAATGAAAAGTACACACGGTGCCTGAACTAAGAGAAGTTTAGGGGATAGTCAAAAGTGGAAGTGAAGTAGCGGTTAAACAGGTGAAAGAATTTGAATAATACAAAAATAAACTGGGACTGAGGAAGCAAACAAAAAAAAAAAAAAATAATAAATAACAAAGAAATAAATAAGTAAATAACACTATATTCGGATATGGGAGGGCAATTTTAGCAAGAGGTTGAATCAGGGGATGGCCAATATGTAGAATCTGGATATAGTAGACGAAAATATGATACATAGCCAGGAAATTCAACAGGGGACTACTCCTGACCATGAATAAGGCACTGCATTTCCAAACTTGTCTGTAGTATTAGAAAAAGGGGGGAAGTAAATATGAGGCTTTATCGTAATACTAGTAGACAAGGTAGTCCCTACACAGTAAAAAGTTAATAATGTAAATTAAAATAAATACAAATTTACAAAAAGTGTAATGTGAAATATAATACAAATGTATGTGAAGTGCGGAAGGGGTGAAAGGTAATTAAATTAACATGGTTGAAAATTAAAATTCAAATATAAAGCAGAGAAATTTGATCGAAAAAGTGTGGACAAGCAAATGGTATAGGGAATGTTAAAATTCTTGGGGAGGGGAAGGGGAGGAAAAAATGGTCAAAAGAAGGCGAAAATAGCGATAGGATAGATGGAACGTTCGTATTACACTAATAGTTTTACGAACGGGAAAAATATAGAAAAAGACAGTATAAAGACAAAGTGTAGAAAAAGTCATTAAAAATACTGAACTTACTGGGTTTATACACCCAGTTAACCTTAAAGGCCCAACCTTAAAGGAAGGGTTCTGGTATAAGCAAGTGTTAGTAAAAATGGGTGTTAATACCATAGGCTTGTAGAGAAGAAGGGAAATGGAAACCAAAACTATAAGTGAGAATTACCTGGAGTCATTAAGTTGAGCGGAGGAGAGATGTACACAGCCAAGATGCAAAATGGAGAAACAATGACAAGTTACCGAGTTATACAGATTTAGAGAAACAGATAGGGATGACCTATCTGTTTCTCTAAATCATACAGATGTCAAACTTAGAAACAAAGAGAAAAGATATGGATGTCATTGAGAGAAAAAAAAAAAAAAAAGTGGGAAAGATGGCCTAAAAACATGAAACGCCAGACAAAAGGCCTCAGACATACCAATATGTGAAGGAACATGTAGAACAAGAATAATTCCGAACTACAGGAGATAAAATTCTGGTAAAAATTAGATGATCAGAGAACAGGGTTTATAGATCACGTTTCCAAGATGACAAACCGCTGTAGAAAGAGAAAAGCTCAGTTTGGCACAGCTGAGGTTGATTTAAGGTTTAGTGAATCCATTGAAGGGTGTGACAAAAAATCCGGCATACAGATATATATATATATGTATCAATTAACAAATTATTTTTAGTTAGAAAGTAATCTCAAAAATATATACTTGGTGAAAAACTTTTAGGATTTATTTTTCCAATCCTTTCACCACACTCCCCCCCCCCCCACCAATCATCTCTGGGTCACAGACTTTGAAAAGCTGGAATGGTATAAAAAAGTTTACTAAAATATAAATATCTAATATCAGTATTGCTCTTTAAATCCAGTTCTTTTGTGACACATTATCTAATCACATTGTTCAAGACCTTCCTTTAACAAATCCATGCTGTGATTATCATATTCTGTACTCCATTCCTAACTACTTACTCCATTATTTTTCCTCATACAGATGTCAAACTTAGAGATTTGTAGTTACTCACTTTACCCATCGAACAAACCTCGGTACAGATAAGAGCATTTGTACATCTCTGATCTATGGAACTGGAGATGTGCAAAGGTTCATATAGCTAAAGATTTAATTACTTCTTTTGCTGATTATTTAGATGCAACAATTTCTCTTACAGTTTCCTTTAAATTATCGCTAAATCATTTAATTTAATCAATTAAATCATTATTTATTGGTGTCTGATATTCTCATCTCCAAACACTTCATTGTGAATGTATGTATAATATATTTACTCAGTTTGTCAGCAAACCATACAGAATCATCAATAGTTATTCCATTCATATCAAGTAGACCAATGTGATTTATCCTTTTCCTTCTGTGTTAATATAAGCAAATAATTCATTACTACTTTTCATTGAACTCTTAGCTATGAAGACTTTCATAATCTATCTAATCCCCTGTGTAACTGACTCATAGACTAATTTATACTCAATTTACCTGTTTGCACTTGAAATTGATATTTCTCTGAATACTATTTTCTCCAGTTGTCAGACATTTATTTTGGAAAAAAATTCTTCCATTTGATATAGAAGGATTCTACATGTCTCCATTTGAGATGGAAAAGTATAGAACCAAACAGTTTTAGGGATGATATTTCAACATTACACAGCATAAGGCACTCTTAATGCAAAATGGGCCAGGTTAGCTAGTGTTTATGAGGCAGATAAAAGTTTGATATTAATAAGATATGGATGTCTAAAATTGTTTTGTCCATCCTCATCTTTCTGCACACCAATGCGCAGTGTGAGCCTGATAAAAAGAACAATGTAATTAAGATAATCTATATCAATTAAAATGTTAGTTTATTTAAGATTAATAGCAACTGCTACTTTAATGTAATCCACATTAAGTAGAACCATCACTTATTAAATCCAACAAGATGACAATACAACAGCCTATACTGTGAATGCTACAATCACAGTATTACATAAAATCTTTGGTAATCAGATAATTTCACATCAGCTGAAAAAAAAAATAAAATAAATAGTGCAGTTTCAATTGTGTAGGAGTACTCAGAACACTCAGTTACTCCGTTGTAAGTCTCTCTCTCAATTGAACTAAATGAAAAAATAAATAAGTCCTTTCAGAAGACAAACAAAATAACTTAAAATCTAGTTTATTTTCTTTCATGACAATTTTGCCGTAAATTCAGAAGAAAGAAAGAAAAATGTTTAAGACGAGAGAGAGAGATGCTCTATTAAAAGTTTGTTTTCAGGATTCTGATTTCTAAAAGTTGGCAGGAATTATAACATTACTTAAACATTATAATGTGTTATAAAATGTCATAAAGGTAAAATTACTGTTGACTCCAGAGAAACAGAAACAAATAGTTTGTAGGCAGAATCCTTTAATAAGGTAAAGTAAAGCAAAAACAAACAAATTAAAAACAGAAGCTTTCAAGTCTATGAGACTCTTCGTCAGCTGTATATACACGTTATTACAAAAAACAAAGAATGCCCAGTCGTGGTCATGTGAGACAAACAAAGCGTGGTACGAGCGTAAGCAACAATCATTAGTCAGAGCTAGACATTTGTAGTTTGACTGCAAAGTGCATACACAGGGTGCAAGCCAATGTTCATCACACTGAAGAATAACCACCTTCATAATAGGATGAATACATGCCCCTTTATTGAGATTTAAAGCACAATAGCAACCGGATATGTGGAGTGATTCTAGCCACAATCGTGGTGGTAATTTTTAGCACTAGCATTAGCAAGGGCACATGATGCAAGAAAGCAAGCTTATATAGCATCAGTCAAAAAAAAAAAAAAAAACACACACACACACCCCCTTCTCATTTCACCCATCTACTCTCTCCAAATGTTTGCCTAGTTCTGCCTTGAATTTGTTTAAGCTATCAACTTCTACGACAGATGGAAGTTTGTTCCATCAATCAACCACCCGCTGGCTAAAGGCAAACTTCCACACATCTATCCAACTACTGCCTTTCTTCAATTTGAATTTATGCCCTCTCAGGTGATTATTCAGAGCAAGAGGAAGAATCCCATCAGCATTGAGCATTCTCAAACCATTCAAGGCTTTATATATCTCGCAGGTGCATAGTCTCCAGACACTGTAATTTGCAAAACTTAAGCCTTTCTTCATAAGAGCAACCCTTTGTTCCATTCACTAATCTTGTTGCCCTTCTCTGTACTCGTTCCAACTGCTCTACATCCTTCTTAAAATAAGGCCTCCAGACCTGTATACAGTACTCAAGGTGTGGCCTGACCATTTCCTTATATAAGGGGATAATCACCTCCTTATCCATGCTAGAAAAATTCCTGTATATCATTGACAAGACACCATGAGCTACTCTTTCACACTGTCTGCACTGCTCAGAAAACTTCATATTTGCTTACACCCAGGTCCTTTTCACTCTCTACACTGTCAGTGTAGTACCACACAGTTGATACGTTACTCTGGTGTTAATGTTTCCCATATGCAGTACTTTACATTTGTCAATGTTAAACTTCAGTTGCCACCTCTCAGCCCATCTGCTCAATTTTTCTAGATACTGTTGCAGCAGCATACTGTCATTAGTTTCATTAACAACCCTGCCAACCTTCGTATCTTCTGCAAACTTGGACATCAAGCCTGATATACCATCATCAATATCATTAATGAATACAGAAAACAACAATGGACTCAACACTGAACTCTGGGGGACTCCACTAATACCATTAGTCTACAAAGAGCAGTGTCCATTGATTACCACTCTCTGTATTTTGCCATTCAACCATCCCTTTATCCATAGCAGTAATTTGCCTCCACTGCTCCAATTTGTGCGGCAGCCTTCCATGTGCAACAGTATCAAAAGCCTTTCTAAGATCTAAATATATGATATCAAAATTATTCTTTGCATCCAGTTCCTTTGTGACTACATCATAGTATCCAATCAAACAATTGGTCAGACAAGACTTCCCCTTAACAAACCCATGTAGATGGAAAATATTCATTCAGTTTGTTAGCTACCTGAGCAGGATCATCAGCAGTTGAACCATCGATATCAAGTGGACTAATCTGATTCATCTCCTTCCTTCTAGAGTTTACATAAGTAAAGAACTCTGTGCTGTTTTTCTTTGCATCCTTTGCCAAAGATTTCTCGTAATCTGTAATCTGCCTTCGCCTGCCTAACCTCCTTTGTAACTTGGTTACAGATCAACTTGTATCTATCATAGGCTTCTTTGTCACGTGTTAATTTATATGTATCCCATGCATTTTTCTTCTCTGCCATATGTCTCATTAGTTCATCTGACATCCATTTAGGCCTAAAACTTGAACAATATTTCTTAGTTGGTATTTAAAGCCTAGTAGCTTCCAAGATTAATTCTTTGAATGCTTCCCATTTTGAATTTCCTGTTGGTAACATCATCAGTTGGTCCCACTGTATAGAATTTATATACTATCTCAGACCACCGTAGTCACCTTTACGAAAGAAAAAACCGTTCCCTTTACCCCTGATGGTAGTTACCTCTTTGAGTAAATCCCACTTCAGCACACTGTGATCACTGCCATCTTGTGATTCCTTTATCTGCAGATTCTTAATGCATGAAGAATCACTACTGATAATCAGATCAAGAGTATTACTCCCTCTAGTTGTTTATTCAATCAACATCCAATAAATCCACAAAAGCCTTGCTAGTGTGTGAGTGATCAACCCACAAATTCCAGTCAATCTCTGGGAAATTAAAATCCCCCATTATAAGATACTCTGATTTACTGGCCCACTCTATTTCTCTCCACAATTGCTCATTATACTCATTAGGCCAATAACACACACTCTCATTTTTCCTTTCCCAGTGCTTATGTCACATCAAACAGACTCAACATTGCATTGCCCACCAACATCAATTGGATGCACTTCCTTAGATTTTGTGTGTTTCTTAACTAACAGAATAACCCCTCCTCCCTTTCTGTACACATTGTACTCTCCAAATTCCAATTCTGCATTGCTTATGTCTGTGTGACAGCACATCTCTGATATTCGAACAATATCTGCCTTTGTTGTTTTGACTGGCACTTCAAGCTCACCAAATTTATTAACTATACTCCTAGCATTGGTGTACATGCAAGTATACATGCACCTGTTTCTACTCTTAGTTACCCTAAAACAGCCCATGTATTTATTTGTTCCACTATGACTCCCAGCAGTCCTGGAAATCCCCATTGCCTTGCTTTCCAGACTGCTGCTGAATTGCATTTCAATAGAAGCAGTGAAGAATCACTTTCACCTCTGCCAGCAGCTACTGTTAATCTATTAGTCCATGTATCCCCCCTAAACTAGCAGTTTTCCGACCCACCTAACTCTGCCTCAATAGCATCAGCAAATATTCTTGCACCCTTTCTATTTAAGTGTATCTCATCCCTGAAGAAGCAGTCTCTCCTGTTTTGCGAGTGGTTGATGACTTTGATGTCTCAGTGTGGGTCAAAATTATGTTGAGATGACCAATAATACTCTCCGACTGCCGAGTGCTCTGAATCAGCAGACCGGATTGCCTTCTCATGTTCTGAGATAAGATCTCTGAGTCTTCTGCTAGATTTCCCAATGTAACAACCACCACAGTCATGGCAGGAAGTGTGATGCACCGAGCCGCTCCATAAAAGGGAGGAGATCGGTGTTTTTACCCTTGAGAGGAGGGATCATAGTTTACTGCCATGTAGTTGTAAACATTATATCTGATTTGTGTGAAGGATTTTAGAGGGGCATTGCAATACACCAGGGTAATAGGGGATAAAGGCGGTAGAGATCGTGTTATCATTGTGGGAGGCCCTAGGGTATGCTGCAAGTTCATGGGCCTGCAGATCACGTTTGTCTAGGACACAGGTAGGGTAGCCACATTTGGACAGATCTGTTTTTACTCTCATAATTTCATCACGTCTTTCGTTCGCAGAACTGGAATGGGTCCAGGCATGGGAAAATAGGGCGCATGCGGTACTGAGAAACTGGCTGTGGATGTGTACTGATCTATAGTTGGTGAATTGGCCAGCACACATTGGTTTATGGTAGATCACGGTTCTTAAATGCACACCCTCACGCTGAACTAGAACATCCAGAAAGGAGATGGCATTATCAGACTCCAGTTTGATGGTGAACTGGATGAAGGGCAACAGAGAGTTGGTCATAAAAGCCGGTCTTCCAAGCCTCGAGGGATGATCACAAACACGTCATCGACGTAGCAATACCAGAAGGTAACTGGATCTGGTAAGTTTAGGAATGTGCAGCCCTCCAGCTCCTCCATGGCAATATTCGCCATGACAGAGCTGACAGGGACACCCATAGCCATGCCATGGATCTGTCTAAAGAGGGAGCCACCAAACATGACCACACCACCGGTCAAAAACAAGCTTAGAGCAGTGCAAATGTCTTCAGCAGATAGCAAGGTTCTATTGGGTAGGGAGGGATCGCTGTCCAATAGTTGTCTGGCACATGTGATGGCTTGTTGAACTGGGACTGAAGTGTATCCCCCGAGACTTGGAAAACTGGCTTTTGTACCTCAACTCTCTGTCACCCTTCATCCAGTTCATCATCAAACTGGAGTCAGCTAATGAAGAGTCTCATAGACTTGAAAGCTTCTGTTTTTAATTTGTTTGTTTTTTTTGATTTACATTACCTTATTAAAGGGGTCTACCTACAACCTATTTGTTTCTGTTTCTCTGGAGTAAACAGTAATTTTACCTTTATCATGTATACTGGAATCTGAGGCCTTTTTAACCTCATAAAATGTTATAATAACATTATTCCAAAATTTTGTGAGAAACACTGATTAAACTACATTCAGAAAATACAAATTTCATTCATAAACATTCTCTGAATGATATGGCTTATTTATACTTATAAACAGCCTTGTTTCTGATGAATTGTTAATGCAGCCACAGATTATTGCTTTCATGAAACACCCTAAGAATAGTAATTTAAATATAGATAAAATTATGTGTACAAGGCTATGGTTAGGCCACATCTTGAGTACTATATATAGATCTGCTGGGACAGGTGCTGAGAAGGGGAAAGAGATTGGTGAAGGGAACAAAGGGTGCTTTTAGCAAGAAAAGCTTCAGTTCTGCAAATTGCAGCATCTGGAGACTAGACCCCTGTGAGGAGATCTGATTGAGGTGTTTAAGGCTTTGAATGGATTGAGTAAGCTCAATGTGATTGTTGGAACAAACTTCCATCTGTTGTTGTTGTTGTTATGGAAGTGAGTAGTTTGAATAAATTCAAGGAAGAACGAGACACAATCTTGGAAGGGATAGATGGGTGAGGTGAGTAGTTTTTTTTTTTCCTTTCCTTGACTGATGCCCTATAAGCTTGCTTTCTTGCATCATATGCCACTACTAATACTAATACTGGGCACTCAATAGAACACACATACATACCACAGGTCATCTTGTATAAATTCCATGTCTGTGCAGATAATTTTGGATGGTTTGAGTTGACACCCATATTCCTAAAACTGCTGCAAAGCATCCAAACAGCAGGGTAGCATTCAAATATTGATTTGTAATAGTCAAAAAGAGAGAAATAGGGACCTTGTCAAGGCAAGGTCCCTATTTCTCTCTTCTTGGCTATATTTGGGTGAATAGTTTTGGTAAATAATTTTGGTAAATAGTTTTGGAAAATAACAGAATAAATATTTTCTTAATTGCTATACTTTTATCAACATGAGTTACCTGTGCATACAATTGAATACACAGTTACTTCCAATTAGCCTGGAAAATAAAGAGACAAAAGTTAATAAGATATCATCAGATAATTCTGACATCACACAAAAAAAAAGAAATACTTATGCTGTTTCAGACCTCTGTCAACTTCCGTTGTGTAAGTGCACATTCCTTTTCCCGATCCACACAGATACGTTCAAGCCTCTGAGAATGTTGCTCTTGATGCTCTAGCTCAGTTTTTGTTTTCATTGTCAGATCAATCTGTTTTTGCAAATCTTCTCGTAGCTCTCTAGCCTCATCAGTATGTTGCTTTGCTTGCATTTGTAATCCAGCTAATTCTTCATCTCGCTCTCTGATATCCTCCTTTAGTTGATCTATGTAATGGTTTAAAATATTGACTTTTTCTTTCTGTTCTGATGCACTGTCCTGAAAAATAATGTATGTATAGTAGTCATTTGTTGCAGCTATTCACTAAAGATGATTTTTTATGATAACTCTAAAGATAAATATATATCTATCAATCTATATATATACAGCCACTCCCCGATAAATGTGAGGGTTTCATTCCACAGAATGCTACATAAGTCAGAATTTCCCCCCTGCATGTGCAGCACTCGCAACTGTGCTTGCTGAATTGATTGAATCAAAAAAGAAATGTTCAACGAACATGTAAATAGAATTATTTATTGTATTTATTCAATTTTTTTATCTCATGCACAGGAAAAATTACAAAAGCGTGTAATTTAAAAAATTTAAAAATTATAAAATTACAAAAAAAGAGAGCAGACAGGCATAACGTCAGTAAGTTTTACCTCTCAAGCATTGTTGCCAGAATTGATGTCTTCAGCTAATAAGTATGCCACCGCGGAGGTTGAGGGCTGTGGAGATTTAGAAGGGATTGGCCGCGCAACCTTATGAAAGAACATATTAAGACGTTGACTGCCAAGGCTTATTTGGGTAAACTGGTCTCCAATGCAAATTTGAGTTAGGCATGTTAAATTATTCAAAACCCAAATTATAATATATATTCATCACCAAAACTCATAAAAAAAGCATCATGAATTATCTCTCGTATATCTTATCTCGTAGTTGGCATATGTAATAGAAAATTCTTCACGGCAGCCAACTATGAGTTAACTTGATTAAATCAGACATGTAACTTGCAGAATTATCTGTATATGAATCAGTGCTGTGCATAAATCCGTTGCAGTGACACTGACTTTACCATGTACGTTGTATTTAGTACTTTGTTACATACTAAAAAGAACCTAAAACATGGATAAGAAGAAGAGACCACTGACCAAAGAAGAGCTTGAGCTCTATGCTAATATGAGTGACTTGGAATTTGAAGAGTTTTTTGATGAGTCGTACGGTCCTGGTTCATAGATCAATCGGATCAAATGCTCTTGTATTATTCAGTGCTAAGAAAAATCATCAGAGGTCCGAAAAAAACTGCATTACACATTATAGAAATATATATGCATAACATATACACCCTTTTCCGTCAAGTTACGGATTTCTCTGAATTTCAGACATTTTATGGTGGAACCCGTAACTTGACGGGAAAGTTACATTGAATCTTTGATTGGAGAAAAAATTCTAAATGTTCCAAAGAAGATAAGGTCTGAACGTAAAATTCATTATTTAGAATTTCAGTTGGCTATACCACCAACTGAAAAACAAACCACGGCTGACTAAGCCATGTCGAGTATGAACGAGAAATAAAAAAGCCACAGAACATGCTATTATTGTCCAGTGTGATAAGAGAAGCTAGCTCTTTGTGTGAAGAAAATATTTCTTTTTGTGAATAAATTCTGTTTTCCGACACCGTGGTTCATTTTTCATTCTTATCCCAGAAGCCAACTATCCATCAATTGCACATATTTGCTATGAATATATTCGTAGCTGCACCTGAACAAGTCATAGCAGTTCGAGTTAACTCATAGTCGGCGTCCTGGGCCAGATTGCCAAGTACGAATTAACTCATAGTCGGCATTCAACGTGTTAATGGATGACTGAACGGTGGCTTTTTTCTTTTCATCGTAGATTTCTTTGTAGCAAGCAAGCATATCATTCCCTCTGTTAACGTTTAAGAATTATTTGCTGTCAGTATCCATATTCACAAACCTTGCCATTGCCATCTCTCTGGTGATGAAGCGTCATCAGCTCCTCATTTGGTTCATCTTGAGCTTCATCAGCATTTTCTTCTTTCACTATCACTGCCTGCAAGTCAATAAGTTCTTTGTTGATAATTTCTTTTCTTCTTCCTCTGTTAACTCCTCCACATTTTTGGCAACAACCTACAACTGAAGTAGCTCTGCAACCTTTACAATCTTATCTGTAACTGCTTCATATGATTTGTCTTTTTCAAACCCTTTGAAGCCTTTTACATGCCGTGGACATATTTTCTTCCATGCGTCATTTAAACAGATTTTAGTAATTTCCACCCAGGCCTTATTAATGTTTAAGATGGTGTGGTAAATATTGTAAGATTTCCAAAAGTCTCTTAACGTAAAATTTTTCTCACTGTCTACTGCAGACAATGCCTGAGCAAATGTTGTGTGTAAATAGTATACTTTTAAATTCGAAATAACACCCTGATCCATAGATTGGATGAGTGAAGTTGTGTTTGGCGGTAGAAATACGACTCTCACATTCAAATTGAAATCATCTAGATGTGTAGAATGTCCAGGAGCATTATCTAATAGAAGCAAAATCTTGAAAGGAATGTCATTGTCTTTACAATATTTTTCAATTTTGGGAATGAAGCAGCATTTAAACCAATCCTCAAAGAGAGATACTGTTATCCGTGCTCTCTGGTTCGATCGGAAATGCACAGGTAGGGTGGCTTTATTTGATGCCCATAAATGCACGAGGATTTCCAGAATGGTACACAAGCAGTGGTATTAATTTGTAATCTCCTGCTTCATTAGTCCCAAGCAAGAGCGTGGCCCTATCTTTTGAAGCGTTGAAACCTGGCATTGTCTTTATCTCTTTGACAATGTATGTTAGATCCGGCATTTTTTCCAATACAGAGCAGTCTCTTCAACGTTAAAAATTTTCTGCATTGAATAGCCGCCTTCATCAATAATTTTTTCCAACACATCACAAAATTTCTCTTTCACAGGTTCGAATCCCGCTTCGGGCTTGGATCAGAATAAAATGCAAAAACTTTGGGAGGTGCATTATGGCCACAGAAGCCAATGTGCCAACAACTAACAACAACAAAAAAAAAAAAATGTTTTGGAAACCAGTGCGATGCATGAACCTATTAAACCACCCGTTGCTTGCCAAGAACTTGGCTTGGGGTTTGCCGTACTTATCCTTAATATCTTCATAAATACTTCTTGCTTTTGCTTGAATGGCCATTGGACTCAGAGGCACTTGCTTCGGAATCTGATTTTCCATCCATATTATTAATAGCTGTTCCATCTTCAATATTGCACCTTATCCCCAGGGGCTCATATCTGGTGAGTATGGACTTGGCACAACCAGGGTCCTGAGCTGGATATCATCATTCTTCCCTTTCTTGGTGATTCCTTTCTACTTCTCTCTCTGTCTCTCAGGGTAATAGGAAATTTTTTTTTTTTGGGCGGTGAAACATAAGCCTCAAGCTTGCTTGCACCATATGGCTAATAATAATAATAATAAACACTGTTTTGTGATCACTGTTGATCTTAAGTGCATTGATCCTTTGACATGTTCTTTTATACGCACACTGTCCTTTAAAATAGTATTCAATGTTGAAGCAGTGAGACCTAATTCCCTTGCAATAGATGACAAACTTTGTCCTGCTTCGTACTTCTTAATCATTTTCACCTTCAACGAAACAAAATTAATTTTGTTTCGTTTCCTAGCACTGCCAGCACTTGCACTTTCCATTGGTCCCTTTCCCTTCACCATTGTAATAAGTAAATAGGAATGAAGAGAAGATTCTGAAAATTTATTTATGTTTTTTATATGATTGAAGATTTCAGTGATTTCATTTCACTATAATAACGTAAAAAAACACAGAATTCAAGTTATTGGTATTATTGCAAATGCAATAAGATCGAGTGTACTACCTGTTTATAATAGATTGCACTAACAGAAAAGCCCAATAAACCAGAAAGTGCAAATTGTTTTTATTGTTTTTTGGTCGTGCCCTCCAGAAATGTGGTTTAGAAAAATATCACAAAGGCATTCAAAATTGATTCTTATAATGGGAACATGACCCCAGGGGCTCACATGTGGTGAGTATGGGCTTTTCACACCCAGGGTCCTGAGGTGGATATCATCATTCTTCTATTTCTTGGTGATTCCCTTCTACTTTTGACTCTCTCTCTCTCTCTCTCTCTCTCTTAGGGTAACTCGGGAATTTTTTTTTGGCTGGTGCAGCATATGCCTCTGGCTTCCTTGCACCATATAGCTAATAATAATAATAATAAAATATGATAATGATGAAAGTGTAGTGCAATTTCCATTATAAATATGACCTTTTAGAGAGATAAATAGCTTAGTAATATAGCAAAATTTTCAACTTCCAAGGACTTGGAACGAATTAAAAAAAAAAAAAAAGTTATTGGGTTCAGCATTATGATATTTTCACAATACTTCCATTTATCCCTACAGAGGCAAAATACATTTCCATATTTTTTTCGGTTTGCACCAGCCAGCAAAAACTTACGTAAAGTCGAATTTCCGTAAGTTGAGTATTATGTAAGTTGGGGAGTTCCTGTATATATATATATATATATATATATATATAAAATATGAAAATGAGCATTTAAATAACTGAGGCATTAATATTAAGTTAAGTGCCATATTAATTATACAGGATGCTATGCTAAAAGAAATAAACAGAAAATGGTAAAATAACATAAGAGAGGAAGAGAAATGAAAGTTAATAGAAGTTAAAAAATAAAAATTTCATAAGCATGTGAAATAAAATTAAAACACTATAAACAATACAATAATAAAGCAGATTAGCAATAATTGCAAAAAAGTAGATATTGATAATGATGTAAAATTGAATGTGTGGAGGGGAGTTGAAATTTAAGGAAGTACTTAGAATAAGGTTTACAAAAGTATATATATATATATATATATATAATTTCAACAATTAAGGAAGTACTTACAATAAGGTTTACAAAAGAATATATATATATATATATATATATATATAAAAAAGCACTGTGTATATATATATATATATATATATATATACACAGTGCTTTTTTTGTAAAACAAAATAGGCCCGGTACTCATTCTTTGCAGGAAAAATTGAAAATTAAAAGGATATGAAAAGTACTATAAAATTTTTTTTTTTCTGATATTGCTTTAGCAGTAATATTTTTAGAATAAGAACAACAAATTAAGTATATTAACACAGTTTATTAAGCATAAATTTATTATTCAAGTATATAAAAAAATAAGTAAAACGTGAGTAAAAATAATAACATAAGTAAAAATAATTTCATAATAAAGTTTTTGTAGAATATTCCAAATTTTTATTAAGTTCTCATCCGACACCCTATGGCAGGGGTCGGCAACCTGTTTTGAGTGAAGAGCCATTTTTGATATAATAAAAAAAAAAGGGGAGAGAATCCGAAGAGCCACACCTCAGCTCAAGCTGGGAGGAGTGGGGGGGGAGGCAAGAGTTTTTTAAGAAATGGAATAGAGTGGGAAGGTGTTTATTAAAATATATATTTTGAAATATTATTTATTAATACTGAAAAAAAGTAACAAACATCTAATTAGGTACAAATTAATGTGACTTTTGATGTTGAGAGACTCGCTCAACTTCTTGAGCGAGTCTCTCAACATCATGCAAGTATGTCGTAATTAAACATGCTGAGCTTTAAACATGCTCATATTGTTCAGACGACGGTTTCTTGATTTATTTTTAATATAGTTCATGTTCAAAAATATTTACTTACAGAAATACATGGAACTAAAAACTGAGAGAAGTCCAAACGCAAATATTTTCAAATTTATATGAGTCCGATAAGCTACTCCATGCATTGAACACAATTTGGTCTGCATTTTAAACTCGTCTATCGCCGTCCATTTGTGTACAATTGCAAGGGCAGCCTTTTGCCTCTCCAAATCCTCAATTTCAAGTTTTAAGGCATTTTATTTGCACTCCACATGTCCTTGATTTTTAAGCCCTCTTCACTCCATTTCAAATTGCTATAAAGTTAAAGAACCACTGTTACGTGATTGAAGTGTATAGAGCCTTGAATGGTTTGAGCTTGCTCAATGCTGATGGGATTCTTCCTCTTGCTCAGATTAATCGCCTGATAAGGCATAAATTCAAATTGAGGAAAGACAGTTGTAGGACAGATGTGTGGAAGTTTGCCTTTAGCCAGCGCGTGGTTGATTGCTGGAACAAACTTCCATCTGTTGTTGTAGAAGTTAATAGCTTAAATAGATTCAAGGCAGAACGTGACAAACATTTGGAGCGAGTGAAGAATGAGTGAAATAATGGTGTTTTTTTTTTTTTTTTTTTTTTTTTTTTTGGCTGATGCTATATAAGCTTGCTTTCTTGCATCATGTGCCTTTGGTAATGCTAATGCTAAAAGAGCTGCATGCGGCTTGCGAGCCACAGGTTGCCGACCCCTGTCCTATGCCGACTTCTTTTCTTCCTCTTTGTGTGTCGGTTGTTGAATGACGTTTCCAAAGCAGCCATGAATCGACATATTTTGCTGGATCGAAACAGGCCTACAATTTTAAGAAACAGTAGTGAAGAAACTGTTTTTGTCATCAACGAAGGGCAGGTTGGGCTGACAATCAGATTCATTTGTGGAATTTCTTGTTCACATTCACTCGATGAAATTGGTATTGTACTCCGAGAGTTCATCAAATTCTTCAATTTTTCCGAAATCTTCTTATCAATTAGATATCCCCGAAATCCACAAATTGCATAACTTTCATTTAACTGTAACCTGATTGACAATTTTCTAACTTCGCTTTCACCAAATTACAACAATTCATGTTTAGAAGGATTATACCTTTGTTGTCCTCGTTTTCCATCTCTCATCATCGGTATTGTCACTAGTTCTTAAATTTGAATTTTTTCTTTTTTTTTTTCTTTTCTTTTTTTTAAAACTGTCCAAAATGTCGGTGTCATTCAGATATTCAGGTTCTGTGACCATGTAAACAGAGGTAGGGAAAATTTACGGAAAATGGGGATAACGCAATTCCGCGAAACAACAGATGATTATTTGTTGGGGTAAAAGAAAATCACTTTTCTAATTCTCGAATGGGGGGCTTACAGTTGATTCACAGAGATGTCCAACCTACTGCCCACGAGGAAAGTTAACTAAAACAGCATTTTAAAATTTGTTATTTAGGAAAAAATTCTCATTAAATGTTTTGTTCAGTAAATGTAATTACTGTATTTCCCCATGTATAAGACGCACCTTTTTTCGAAAAATTTGGGATCTAAAAACTGAGTGCATCTTATACAGTGGTTGTAGATTTTTTTTACTTGCATTTCCCGCTTTTTCGCACTTGTTACCAGTATATTAGGTTACATTTTGCCATGTTCTGCCCAGAAATAGCTCAGTAAAGATTTTCGTACAGTGCTGAATTCAAGTTAAAAGTGATCCAGTTTGCAAAAGTGAATGGAAATCGTGCTGCTGAACGTAAGTTTGGTCCTCCTCCAACTGCGAAAACAATCCGAGACTGGCTACGGGAAGAAGAAACCCTACTGAAAACGCCACAGCAGAAGAAGGCCACGAGAGGCAAGTCAGCAAAATGGCCTGATTTAGAGAGGGAATTGAAGATATGGATTGAAGAGCAAAGGGCAATTGGAATTCCTCTGTCCACAAAGATGGTTCGGCATGAGGCAAGAAGAATTGCTGAAGAAAAAGAAGTTACTGATTTCAAAGGAGGACACAATTGGTGCTTCAGGTTCATGAAACAGAATGGACTAAGCATGCGTACATGCACCAGACTTGCCCAAAAGATGCCTGAAAGCTATGAGCAGAAGGTTTGTCATTCAATGTCGGAAGACACATCAGTTTGATTTGGGACAGATTGCAAATATGGACAAAGTCCCCCTTCAATTTTATGTCCCAAGTAACAGAACTGTTGATAAGAAGGAGGTGAAAGCTAACTGTGAAGACAAGTGGACACGAAAAGAGCCATTATACAGTTGTTCTAGTTTGTTGTGCCGACGGAACCAAGCTGCCTCCTATGTTGATTTTCAAACACAAAACAATGCCAAAAGAAGACATTCCTCGAGGAGTGATTGTCCATGTTCATGACAAGGGTTGGATGGATCAGGATGGGATGAAGATCTGGTCTGAGAAAGTTTGGAGCAGGAGACCAGGTGGGCTCTTACGCAAACCTGCCCTATTGGTGCTTGATCAGTTCAGGGCACACATAACAAAAAACACAAAGAAGATTGCTGCAGAGCAAAAACCAAAACTTGGCGTCATACCTGGCGGCTTGACATCCCAGCTCCAACCACTTGATGTCAGCATTAACAAACCCTTCAAAGCTGCCATGAGAGACGAATGGAACCAATGGATGAAGTCTTCTGGGGACAATTTGACACCAGCAGAAAGAATGAAGAAACTAACTATAGGAGATGTTTGTATCTGGGTGAAAAGATCCTGGGATAATATCAAGATTGAGATTGTTGTCAAGTCATTTAAGAAGTGTGGCATTTCAAATGCCATAGATGGAACTGAGGACGAGGCAATATATGAAGACAGTGATTCGTCATCAGACACAGATGAGGACAAGCTAATGGATGGGAGTTTTGATAGTGATGAGGAGTTGTATGAATTTTATGATGAATAAAACTTGAGTTCAATAACTTTATGTAATACATTTTTTTTTCAAATTTCAGGCCCCAAAATTAAGGTGCGTCTTATACATGAAGAAATACAGTATGTATTGTATTTAATAAAATTTTCGAATATTTTCTTTGAATCTTTTTGAATATGGCCACTGTACGGACACCACTGCAGTAGAAGATGGACCAGAGCCCATTGGGAATACATCTTGATCTGCTCATTCTTGACTAGCGCGACTCCTCCGCATGTGGGACAGGTGGTCGGATAGGTTTTACCTGGTACCACTAAGTTGTAGAATGATTTAGCTCTCTTAATTCGTGCAGCAGGACTAAGTGCGTAAATTGCCTGAAAGCAAGAAATGCAAAAAGTGCATACCGAGTTGCAAAAAGTGCTCTCCTAATCCGTTCGCTATATGAAAATTTTCTTCGCTCAACAGAAAGTATTTTAAATTTAACTTCCAAGGGGAAGTCAAAATAATTCGCTATAAAAGGACTTTGTTAAACAGAGGTCCGAATGAGTAATTTAGAATTATAAAAATGGTTATACAGTTTCATATAGAAATATCTTAACAATAGACAGTAAAAAATGCAAATTCAGTAAATAATTTTAAGCTTATTTGAGTAGTAAACATGAAAAAAATTTACGGAATATTACAAATTTCGAAGTGCACTGCATCCAAATGTCACACGTCACTGTTAATAAAGGTGCCGGTACGCAGTACCATCACGTACTGTCTCAAAAAAAGCACTATATATATATATATATTCTTATATTCTTTTGTAAACCTTATTGTAAGTCTTCCTTAAATTTCAACAGGGGATCATAACTCTGATGAAGTTCACCATGTCAACATTTTATGATAATACATAAACTGTGTCACAATGATCAATTAAGATTTTAAGAATAACACTTCACTCCATGTAAGTATCGACAATTATAACTTTATTTATTCCTATAAAACAGATTAAATACTTTGAATTATTTACAATATTTGTTGTGCAAATATTTACGTAAATATTTGCACGACATTTGACAATATTTCAAACAAAATTTTGGATCTATTTTTGAGTATATAAAGTAAGGAAAAAGAAAACAGGATGAAACTAATGTTCTTTCATTACTATTGTGTGATGCACCATAACCAAAACAATGTAACCAATTTTCAAATGCTGAGTTGGTCACCCATAAGTGTGTATTATTAATTTATAAACTGCAGGAAGTGACTTTACACCTGTAGATCAGTGAATGAATAGGACTGTGAAAGAATAGCATTGAAACTTCACAGAACAGTGAAGTTTTCAATCAGTGAACTTCAATCAGTAACAAGTTCATTAACAATATACAGTTGTTAGCGAATTTGTTAACGTGTTAGCAATTTTCAGTATTCCTGATGTAATTTCATAGAAAAAGGATGTCTCCTAAAAGGACAAAATAAAATGTGGTGTAATCAAAGGATGATTTAAAAAATTACATGCTATTAAACCACATTCAAGGGATAGTTTCAAACAGCATCCAGCAATGCTGAAGAGGTGCCACCTGTGACCTATATATGAATGAAAATTAAAAATAAAGCTACTAATTAAAAATAAAAATTAGAAAATTTCAGAAATAAATAAGCAGAAATCTACACTCACCCAGGGAAGAACAGTGACAGTAGTTGCATCTTACTTTAAGCAGGAGACCATGCCACTCTACTTCCCTGGATTAGTATTGGCATCTGCTTATTTATTTATGAAATTTAATTAATATTTTTATAATTTTTATTTTTACTCGGTAGTTTTATTTTTAACTTTAACTTGTATGCCGGTGGAAATTGGCACCTTTTCAGCATTACTGGTTGCAGTTAACAACTATCCCTTCAACGTTGTATAATTGTGTTTAATTTTATAAATAATTATTTGATCAAGTCAGGTTTTATTTTCATCTTTTAGCAAACTCAGATATTTTTTCTTTTATTCTTCTGCTCTCCCCGTCTCCTTATATCTTTGATATAATTACCCTTTTCTAATTTTGTTTAAGTTGTTTCCTAGTTATTGGAATGATAACCATATTTAAGATGTATTTTCTGTTGTCACATCTGTCTTGATCACTCACATAGAGGCATCCACAGTTCTTTTGATGTTAGTACACCATGACGGAAATGCAAGTGTTTAGAAATTTCCACAGAGTTTTGTGGTCACTGTGGTTCCCCTAAAATTTCTTTATCTTGGGTTCTTTGTTAGTGTGCATCTGCATTTGGACACTGGGTTAAGTGATGTGGGGATTTCCTAGCTAGTTTCTGATAGTAGTTGCACCATACTTTAAGCAAGAGACTGTGCTTCTATGCTTCCCTGGGTGAGTGTAAGCTCCTCCTTATTTATATATTTATTTGTTTCTGAAATTACATTTACTTGATACTGTAGGTTTATTCTTAATATGCCATGTGACACCAACTACCACCTGCATATATTCACTTATATGCAGGCAGCAACTGGCACCTCTTCAGCATTACTGGTTGCAACCTGCAACTATTCCTTCAAAGTGGTACGATAGTATTTAATTTTATAAATCATGGATATCTCTTGCTGTTGTATATAAAAAGTTGCTCTGTAACTGAATATGATGCGTCATGAAAAACTGGCCTCAGTAATCAATGAGCTATGAAGAAAGGAAGAAAGCTATCTGAGGAAATTTCCTTTTTCCTCAGGTAGCTTTAACATGGCTGGTGTTTTTTTTTTTTTCTTATTATATCTCTAGCTGATCTGAGTTCTTAAAAAAATTTCAATTAATTAGTCTTAAAGTCTAGACTTTCTTATGTTTCCATTTGACCTTTTTATATTTGTCAGAAATCTTTTAAAAATAATAAATTATACTGGGAAAAATTATCTTATTTGATTTATAAAAATTAAGAGCTACAGAAATTCAAGTTATCAAAAAAAAAAAAAAAAAAATATGGAAGGGCCAGAAATTTTGGTTTCTAGATGAACTTTAAGTTATAAAAAGTTTAGTTGTACACTGCGCAAATAAAGACCATACTAAGTGAAACAGCACAGCCTCTTAGTCATGATTTGTTATTGTTATATGGTTTTCTTTTTTAGGAGCATTAGCAACCAAGGCCATATTGCTCCGGGGATATGCGGTGGTCATTTCCTGACCTTTCCGCATCCTCCTTATTTGGTGGTCACGGGCTCGAGCCCTGGTCTAATCAAGAAGCGTGTGCTATGCACTGCTGCTCCTGGCTATGGAGGCACCAGTCATGATTTGTTCAGATCCTGTCCTTTCTATGAAAAAATCCTTTGAGGATCAAGGGCAAATAGTAATATTTCTTATTAAATAAATTTCTGTTTAAATTTCTTTTCTGTTTATACCCTGGAGGGTTAAAGCTTTTTGGTGACCTTTCCCAAGAAAAAATAAGTTAATGTATCGAGAATAAATAAATAGAATTTAAAAAAAAAAAAACGCATCTTAGATGATATGACTGGCAAAAAACAATAATGGCTTTTTGTAATAAATCAAAGTCTGCAAAAAGCACTCATTGTCGGTCTATATTGAATGGCCTGAAAAAAACCTCTTATATGTGATCCTTCTGTGGCAATAAAAATTTGGTTTTTCAAAACAGATCTTACTTGGGCTTCTTTGAAATACTTGCTGTACATATAGCGATCACTGCAGGCTGCTTCATATAAGTTTTTCATTTGTTTCAAGCTGCTTGTAACTTCTGCAATTTGTTTCTTGAATTCTACACCTCTGCTCTCATGGATTTGAATTTCATCTAAAAGTGTGGTAATCTGGAAATGAGTTTTTAACTTTTAGAAAGATTCTTAGAATGAAAAATTAGTGAAAAAGTTATTTAAAAAATATTAGTATCAAGTAAGAACTACTACAATATAACAGTCTTTACCTGATATCAATCTAGTAATACTATACTACATTACACACTACTTACAGAGCACATCTTTCAAACAGCAAAAATTTATTAAACAGGACTACTAAGGGCAATCATAACAGAGTTTCTGGTTTCATAAAGCTTGATATAAATTAAATATTTTAGCATAGCTCCTTTACCCTTAACTTCTTAAATATCAGCTGATTTTAATACTTAATTACTACTTAATAAAATAGCAATAGTAGCTTATTAGCACTAGCATTAAATAATAAAAGAGTGGCATTAAGAGTAGCTTAACACTTTTGCTGCTGGTTTTTCTGATGACCTCTTTTTGACCAGAGATTGAAAACCATGGGATTGAACCAATATGGACTAAAAAGGACAGAGAAAGTTTTGGACTTTCTTCTCACTATAACTGAATTAATCAGAACTTTGGTGAAGATTGCTTGACAAAAATATCCCGTGTTTCTTCTGTCAAACAGGAAGAAAAAGTTCTAAAGTAAGGTGGTGCTCTCTCCAAATGGATTAAAAACCCGATACTGCATATTTGTGTAAGGAAGCTGTTGTTATTGTTGTTATTTGGTTTTTAGGAGCATTAGCAACTAAGGCCATATTGCTCTGGGGATATGCGGTGGTCATTCCCTGACCTTTCCGCATCCTCCGTATTTGGTGGTCACAGGCTCGAACCCCGATCTAATCAAGAAGCATGTGCTACGCACTGCTGCTCCTGCCCACCTGGCTATGGAGGCACCGTGTAAGGAAGCAGTGAACATGTTAATACCACTGTTTTACTACAAATATTTTTTTTCTTTAATTTTCATGTCTATCCTTAAACATTTCCTGGTATTTTTAGTTGGCAATTATTGCATGAGTTTCCCTTCTTATTAGGTAATGCCCTACCATTCTTATTCTTTATTTTATTCATTTACCATTAATTTCCTTTAAACTCAGCAGATATCAAAGAGGTAAGTTATGCTTAAAGAAGTTTGTTCTAGCAATCAACTATTCACTGGCTGAAAGCAAATTTACATGCATCTATTCTGAAAGCATCCTTCCCAAAATTTAAAGTTATGCCTCCTTATGTGCGTTGTCTGAGCAAGAGGAAGGATGCCATCAACATTTAGCTTAATCAATCCATTCAAAGCCTTAAATACCTCAATCAGATACCCTCACAGGTTTATAGTTGCTAGACACTGCAATTTGCAGAACTGAAGCCTTTCTTAGTAAGATACCCTTTTGTATTCCTCATTAATCTCACTACTCTTTTCTGTACCTGTTCAAACAGATTAATATCAATCACTTAAATTGAGGCTTCCAGACCTGTACACAGTATTCAAAATGTCGTCTAACCACTACCTTATCCCTGATAGCAAAATTCCTTTATATCATTAGCAAAAACACATAAACTGTCCTGGCAGCCTGCCTGCACTGTACAGACAACTTCATGTCTGACTGCACAATCATCCCCGGGTATTTTTTGTTCTTCACCCCCCTCAGTGTTATGTCACACATTTGGTAAGTTATTCAGGAATCACTACACCCCATATGCAGTACCTTGCATTTGCCAATGTTAAATTTCATTTAATACTTCTCAGCCCATCTGTCTAATTTTTTCTAGATCTTGCAGTAGCATACCCTAATTATCATTAACCACCTCCTGCCAACCTTTTGTATCGTCTGAAAATTTCAATATTAAGCCTGATATGCTCTCATCAATATCATAAATAAATACTGAAAACAATGGGCCCAGCACTGAACCCCGGAGGACTCCATTAATAATATTAGGCTAATAAGAGCAGTGGCCATCAACAACCAATCTCTGTCAACTCCCACTTAATCATCCATTTATCCATAGCAGTAATTTGCTATGGAAAAATAAATGCCCACAACTGCCTACTACTTCAATTTGTATAGCAATCTTTTATGTGCAACAGAATTAAAAGATTTTCTGAAATCTCAGTATAAGATGTCAAAATTATTTTTTGCAACTGGTGTTTTTGTTACTCTATCATATCCAATGAGATTGGTCACACAAGATTTCCCCTTAACAAATTCATGCTGTGACTTCAGCATAACTGCATTCCTGTCTAGATGGTCCTGTATTACTTCTTTAACCAGTAATTCCATTATTTTCCTGAAACAGAAATTGTTTCAGGAAAGTATTACTCACTACCCCTTTGTGAATTGGGGAAACATTCACACATCTCAAGTCAATATGAGCCCCTCCTGCCTGGATCCAATTATGCTCTCATAGTTATGGTTAAAGGTTTGCTGATCTCTTTTGCTGCCATTCTCAGTATAACTGCGGGAGGGAAATGGAAGATATAAACTGAACATAAAACCTCCTCACAGACCAATAAATGCATGTACTAAAAATCTGAGGTCAATATAACTTTTCTTGAATGATGTCCAAACACCTGAAACTATATGATTTGTATGTGGGAGTGGGGAGGCAGAATCAGAATTTATCTCAATATCTTCCACGGGACTAACAGAATGTACACTTAAAATTTGATGTTCATTTTTAACTTATCAAATAATATCAAACATTGAATTGAAAACACAGTTACATTAGAACCTTTCAGTTATAAACCAAAACGGTTGACTGAAAATTTTATGAAAATAAAAATATGACAAATTTCTATGTTGACAATTATAAATCTTTATAAAAGCCCCAAATATAAAATTTCATGAAAATCCATCTATTGCAGTCAATAGATGGACTACTGAAGTTTTACATGCAGATAGCTATGTGTATGTGTTTTTCTAGTCCAGTGATGAACAAAACATGGCCTGCAAGTCTCATGATGTCCTAGCTTTACAATGCAGCCCAATTTTGAGAACAAGAAAGAAAAATGAAACTCATAAAATAATTATTATATTTCTATAAAAAATATTATTAAACAATTTTACATTGTAATATTGATCCCATAAAATATTTTATATATAATAATAGTGGCTGCCTCAATGCAGGCACTTGCACAGTTTGATGGTATTGGTCAATTTGTAATATCATTAATGATAAATAAAGAATATATATATATATATATGTATATATATAAATAATGATTTACAATGCAGCCTACAAACATTTTTCCCTCCTGAATTGGCCCTCGTGCAAAAAAATTGCTCGCCATTGGTCCAGGTGGTTCCCCAGGATCACCCTAAAATCCATCGATATCATCTGTTATAGCATCTCTGTGTAGCCAGTCATGCATTTTTCACAGGTTACTGTGTTGAGCATTATGCTGTGTTGTATGGCTGGTCACTTAGCAATCAGCCAGCAGAAAATCAACTGGAAATTCACTGGCTAGTTCCCATCCCACAAGGAGACAGGCCAATTGCACTATTCATTAATACTTTGTGCTGAGCTGCCTTCTGGGACACTAAAGTTCCATAAAGTAAGCCCAGTAAAAAAAAAAAAAAAAAAAAAAATATATATATATATATATATATATATATATATATATATTTATATTTATATGAGTAATATGGAAAGAAAGTAATAAATTGTAACAAAGTGTAACTAATACTTATGGGCCAATGCACTTGCTAGAGCAATTATGCATTACGACCATAATGTGTATAAAATATTTTGTATAATACTGAAGATAATAATATAGAAGATAATTCAAGCAGACAATACCAAGCTGGATTTAAAGAAACACAAGGGATAAAAAAAAAAAACAATAAAATAAATATATGTATATATATATATATATTATGTGAGGTAAAAGTTAGGCAAAAGTAATAAAAATAAATAAATATGGCTATGTTTTTATTTTAAATATCATATTTATTTTAATTATCAGATATATATATATGTTATGTATATATATATATATATATATGTTATGTATATATATATATATATATACATAACATATATATATATATTTTATGTATATATATATATATATATATATATATATATATATACATAAAACTTATCGTTGTCTAACCGCAATCTAAATGACTTCAACTGGGGCTCCAACCACCCAGACTGAAGCAAAAAATGACAAGGAGTTCTCTGTTTCTGTAATGATCAATATCTGCTAAGATATATAAAAATTCAGAGATTAAGTAATTTGAATCTAAACCAATTAAAGGTAGTTAAAATTTTTTTAGAATCTAAAGAAAGATAGTATAACTGTAAGCATATATTGAACATCGTTGATTCGACAGAGAACGTAATTTAATAATTAAAATAAGAATAAATGTAAAGTATAGGGCATATCTACCATATCCAGGACATAATGTAACAACTAGTCGTCATGAAATAATAATCCCTCTAGTGAGTATATATGTGGTGACCCCTATGTGATGGATATGGTAAAAATAATTAATTAAAATTAAGTTAACGCAAAGAGAAACATGCAGATAGTAAGAAGAATAAAAACTAATAGAGTAGGAATAATAGAACCTGAACTCCATAAAGGCGAAAATATAGTAGTACAAATAAGAAATAGTTTCTCCTACATCCTCGGATTACCTTAATAATTCGGAGAAATAAGGACAGCTTAAAGACAATACAAGATATAAGTTGTAGCTCGGGTATGCCCAGGATCGCAAACCCTTTTCTATAGAAGGACCCTGAGCTGAATTTGCATGTCACCTTAGCGTGAACTTAAGTATATACAGTGTGATTATAAAATAAGATAAGATAAAATAAAATAAATTATAACTATAATTTGTAGGCCGGTGGGTACAAGTTTTCTAAGCCGTAAGACACCAAGAAAGCAAAGAGTATCCTATGTACATAATATACATGGCTCTAAATCCATAATTATATTGAAGCAATGGGTTCAGGAAATAAATTTTTGAAATTAATTATATTTATCGCCTTCCTGAAGTGGTATTTCAGGTAAGCGATAGGGAAATTATTATTTATCAACTTATTGTACAATGCTATTATGTTTGCTGCACAGGTTGTCTTTTTATTGCAAATAGAAGCAATCCTCAGGCATTGGGATAAAATGATATTAGCATGCACTGATTTCGATATATTAGATCTCCAGTTTGTAAGGCCAACTACATTGAAATTAAATGCGTCTCTTTTATTATATACATTTACATCTATATTATTATAGAATATTTCTATACGAAGATCCAGGTAATTTGTATAATATCAAAACTATTAGTTTTTTCCAATACAAGTTCTTCTGGATATAATCTGCTGTAATCCTGAATGAAATGCAGACAATTAAACACACTTAGATCAACTACGTATCTGAACATAAGCAGGTTATCTTGGAATGTTCTTTCTGTAGAATATAGATAGAAGTTTGCAATTATGCAGGATGCTGGACTTTCCATAGGGGTGCCATTCACTTGTAAGTATAATGAAGTTCTGTCATATACATAATTATTAAAAATACATAAATTTATTAGAGTATCATAGTATGTTAAATCAAACTTTATAGCATTTTTATGTTCCAAATATAGTTTTTGAAGAACATCTTTTAAATTGTCGAGATTGATACTAGTGAATAAACAGTTAAAGTAATATATTTGTATTTGCTGAATATTGTTATTTTTTATTGCATTTAGAATCGGTAAGTTCTTATTTATTATAATAGTTTTATTTACATTATTTAATATAGTTTTAGGTAACTTTTCTAATGTTCTACCTGGAATTTTAGCATAACTATCTCTGCATGATGTTATGAATCTAAATGCAATACGTGATTTAGTGAAATTTAGGTATACCATATATAAACGGATATTTTAGGTTATTGTACTTTAATTTTTTATGCAATGCTATTAGTTTTTTGATTATTACATTAGGGGAAGATGCTATGTATTTGTATGTACTACTGGACTTCAGTTCATTTTTAATAATTTCTTTGTAATATGACTTACCGTATTTCCCCATGTATAAGACACACCTTAATTTTGGGGCCCGAAATTTGAAAAAAAAAAATGTATTACATAAAGTTATTGAACTCAAGTTTTATTCATCATAAAATTCATACAATTCCTCAACACTGTCAAAACTCCCATCCATTAGCTTGTCCTCATCTGTGTCTGATGATGAATCACTGTCTTCATATATTGCCTCGTCCTCAGTTCCATCTATGGCATTTGAAATGCCACACTTCTTAAATGACTTGACAATGATCTCAATCTTGATATTATTCCAGGATCGTTTCGCCCAGATACAAACTTCTCCTATAGTTGGTTTCTTCATTCTTTCTGCTAGTGTAAATTGTCCCCAGAAGACTTCATCCATTGGTTCCATTCGTCTCTCATGGCAGCTTTGAAGGGTTTGTTAATGCTGACATCAAGTGGTTGGAGCTGGGATGTCAAGCCTCATATGATGGCAAGTTCTGTTTTTTGCTCTGTAGCAATCTTCTTTGTATTTTTTGTTATGTGTGCCCTGAACTGATCAAGCACCAATAGGGCAGGTTTGCGTAAGAGCCCACCTGGTCTCCTGCTCCAAACTTTCTCAAACTAGATCTTCATCCCATCCTGATCCATCCAACCCTTGTCATGAATGTGGACAATCACTCCTCGAGGAATGTCTTCTTTTGGCATTGTTTTGCGTTTGAAAATCAGCATAGGAGGCAGCTTGATTCCGTCGGCACAACAAACTAGAACAACTGTATAATGGCTCTTTTCATGTCCACTTGTCTTCACAGTTAGTTTTCACCTCCTTCTTATCAACAGTTCTATTACTTGGGACATAAAATTGAAGGGGGACTTTGTCCATATTTGCAATCTGTCCCAAATCAAACTGATGTGTCTTCCGACATTGAATGACAAACCTTCTGCTCATAGCTTTCAGGCATCTTTTGGGCAAGTCTGGTGCATGTACGCATGCTTAGTCCATTCCGTTTCATGAACCTGAAACACCAATTGTGTCCTCCTTTAAAATCAGTAACTTCGTTTCCATCAGCAATTCTTCTTGTCTCATGCTGAACCATTTTTGTGGACACAGGAATTCCAATTGCCCTTTGCTCTTCAATCCATATCTTCAATTCCCTCTCTAAATCAGGCCATTTTGCTGACTTGCCTCTAATGGCCTTCTTCTGCCGTGGCATTTTCAGTAGGGTTTCTTCTTCCCGTAGCCAGTCTCGGATTGTTTTCTCAGTTGGAGGAGGACAAAACTTACGTTCAGCAGCGGCCGACCGGGCAAGCCGAGTGGGTAAAGTACCTGCCCGGCAACCCAAAGGTCGCGGGTTCGATTCCCGCCTCAGGCTTGGATCAAAGTACTGCAAAAATCTTGGGAGGTGCAATATGGCCACAGAAGCCGATGCGCCATCAACTACCAAATCAAAATCAATTATGTTCAGCAGCACAATTTCCATTCACTTTTGCAAACTGGATCACTTTTAACTTGAATTCAGCACTGTATGAACATCTTTTCTGAGCCCATTTCTGGGCAGAACGTGGCCTAATATACCGGTTACAAGTGCGAAACAATGAGTGCAACGACAACAAGGGTGAAAAAGCGGGAAATGCAAGTAAAAAAAATCTACAACCACTGTATAAGACGCACCCAGTTTTTAGACCCCAAATTTTTCGAAAAAAGGTGCATCTTATACAGGGGGAAATACGGCACATATAATTGCATAATTGCAAGCAGCTTTGTCAACTGGAGTAATTACAAAATGTTTGTGTATTTCTTTGATCTGCTTATTTATTAATTTTGTATTATTTAGATTATCTGGTCTGAATTTCAATTGATTATATTTGTTAAAATATGATATTTAGCATTGTGAACAGCCACATGTGGTATGCCTCAACTTGTATGTTATATTTGTATGCAGATCTTATGCAATATTTTAATAAATCTAGATATAACAGTTTTTTAAAAGTTGATTTATTAATAGGTAGATTAGGTCGAACCTTAAAACCAAGTGATAAAATATCTCTAAGCTGAGGATATGGGATTATATCTAAATCGCCAGTTATAATGTGGTTATGATTAGGATCTACGTATCTAAGAAATGAAGGCTTGTGGCAAACACATATATCCTGTCCAGTGTTAATATTGTGAAGGTTTGTAGCTATTATTTTATAGTTTCCTACTTTAAGAACAAATGGTTTAGCATATCTAAACCTGATATTAATATGTAAGTTATTAATAGGTAGCAAGTCGTTACGTAAGTTAACAGTTCTATGTATATCCAAATTATCCATCATTTTATTTTGAAAATATAAGACAAGGACAGAGTTTTCTGGTTGCTTGTTAATATTCAAAATTCTGAATTTAACAATGTCTAGTATAATGTGCATAAGGTGACAAGATCCAAAGACATAATTATTAGCTTTCCTGCTTAGGGCTTTAAGTGCACTAAGTTTAATAGTGAAGAGTGTATTATGTATTTTACCAATGTTTATAGGATCGGTGTCCCAAATTTTAAATAAATCTATGAAATCCCCTAGCTGTTCTCGGTCGCTCTTAAATGTTTTAGATTTACTATATTTTCTTTTGCATTTAGATTTATGTAGTTTGGCAATTTGAAACATATTATAAACACAAATATCTTTCAAATTATTAGTCATGTATTTTTGATTAAATCTAATATCGCTTACCTGAAATACCACTTCAGGAAGGCGATAAATATAATTAATTTCAAAAATTTATTTCCTGAACCCACTGCTTCAATATAATTACCATAATTACGAATTTAGAGCTATGTATATTATGTACATCGGATACGCTTTGCTTTCTTGGTGTCTTACGGCTTAGAAAATTTGTGCCCACCGGCCTACAAATTATAGTGTATAATTTATTTTATTTTATGTTATTTTATCTTATCTTATTTTATAATCACACTGTATATACTTAAGTTCACACTAAGGTGACATGCAAATTCAGCTCAGGGTCCTTCTATAGAAAAGGGTTTGCGATCCCGGGCATACCCGAGCTACAACTTATATCTTGTATTGTCTTTAAGCTGTCCTACACTCTTTGTCCTCATTTCTCCGAAATTATTAGGGTAATCCGAGAATGTAGGAGAAACTATTTCTTATTTGTACTACTATATTTTCGCATTTATGGAGTTCAGGTTCTATTATTCCTACTCTATTAGTTTTTATTTTTCTTACTATCTGCATGTTTCTCTTTGCGTTAACTTAATTTTAATTAAATATTTTTAACATATCCATCACATAGGGGTCACCACATATATACTCACTAGAGGGATTATTATTTCATGAGGACTAGTTGTTACATTATGTCCTGGATATGGTAGATATGCCTTATACTTTACATTTATTCTTATTTTAATTATTAAATTATGTTCTCTGTCGGGTCAATGATGTTCAATATATGCTTACAGTTATACTATCTTTCTTTAGATTCTAAAAATTTTTTAACTACCTTTAATTGGTTTAGATTCAAATTACTTAATCTCTGAATAATTTTTATATACCTCAGCAGATATTGATCATTACAGAAACAGAGAACTCCTTGTCGTTTTTTGCCTTCAGTCTGGGTGGTTGGGGCCCCAGTTGAAGTCATCTAGATTGTGGGTAGAAAACGATAAGTTTTATGTACGTAATATATATATAATTTTTTTTTTATATATCCCTTGTGTTTCTTTAAATCCAGCTTGGTATTGTCTGCTTGAATTATCTTCTATATTATTATCTTCAATATTATACAAAATATTTTATATATATATATACAGGGTGTTTCAAAAATGATGGTCAATAATTTAAAGATGAAAAGTACAAACTAAAATAAGCAAAAAAGTCCCAGTGAACACCAGGCCATAAATGAACCATTTTTGAGATAATGCACATTTTCTCTTAAGATCCGCCACTGACTATGGGAGCACTAGTTTAGCAAAAAGCTGTGAATCCTTTGCTAAGGGTGGTTTTATTAAACATAAGATAATACATTTTTAATTTTTGGTTTGAATACCACAGGACTTTACAGATGTTACATGTCACAGGATGTTCTTTCTAACGCCCTTTCCTCAACATCAGGTGTGTGCTTCTGGGCCTACCTGCTCATACTCCATGTGCAAAGTGCCCATGTTCTCTAAGGTGATTTGTACCCTGATGAATGTGCACCTGTTGGGCTGCCTTTGGCGGGGAAATGTTTCTTGGTACAAACGTACAGCCTCCAGTGCACTGCCGTTGGCTTTACCATACATGAAGTGCATGTCCGCATAATCTTTGTTGCTGTAACCTCTTTCCATGTTGACTATCCTTTGACAAGTACTAGTATGCCTGCTATGTCTCAGAGCATTGAGAAAGAGGAAAGGGAGAGAATGAGCATAACATAACCTAAAAAAACAAGTCAGTAGTGGATCCCAACTAGAAATGTGCGATATCACGAAAACGATTCATTCACTTAAGGACTCATGTTTACTAGGCTTTTTTTGCATATTGCAGTTTGTACAGTTCACCTTTAAATTATTGACCATCACTTTTGAAACACTCTGTTTTTTTTTTTTTTGCTAGTGATTGGTGCATCAGCTTCTGTGGCCATAATGCACCTTCCAAAATTTTTGCACTACTCTGATCCAAGCCCGAGGCGGGATTTGAACCCACGACCTTTGGGTAGGTAAAGTACCCGGCTAGCCACGACCTGGCTAGCCGGGTACTTTACCTACCCGGCTAGCCAGGTCGGCACACTGTGTGTGTGTGTGTGTGTGTGTGTGTGTGTGTGTGTGTGTGAGTGAGTGAGTGAGTGATGATAACTTAATATTTATTTATTTTCCTAATTTTATTTTATGTTATTACATTCTAACTTTTAAGTCATTATTTAAATATAATTCAGTGGTAGTAGTGGGTTGATATGCAAAAAAGCAGCGCCTGTGCCACCATCTATTCTCCTTTTTCTGTTTATATAAGCTGGCTAAGCTTACATTATGTCAGTGGTGTGTCTCTGCTCTAGAGTGCTGTCTGTTCTATAGTTTATTTTTCGCTGCATAAGGACCACCGCTATGCAAATCCTCTGCATTTGTGGATCAATCGGAGGAAGAAGGGGTGGTTTGGTCCTTCGATCTTTCGCCTTTGTGACGATTTGTATAGTGATTGAAATGCAGCGATTCCATGACCATTATTGGCCTCGTGGTCCTCTGTCAATATGGGGCATAATGGTCAGTCTATATTTTGTTAATTTGTTTTCTTTTATTAGTTATTTTTAGTCCCTTTTTTGGTGATATTTCACCTTTTTTAGAACTGGTACCTTTCGGGGGGGTACTGCTAAATTATTATATAATTGGCATTATTTTAAATTGGATTTATTATTATTATTAATTGGATTTAAAGCTCTAAATTATTTGGGGACTTTCGGCTATGGTTTCTGTCTTGTTACTTTTACCTCCCCCTCCCAGTTGATTTATTTTTAATTTTATGTTAACTTTCACTCTACTGTTTTTTGCCATACTACTGGCTTATGTTTTATTTTTATATGAATTATTGGTTATATATATTTATATATAGAGAGAGAATATAAGTAATAAGTACAGGAGTGGTAATAAGAGAAATATATGATGGAATATAGACCTGGGTTACTAGTATGTAGAGTAGAAGGCACCCAACGACTATAAATAAATAAATGCTAGTTGGTTATGCTTTTTATGTGGAGAGAACAGCAGGTAGTGTAATCAACCAACGGGTTAGATAACATAGAAAGGCAGTCATAAAATAACACAATTCGAACCTGCAACAAAAAGTCAAAAACATATTATAAGTACTTAGTGCTGTACTTCAAATGATTTCAATGTTGTTAACGAGGGCTAGCTGTCAAAACCAATCAAAATGCAGCAAAAAGTAATGCCTCTGTTTTTAACATGAAATATACGTAGCAGATGGTAAAAAGATACAAGGCTTTTTAGTTTATTATTGATATTCTGAAGTCATGTTAATCGTAATGCTAATGTATATATCATGGCTGACCTGACAGAGCCGGAAAAATGATAGATAATAAGGAATATAGATAGTAAAGCAATACTAAAAATCATTGAAAGTTGAAATCACGAGATGGAGCAGACGGTCAGGAATTGTACTTACTGATTTTGCAAGCCTGAGAAGAGGGGACGGTGTCGTCTGGTGTGCTGCAGTGAGGGGAAAGAATGCTACGTGCGTGTTTCAATGACTATATGGTATGTGTGTAAAAGCGACCTCAGGCACTGGAAAGCAGTAAGATGTATGGGGTGAACGGGGGGGGATTAAACACAATGAGGCTAAGTGTCCCAGGATAGGGGAGAAGGCATAACATACAAAATAGCATCTTGATATTGCTTTTGAAACCAAATCGTGCAAAAGAAATAAAAGATAGGGATTCAGAACAGTAAAAAGTAGTGTGAAGATGAGAGGGATTAGTAGTGCTCGGGTAGTCCGGGGTTGATAGCCTGTTCCTGAAGTAGGCCCTGAATGTAATTTCTGGGACTGTCTCAAGTGTTTGTCAGTAATGTTAATAATGGCGGAGGTAGACCATTATATTACCATTTAGGTTTTATTACCAATCATGATGAAAATATAATTACATATATATATATATATATAAAAAATACTCCTATGATAACCAGTTGGTGGGCACAAGTTTTCTAGACTGTGAGACACCAAAAAGGTTAAGGGGTACTGCCTATACATTATTTACACAGCCTGGATGTAGAGGATGTCATTATGCTAGTATATTTGTAATATCTAGGGGTTGGTTAATTATATTCTTATATTTTAAGATTTGGAATGCTTTGTTGAAGTGGTAGTGAAGGTAGGCTGTCGGAAACTGATTGTTTAACAGCTTGTTATATAGGGTTATTATATTATGCTTTATTGAAATTGAAGGAGTCTCTTTTATTGTAGATGTCGATGGATGTTTGTGAGCTATTAATATTAATATTCAGATCTAGGTAGTTGTCATTGGTTTTTTCTAGAGTCAGTTCTAGAGGGTAAATGTTGGCAAACTGTTGTATGAAGTTGTTACAGTTTATTACCAGTAGGTCGTCAATGTTTCTGAACATATCCCCAGAGGCTCACATCTGGTGAGTATGGGCTTGGCGGGAAGGAGCAGCAGTGCGTAGCACACGCTTCTTGATTAGACCGGGGTTCGAGCCCGTGACCACCAAATACGGAGGATGCGGAAAGGTCAGGGAATGACCACCGCATATCCTGGAGCAATATGGCCTTAGTTGCTAATGCTCCTAAAAACCAAATAACAAACGTGGGCTTGGCACACCCAGGGTCCTGAGCTGGATATTATCATCATTCTTCTCTTTCTTGATGATTCCCTTTTACTTCTCTCTCTCTCTCTCTCTCTCTCTCTCTCTCTCTCTCTCAGGGTTACTTGGGAATTTTTTTTCGGCTGGTGCACCACAAGCCTCAGGCTTCCTTGCACCATATAGCTAATAATAATAAAAATACTTAATAGTTCAGTTGATAAAGCAGTTTTGGCATAGTATAAATAAAGGTTGGCCAGGACACAGCTGGCTGGACTACCCATTGGTGTACCTTTGATCTGTAGGTAGATGGTTCTTCCATCAGTAATATAGTTGTTTGCAATGCGGAGGTTGGTTAAGCTGTTCCAGAATGCTGGTTTGCAGTTTATCAAGTGATTGTAGTTATTGTACAGTTTGTCAAGAACTATTTTTAAGTTTGGTAGGTCTATGCTGGTGAAGAGGCTGTAAAAATCGTACGTTGATATACTGGTGATGTTGTTGGCTTTTAATGCTTCTATTACGGGCTGGTTGTTATAAATAATTCTGCTATTTGGTAATGTGTTTCAAAAGTAGTTCTAAAATCTTGCCTGGTTTGTGTGCATAGCTATGTTTACATATATATATATATATATATATATATATATATATATATATATATATATATATATATACAGTGGCGCATTAGCAACTGAGGCCATATTGCTCTGGGGATATGTGGTGGTCATTCCCTGACCTTTCCGCATCCTCCGTATTTGGTGGTCACAGGCTCGAACCCCGACCTTCACTATCCATAATCAACACAAATTCTGTTACAGCACTGGAATTTTTCTTGATGTCGTAAATTGTTGAAGTCCCCCACATTAAACCCTTTGGAGAGATTTCCTAAAATTTCACCTTTTCTAATTCTATTAATTTACATTTTATGTTGCAATGTTAAAACTCTGCGTTTTATTTTCGTTCACATTTTACCATAAAAAAAAACTGAGAAAAATAATAAATCACACAGTTTCAGACTGACATTATTCTTACTGAATCTGGAGCTAAACTAATCTGAAATTCACTCATGGTTTCCGAAAAAATCCAGGTCCTGTGACATTTTTCTAAAGCACATTTCTGAAGGTCACAATCATAAACAATAAAAAACAATTTGCAGTTTTCGGTTTATTAGGCTTTTTGTTTGTACAATCTATTATAAATGGGTAGTAAACTCAATCTTTTGCTTATTAGAATCAAAATTCAATTTGCAAACATGATCACTATAACCCGTGCTCACTGCACTACAGTTATTAATAAAAAAAAAAAAGAAGAAGAAAGATCAGCCTTTCAAATTTGTTCCGGATAACCGACATTCTACTGTATTAATATACCATGAAAATATTTGGTTTGAACATATTGAACATTATGTTAAAACAATTAAACATATTAGTTGCTTTGTTTTCCCAACATATTGGATATGAAACTTGAATACTCCTTTATTCAAACATATTCCATATTCAATATTTTTAGTTTTTCTATACCAGATGCCAATATTCTTCATAACAGAGTATATATCTCTTTGCAGGAGAAGTTCAACATTTATTAAATTTTAATAACAATTTTGTATAAATTATCCACACTAACCTTTGATGTCAATGTAGCAACTTCATTGACAAAGCGATTTCGGTCTCTTTGCAGCTGGTTAATTATTCGACAATGTTTTTCAGATTCAATTCTAAAAGTCTTTATATCTTGATCAAGAGCTTCCTTCAGCTGAGTCTGGAATTGCAGCTGATTTTGGTACTCTTGGATAACCTTTTCTGTATTCTGAAGGTTCTGTTTCAAAAATTAAATTCTATTACTACATATACCAGGTAGAGATCGTTGAATCAGTAATCTATACTTATATATGACTGCAGAATTTTCTACTTTTAAGAATTTTATTGTTGCCAAAATAGAAAGCAGGATGAAAGAGAAAGAAAAATCACAAAATCAAAGTAAAACAATAATGCCTAAACTGAAAGCACACTGTTTATTTTGAGAGTTTCTTCACATTCAGAATTTAAAGGTGAGAAATAAGTAATCATAAGTCACAGTCTGTGACTGTGACTTATGATTACTTATACCAACAGAAATATCCCTGTATCAGTTACCAGCAGGGTGGGCAACTCTGAAAAGAATTGTTGTTGGGATCCACAGGAAGCAAGTTTAAACAAATAACAGAGGCAGAATTTGATGATGGCACTTCTGATAATGAAAATAATCACTGTATGTTAAAACTGATGCATTCACGAGGGAGGGAAGAGAAAGAGACCTTAAAAGAACTGCTGGTTTTGCATTTAACCTTAGTAAGAAACACAAATGCAGAATGCTTCTGGTAATATAAATATTTTAAAAATAAAAACAAAATTACATAATTTAAAACTCATAATGTTTTCCTCACTATTGACACACGGACAGTCCAACACCCCAGGATCACAGTGGTGAACCCCAACCCAATCCCAGAAATATTAAATCCCCCATGCAACCTCTAGTGAAGGAAGGCATTTTGTCATAAACACGAATTTGGAATACAAATAAAGTACTATTAAAATGCGATAAAACAAGCCAACCAGGCTAGCCGGGTGGGTAAAGTGCCTGCCTGGCAACCCAAAGGTCGCGGGTTCGAATCCCGCCTCAGGCTTCAATCAGAGTAGTGCAAAAACCTTGGGAGGTGTATTATGGCCACAAAATCTGATGGGCCAACAACTAACAAAGGAAAAAAAAAAGCGCTAAAACAATAAAATTAAAGAATTCTTCCCTTAAGCGGACTAAAACTTTTCGACTAGTGTCATGTTCACAGGGTGGAATGAAACAAACAAAACATGTGTATGTTCGGAATCTTATAAATAGGAGATTAGTCTTTGATATGCATGCATTCAAATGACCACGAATCAGATATGAGAAATGGACAACGAACATTAATTGAGTTTTTTTTTGTATATTCATTTCTAAAGTCTCTGCAATCAATAACTTAGTATAATTATGTTGAATATTTAAAATTTTGGCTTCATTAAACAGGAATGTATGGTTTTCATTTATCACATGGAATGCTAGTTCTGATGCAGTCATATGTGATGCACGGACTGAAAACATCTGGTAGATCCAATGTAAGAAGAATCACAATCCTTACAAGAAATGTGGTAAACGAGGTCATGTGTTTGTTCGGAAGTCGATAGCACCGTGTGATTTTGAGTGTAGCATATAATTTACAGAGCAGTTTTGCTACTATTTGCATTTCTGTACCTCTAAAAAGGCTGTTAATTTGTCTATACCAGTGTTCAACATATGGCATTGAAATAAAATATTTTTTTATTAATCCTGTCATTATGTTTGTTATTGATTATTTTGTCTTTAGCTTCTAATTTAATACTATTGATAGAGGTAATTGGGTATCATCTATTTAGGAACCTATTCGTCAGTTCTATTTCTATCTGTAGGGCAAGTTGTGTGGAAGAGTATTTGAATGCATTTAAGAACTGGTTTAGCAAGATTGACCTTTTATATGAGTATGGGCGGTAGCTACTATAGTGTAGGAACATATCCCCGTATTCGTGGGCTTACAATAAATACTGAAATTAATATTTTTGCCCTCCCTCTTAAGTGTAAAGTTTAAAAAATTTATGGACTTTGTTTCTTGTTGTTCTATCTCCAGAGTAAATTTTAACCTAATGTGCATATTATAAAAGTTTGCAAAACTTTGTTTGTAGTGTCATTATCCGTTATAATGAGGATGTCATCGAGGTATCTTCCATAAAATGTGATTTTTGGTAAAAACTGTGTTAAATGTATATTTTCTAATCTATCTAAATACAACTCCGATATTAGGCCACTCAAGTTTAAACCCATAGGCAAACCGAAAATCTGTCTATAAATCTTATTTTCAAATTGGTTGGTTGGTTTGGATTTTATTCACGCATTAGCAACTAAGGCTATAATGCGCCAAGATCTTACTTTCAAATAAAATATAATTAGCCTCAACCAGTAACTTATTTGGCTCAAATATCTTTTTTTTGGGCAACTTCGTACTGTTAATGCTAATAGTGTGATTGTTTAATAAACCCCCAATTACATCCAGCGCATATATTACATTAACATTAGTGTATAATGAAACTACATTAAGGGAAAATAATTTAACTCCTCCCTCAATTTTACAGTCTTTTAAATTTGTATATAAGGTATCATAATTCTTTATACTATATTTTAATACCTGTCAAAAAAGTTTTATAATCCAATATAAATGTGTCGCCAAGGCCGAAAAAGCAGAATTTTTTTATGATACTATAGGCTGAATAGGGTGTCCGGGTTTGTGTAGTTTTACTTGTCCAAAGAGAATAAGTACATCATTTGTTCTAGCTTTTAGTTGCTTCAGTTGTGCCATTGATTTTAGAGGTAAAGAAATGCAAATAGTAGCAAAACCAGTCCGTAACACAAAAATCACATGGTGCTAGTGACTTCCGAACAAACAAATGACCTCGTAGTAGTAGTGGCATGTGATGCAAGAAAGCATGTGTATGAGCTTATGCAGCATCAGCCAAAAAAAAAAAAAAAAATATCACACCATTCCCTCCAAATGCCTGTCCAGTTACTCCTTAAATTTATTCAACCTATCAACTTGAACAACGACAGATGGAAGTTTGTTCCAGCAATTAACCACCCGCTGGCTAAAGGCAAATTTCCGCACATCTATTCTACATCTGTCTTTTCTTAATTTGAATTTATGCCCCCTTAGGTTCATAATCTGAACAAGTGGAAGGATCCCATCAGAATTTAGCGTGCTCAACCCATTCAAGGCCTTATACACCTCAATCATATCACCGCACAGGTGCCTAGTCTCCAGCCACTGCAATTTGCAGAACTTAAGCCTCTCTTGGTAAGAGGATCCCTTCATTCCCCTCACCAATCTTGTTGTCCTTCTCTGTACCCGCTCAAGTAAATCTACATCCTTCCTAAAATGAGGCCTCCAGACCTGTACGCAGTACTCAAGGCGTGGCCTGACCATTGCCTTATACAGAGGGATAATCACCTCCTTTTCCCTGCTAGCAAAATTCCTATATATCATTGACAAAACCCCATGACCTGCCCTGGCAGCCTGTCTGCATTGCTCAGAAAACTTCATATCTGCCTGCACAATTACTCCCAGGTCTTTTTCATTTTCTACCACCTTAAGTGTAGTACCACACAGTTGGTACGTTTCTCTGGGGTTACTTCTACCCATATGCAGTATTAGTATTAGTATTAGTATTAGTAACGGCCGTATGGTGCAAGAAAGCCTATGGCTTATGCTGCACCAGCCAAAAAAAAAAAAAAAAAAAAAATCCGAACAAAACAATGATAAAAACAAAAATTAAATAAATAACTAAATAATAATAATTAATAAATAAATAAAGTAAAAAAAAAAATAAAAAGGAAATTAAACCTTTCAACCTATGCGCTTCCCTTACCCGAAAGTACTATCCAGATGACCTTTGAATTTCCCCAAACTGTCGGCCTCTACCACCCATGAAGGCAACTTATTCCAGTAATTTATAACTCGCTGGCTAAAATAAAACTTCCTGCAGTCCAATCTAAACATTTCCCCGCGTAACTTGAATTTATGTCCCCTAGTTCTAGCATCATTTATAATCTTGAAAATTTTGTCCTCATTCATTTTACTGATGCCTCTCAGAGCCTTAAACACCTCAATCAAATCTCCCCTAAGGTGTCTAGTTTCCAAACTCTGCAACCCACATATTCGAAGTCTTTCTTCATACGGACGCCCTTTTGCCGATCTCACCAGGCGAGTTACCCTTCTTTGCACCCTTTCAAGAAGCTCGATGTCTTTCTTTAGGTGCGGTCTAACAAAAGCCTTATATAATGGGATTATCACGTCCCTATCTCTACTTGCAAAAGTTCGATAGATCATCGATAGGACACCATGGGCCTTCCTTGCAACCTGTTTACAATGCTCAGAGAATTTCATGTCTGACCGTATCGTAACACCCAAGTCCCTTTCCTCCAGTACTGGGTTTAGTTGAACTCCACCAAGTGAATAAGTTATTTTGGGATTACTGTTTCCCAGGTGTAATACCTTACACTTTGTTGGATTAAAGCACAGCTGCCATTTTTCTGACCATTCTTGAAGTCTATCTAGGTCTCTCTGAAGAAGCTCAGCTTGACAGTGATCATTAACTACTCTACCAATTTTAACATCATCTGCAAATTTAGACATCACGCCCTCTATCCCTTCATCAATGTCGTTTATGAAAATTAAAAACAGCAGTGGTCCTAATACTGATCCTTGGGGAACCCCACTTCTTACATCAACCCAATCTGAGGAATAGCCATTTATCACAACCCTCTGCCTCCTGCCCTGAAGCCATCCTTCTATCCATCTAAGGATTTTTCCAGTGATTCCAACCTGTTCCAGCTTATAAAGCAACCGCTCATGTGGGACTGAGTCAAAAGCTTTGCTGAAATCTAAATAAACAATGTCGAAATTATTCCCTAAATCCAGCTCATGAGTGACCCTTTCGAAATAGCGAACCAGATTTGTTAAACATGATTTTCCCTTTACAAAACCATGCTGAGTATCCTTGAGAATTTCAATTCGATCCAAATGATCCTGAATTCCACCCTTGATCAATGCCTCCATGATTTTCCTTACTACTGAAGTCAGACTGACAGGTCGATAATTTCCCACTTCACTTTTAGAGCCACCCTTATGTATGGGAGATACATTTGCACTTTTCCAATCCAAGGGAATCTCCCCAGAGTCTAGTGATGCTCGCATAACCAGCCTCAGTGGTTCAATGCACTCGCTTGCCGCCTCTCTCAAGATTATAGGGTATATTCCATCAACTCCAGGAGCCTTACTAGTCTGTAGGCTTGAAAGTTTTTTCATTAAATAATCTTGCGAAATTTCAATATCATTAATTACATATTTTTTAACTTCGCTCCCACAATTTCCCATTGCCACAAAAGGCTTTTCATTTGTAAATATCGATGCAAAATAACTGTTGAGTTCATCTGCAACGGCAAAACAAGTAACCCCAGAGAAACGTACCACACAGTTGGTACGTTTCTCTGGGGTTACTTCTACCCATATGCAGTACTTTGCATTTGTCAGGATTAAACTTCAGTTGCCACTTCTTAGCCCATCTGCCCAAATTATCTAGATCCTGTTGCAGTAGCACACTGCCATTACTGTCATTAACAACCCTGCCAACCTTTGTATCATCTGCAAACTTTGACATTAAGCCTGATATACCTTCATCAATATCATTGATAAATATACAAAAAAAAAAGTTGGCTCAACACCGAACCCTGTGGGACTCCACAGGGTTCAATGTCATCTACCACATTTCTTGTAAGGATTGCGATTCTTCTTACATTGGGTCTACCAGATGTATTTTAAACTCGAGGGTTAAGCAACATGAAGCATCAGTCCATGCATCACGTGCGAATGCATCAGAACTAGCATTCCATGCGATAAATGAAAATCACACATTCCTGTTTAATGAAGCCAAAATTTTTAATATTCAACATAATTATACTAAGTTATTGATTGCCGAGACTTTAGAAATTAAAATACAAAAAAACTCAATTAACATTCGTTGTCCATTTCTCATATCTGTTTCGTGGTCATTCAAATGCATGCGTACCAAAGACTAATCTCCTATTTATAAGATTCCGAACATACACATGTTTCGTTACTTTCATTCCATCCTGTAAACATGACATTAGTTGAAAAGTTTTAGTCTGCTTAAGGGAGGAATTCTTCAATTTCATTGTTTTATCTCATTTAAATAGTCTTTTTATTCGTATTCCAAATTTACGTTTATGACAAAATGTCTTCCTTCACACGAGGTTGCATGGGGGGGATTAATATTTCTGGGATCGGGTTCACCGCTGTGATCCTGGGGTGTTGGACTGTCTGTGAGTCAATAGTGAGGAACATATTATGAGTTTTAAATTATTTTAAATTATGTAATTTTGTTTCAACAAATCATTTCGCAATTTATTCGCATAAGAAAATTTGGTAAAGAAGAAATCCTACTGACTGAATAAAAGGTAAAACCTTGTTTATTTTTAAAATATTAATAGAATGTAGGAAACATTGAGCATATGTAAGCTCTCATTTATGTGGTAATATAAATGGAAGTTTAAACAAATCAAAACTGTGGAATTTAATTACACTATAAGTTACAAATAGCCAAGAAGTTAGGACCAATTTGTTCTTTGGTACTATTAAGGTGAATCAATTTAAAATGTCTAAATTTAAATTATGCCATCATGAGTGTAAATTTAGGAACTGACACTAGCATTAGTAGAGGCATATGATGCAAGAAAGCAAGCTTATGCAGCATCAGCCAGAAAAAAAAAAAAAAAACTTCCACTTCACCCCCCCATTTGTTCGAAATACCTGTCCAGCTGAGCCTTAATTTTATTTAGGCTATCAACTTCCACAACAAGGGATGGAAGTCTGTTCCACCAACCAACTACCCACTGGCTAAAGACAAATTTCCGGACATCTATATTACATCTGTCTTTACTCAAATTGAATTGCCCTCTCAGGTGATTATTATGAGCAAGAGGCAGAATCCCATCAGCATTGAGCATGCTCAAACCATTCAAGGCTTTATACACCTCTATCAGATCACCTTGCTGTTGCCTAGTCTCCAGACACTGTAATTTGCAAAACTTAAGCCTTTCTTCGTAAGAGCAACCCTTTGTTCCATTCACTAACCTTGTTTCCCTTCTCTGTACTCGTTCCAGCAGCTCTACATTCCTTCTTGAAATGAGGCCTCCAGACCTGTATACAGTACTCAAGGTGTGGCCTGACCATTGCCTTATACAAGGGAATAATTCACCTCCTTATCCCTGCTAGAAAAATTCCTCTATATCATTGATAAGACACCATGAGCTACTCTTGCAGCCCGTCTGCACTGCTCAGAGAACTTCATATCTGCCTGCACAATTACCCCCAGGTCCTTTTCATTCTCTACCAATGTCAGTGTAGTACCACAGAGTTGATACGTTGCTCTGGGGTTGCTGTTTCCCATGTGTGCTACTTTACATTTGTCAATGTTAAACTTCATTTGCCACCTCTCAGCCCATCTGCTCAACCTTTCCTGATCCTGTTGCAGCAGCATAGCATCAGTAGTGTCCTTTACAACTATGCCAACTTTTGTATCGTCTGCAAACTTGGACTAAGCTTGATATACCATCATCAATATTATTTATAAATACAGAAAACAATAATGGACCCAACACTGACCCCTGAGGGACTCCACTAATAACATTAGCCCACGATGAGCAGTGTCCATTGATTACCAATCTCTGTCTTCTCCTCCTCAACCACCCCTTTATCCATAGCAGCAATTTGCCTCCAATGCCACACTGCTCCAATTTGTGCAGCAGTCTTCCATGTGCAACAAATATCAAAAGCCTTTCTAAGATCCAAGTATATAATAGCAAAGTTATTCCCTGCATCCAGTTCTATTGTGACTGCATCATAGTAGCCAATCAAATTGGTCAGGCAAGACTTCCCCTTAACAAAACCATGCTGTGTCCGATCTATAACTGAAGTCTTGTCTAGATGATCCTGCAGTGCTTCCTTAAACAGTGCCTCCATTAATTTTCCTGGAACAGAAGTTAAACTCACAGGTCTATAATTGCTTGTGTCAGCCTTTGATCCTCCTTTGTGAATTGCGGTCACATTTGCACATCTCCAGTCTATGTGTACCTCCCCTGAGTCCAAGGAAGCTCTCAAAATTATGGCTAAGGGTTTGCTTACTTCCTTTGCTGCCTCCTTTAATATAACTGGATAGATCCGATCCACCCCAGGTGCCTTTCTTGTATTTATCTTCAACAATTTCTCCTCCACTTTACTCTCAGTTATTACAAGTATCTAGCTTACTGCCAGAGTTGAATACACCTCTGGCATTCCCCTCGCTGAATAACTCCTCATGTGTGAATGTCGATGCAAAATATTCATTTAGTTTGTTAGCTACCTGAGCAGTATCATCAATAGTTGAACCATCGATATCAAGTGGACCAATCTGATTCATCCCCTTCCTTCTAGAGTTTACATAAGAAAAGTACTCTTTACTGTTTTTCATTGCATCCTTTGCCAAAGATTTCTTGTAATCTGCCTTCGCCTGCCTAACCTCCTTTGTAACTTGGTTGCAGATCAACTTATATCTATCATAGGCTTCTGTGTCACGTGTTAATTTATATGTATTTAGGTGGGTCGGAAAACTGCTAGCTTGGGTGATACAGAGACTAATAGATTAATAGTAGCCGCTGGCAGAGGTGAAAGTGATTCTTGCACCACTTCTATTGAAATGCAATTGAGCAGCAGCCTGGAAAGCAAGGCAATGGGGATTTCCAGGACTGCTGGGAGTCATAGTGGAACAAGAAAATACATGGGCTGTGTTAGGGTAACTAAGTGAAGAAACAGGTGCATGTATACTTGCATGTACACCAATGCTAGGAGTATAGTAAATAAATTTGATGAGCTTGAAGTGCTAGTCAAGGCATCAAAGGCAGATATTGTTTGGATGTCATAGACGTGGTGTCAAACAGACATAAGCAGTGCAGAATTAGAATTTGGGAGTACAATGTGTACAGGAAGGATAGACAGGACAGGAAGATTGGAGGGATTATGCTGTTAGTTAAGAAACACATAAAATCTAAGGAAGTGCATCCAATTGATGTTGGTGGACAGCTGTTTGGTGTGACATAAGCACTGGGAAAGGAAAAATGAGAGTAGGTGTGTGTTATAGGCCTAATGAATCTGATGAGTATGATGAGCAGTTGTGCAGAGAAATAGAGTGGGCCAGTAAATCAGAGAGTCTTATAATGGGGGATTTTAATTTCCCAGAGATTGACTGGAATTTGCAGGTTGGTCACTCACATGCTAGCAAGGCTTTTGTGGATTTATTGGATGATTGTTTTCTATAGCAGCATGTCCGGAAGGCAACTAGAGGGAGTAATACTCTTGATCTAATTATCAGTAGTGATTCTTCATGCATTAAGAATCTGCAGATAACGGAACCACTAGGTGGCAGTGATCACAGTGTGCTGAAGTGCGATATACTCAAAGAGGTAACTACCATCAGGAATAAAGGGAAGGGTTTTTGCTTTCGTAAAGGTGACTACGATGGTCTGAAACAGTATTTAAATTCTATACAGCGGGACCAACTGATGATGTTACCAACAGCAAATTCAAAATGGGAAGTATTCAAAGAATTAATCTTGGAAGCTACTAGGCTTTTCATACTAACTAAGAAATATTGTTCAAGATTTAGTGCTAAATGGATGTCAGATGAACTAATTAGACATGTGGCAGAGAAAAAAAATGCATGGGATAAATATTAAATAACAGGTGACACAGAAGCCTATGATAGATATAAACTGGTCTGTAACCAAGTCACAAAGGAGTTTAGGAAGGCAAAGGCAGATTATGAGAAATCTTTGGCGAAGGATGCAAAAAAAAACAGCAAAGAGTTCTTTACTTATGTAAACTCTAGAATCAAGGGGATGAATCAGATTGGTCCACTTGATATTGATGGTTCAACTGTTGATGATCTTGCTCAGGTAACTAACAAACTGAATGAATATTTTGCATCTACATTCACATGAGGAGTTATTCTGGGAGGGAAATGCTAGAGGTGTATTAAACTCAGGCAGTAAGCTAGATAATCTTGTAATAACTGAGAGTAAAGAGGAGGAGAAATTATTGAAGATAAACATAAGAATGGCACCTGGGGTGGATGGAATCTATCCAGTTATATTAAAGGAGGCAGCAAAGGAAGTAAGCAAACCCTTAGCCATAATTATGAGAGCTTCCTTGGACCCATCGACAGGAGATGTGCAAATGTGACCTCCAATCCACAAAGGAGCATCAAGGGGAGACACAGATAATTACAGACCTGTTAGTTTAACTTCTGTTCCAGGGAAATTAATAGAGACACTGGTTAAAGAAGCATTGCAGGATCATCTACACAAGACTTCAGTCATAGCTCGGATACAGCATTGGTTTGTTAAGGGGAAGTCTTGTCTGTCCAATTTGATTGGATAGTATGATGTAGTCACGAAGGAACTGGATGCAAAGAATAATTGTGATATCATATATTTGGATCTTAGAAATGCTTTTGATATTACTGTTGCACATGGAAGACTGCTGCACAAATTGGAGCAGTGTGACATTGGAGGCAAATTGCTGCTATGGTTTAAAGGGATGGTTGAGTGAGAGAAGACAGAGAGTGGTAATCAATGGACACTGCTCTTTGTGGACTAATGTTATAAGTGGAGTCCCCCAGGTTTCAGTGTTGGGTCCATTGTTGTTTTCTGTATTCATCAATGATATCGATGATGGTATATCAGGCTTAATATCCAAGTTTGCAGACGAACAAAGGTCAGCAGGGTTGTTAATGACACTAATGACAGTACGCTGCTGCAACAATATCTAGAAAAGTTGAGCAGATGGGCTGAGAGGTGGCCACTAAAGTTTAACATTGACAAATGTAAAGTACTGCATATGGGAAGCAGTAACCCCAGAGTATCGTATCAACTGTGTGGTACTACACTGACAGTGGTAGAGAGTAAATAGGACCTGGGGTAATTGTGCAGGCAAATATGAAGTTTTCTGAGCAGTGTAGATGGTCTACAGAGTAGCTCATGATGTCTTGTCAATGATATACAGGAATTTTTCTAGCAGGGATAAGGAGATGATTATCAGGCCACACCTTGAGTACTCTATACAGGCCTGGAGGCCTCATATTAAGAAGGATGTAGAGCTGCTGGAATGAGTACAGAGAAGGGCAACAAGATTAATGAATGGAACAAAGCTGTGCTCTTACGAAGAAAGGCTTAAGTTTTGCAAATTACAGTGTCTGGAGACTAGGCACCAGCGAGGTGATCTGATAGAGGTGTATAAAGCTTTGAATGGTTTGAGCATGCTCAATGCTGATGGGATTCTTCCTTTTGCTCAGAATAATCACCTGAGAGGAAATAAATTGAAATTGAGGAAAGACAGTTGTAGGATAGATATGTGTTTAAGTTTGCCTTTAACCAGCAGGTGGTTGATTGCTGGAACAAACTTCCATCTGTCGTAGAAGTTGATAGCCTTAACAGATTCAAGGCAGAACTAGACAAACATTTGAAGCGAGTGGTGGGTGAAATTAGAAGGGACTGTGTGTGGTTTTTTTTTTTTTTTTTTGGCTGATGCTATATAAACTTGCTTTCTTGCATCATGTGCCCTTGCTAATGCTAATCGATAATTTGGTCCATATTTAGCACAATGTTTGAAATTACTCATCTCATGTCATCTTCTGGATCAAGTCTGGAATGCTGTTTTGTTATTATAGCTGTTAATTTTGAGAAACCAACCTCAAATAAATATATATACCCGAAAGGTAGCAATGTTTGTATTACCAATTTCGATAATTTTGGATACTCGTCTCGAAGAGAATGCCAAAAAGTTTCCCAAGTAGTTTTGAAAAGAGCACGTAATGCTTCGTCAGACAACAGGTTGATAAGATCTTCCTTTTGCTGAATTACCATTCAGCAAACAAATAAATAATAATTTTGGGACAAAAAGAAATATCAAAAGCAAAGGGATCATGAATCCAATACAACTTTTTTTCTGGAGATACATTAAATCATTTGGAAAAATTCTTAATTAGCATTGTTAGGTGGGTGGCAATGATATCCCTAAATTATAAAATGTCAATATTATAACAAAATCAGAAAAGCATGGGAACATTTCAGCATTATTATGCTCAAATACAGATTTCCAAAGATTAAGTTTCCCTTTGAAAGTTTCTATTTTATCACTGAGTATTAATATATTTCTTAACTATCCTTAAAGACTTAAATTTAAATCATTAAGCTTGTCAAATATATCAATAAGGGAACTAAGTTTTCCACGCCATTTTTGATTTGTAAACAATTGAGCAAGGTTCTGATTTTTATCCGATAAAAACAAAACTTGATAATGTTGATCACACTTATCGCATCTTTCAAACCTTCGTGAAAAGCAATTTGCATTTCTTTTGCTACTAATGTTTCCCTATATACTGTATGATGCAATGAGTCAAAACTATATTTGGAGAAATTTCCTTTACTTTGCCTTTTAATCCTTTATTTTATCCTGTTAATGCAGCTGCACCATCAGTACAAATCGCAAAGCAGTTGTTCCACTTTAGAAAATATTCGTTTGAAAGAAAATATTTATAACATCAAAAATCTTGCCCATTGTTCTTCCTTCCAAAGCTTTGCAAAATAGAAAATTCTCCAAAATATCTCCCTCGTAGCAGTATCTGACATACACAATAAGTTCAGCAAGGTTTTAAATATCTGTGAATTCATCTAACTGTATTGTAAAAATTGGACTTTCTCTGAATCAATTTAATAAATTGAATTTTATGTTGTTTGCGATAACTGTGTCCCTGGATAGAGGAATGGTATTTAAATCATTGCTGTACTTTTCTCCATGCATAATTGAAATCATTTTTATTGCAGCAGGGAGAACAAGGGATTCAACAATAGTATGTGATTTCAAATTTTTTCCTATTAAATATGAAACTTCCAACGATGCTCTTAAAGCTTTATAAGGAACTGCAGTGTTTCTTCATGAAAGATTTCAGACCTTGTGTGGTGCCGGCATGTCTTTTGAACAAGGATTCATTTTTTTCATTATTGCTGAATGTTTCGTATGTAAGTGTCTTTTGAATTTAATAGGTTTCATGCTTTCATTAGCCAGTTTTTCTTAACATATTATGCGTGCAGGACGTTGCTCATCAACAATAACACTGTAAGTAAAGCCATACTTCATAAATTCTTCTTGATATTTTCTATTCTTTTTGATTTGAAATATGATAGCTCTCTACCAGAATCTGGTGGTTGTACTACAGTTGAAATAATGTTAATGTCCAAATTTTCACATGACAATTTCTTGCCCTTTCAGCTTCTGATGTATCTGTAGCAACATTATTGTCGTCACTCCTCGACTGTTTTGTTCTGATTACCCAACTGCCCATGGTAAAATATATAAAAATGTATATATTTTTTTCTTCTTAAAAACAACCATAATATAAAAAACAGCAGAAGAATGAAAACCACATCCAAGTTGACATGAAAGCACCCAATTACGAAGCAGAATAAAGCATGCGTGCAACAGACTGCCATATGAATGCTATTTATGAATATATGAATGCAACAGAATGCTATTTACTGCCATAGCATATTCGCACCTCTGGCCTTTGGGCAATTTCAGAAATTTTTGCTGTAGGAAGCACAAATTAAGAGCTAGAGGGATAACGGTTCAGCAATTGAGTAGTACTGAAAAGTATTAATACATACTGAGCAGTCACACTAGTCAGCTGCTTTCTGTGTGTTCATAGCCAGTGAGCAAATTAAGACATATTATCCACAAGGACAACAAGTAAGAAAGTCACCTACATAACACCTAAAACCACCCTAAAAAATAAAGAGTGGCAATAGGGCTCATTCGTATCTCAGAATTCATTCGAGTAGTAAGGTCTCTACTACCTACAGTACTGAAAAAGTAATTTTAACAACAGTTTTTTTGGCTTTCATGTACACAAAAACTAATTTTTTTTAAAAAATTGCTGCGACCCCTTTAATTTATCATGCAACTCCTCTGGGGATCGTGCCCTATAGGTTGGCACTACTGCCTTAGACCTCAATCAAAGTACCTTGCAGGGGTCTGGTCTCCAGATGCTGCAATTTGTAGAACTTAAGTCATTCTTGGTAAGAGTACCCCCTTTGCTCCCCTCATCAATCTTGTTGCCCTTCTCTGTACTCGCTCTAGCAACTTTACATCCTTCCTAAAATGAGGATCTGTGTGCAGTACTCCAGACCTGTATGTGGTACACAAGGTGTGGCCTGACCATTGCCTTATACAAAGGGATAATCACCTCCTTATCCCTGCAAGAAAAATTCCTGTATATCATTGACAAGGCCCCATGAGCTGCTCTGGCAGCCAGTCTGCACTGGTCAGAAAACTTAATATCTGACTGCACAATTACCCCACAATTTCATTCTCCACTACCCTGAGTGTAGTACTACACAGTTGGTACATTTTCTGAGGTTACTTCTACTCATATGCTGTACTTTGCATTTATCAACGTTAAAACTTCAGTTACCACTTCTCAGCCCAAATGTCCAACTTTTCTAGATCCTGTTGCAGTAGCATATTGTAACAACTGTCATTAACAACCCAGCCAACCTTTGTATCATCTGTTAACAACAATGGACCCAACACCAAACTCTGGGGGACTCCACTAAAAACATTAGTCCACAAAGAGCGGTGTCCATTGATTACCACTCTGTCTTCTCCCACTCAACCATTCTTTTATCCATTGTATCAACTTGACCTTAATGCCATACTGCTCCAATTTGTAAAGTAGTCTTCCATGTGCAACAGTATCAAAAGTTTTCCTGAAATCCAAGTATATGATATCAAAATTATTTTTTGCATCCAGTTCCTTTGTGACCACATCATAGTATTCAATCAAATTGATCAGACAAGACTTCCCCTTAACAAACCCATGCTGTTTCTGAGCTATAACTGCAGACTTGTCTAGATGATGTGCAATGCTTCTTTAACCAGTGACTCCATTATTTAGCTCGGAACAGAAGTTAAACTAACAGGTCTGTAATTATTTGTGTCACCTTTCGATCCCCCTTTGTGAACTGGGGAAACATTTGCACATCTCCAGTCCAAGGATGCCCTCATAATTATGGCTAAGGGCCTGGTTACTTTCTTTGCTACCTCCTTTAATATAATTGGATACATCCCATCCACCCCAGGTGCCTTTCTTATGTTTAACTTCAATAATTTCTCCTCAACTTTGTTCTCAGTTATTACAAAATCATTTCGCTCCCTGTTAGAGTTTAATAAGCTTCTGTCCTCCACTTCCCTAGAGAATTCCTCGTGTGTGAATGTAGATGCAAAATATTCATTCAGTTTGTCAGCTATCTCAGCAAGATCATCAAAAGTCAAACCATCAATATCAAGTGGGCCAATCTAATTCATATCCTTCCTTCTGGAATTTACATAAATAAATTCTGGAAGTTACATAATAATAATAATTTATTTATCCCTATTTTATGTTACACGTTTTTGGGAGATAACAGCAAAAAGGAAGGGAGAATACATAAGCCAATGGCTTTTTAGGGGGTGTTCCCTTAAAAAAATTATAAATATACAAATATACAATTGAAAAATGTACAGTTCTGAAATTATACAGGTAATGTTCAACAGGAAAGACAAATAAATTGGAGTTTTTTTTTTTTGTACATTTCTTTACAGAAGATTTCAAAAAGCATCACTACTTATAACATCATTGTGGACATTTTTACAATTAAATGAGGAGAGAAAAGAAAAAATGATGAGAAACATGCACAGAAATTTACAAACTATTTGCCAACTGTTTCCTTTAACATTTGTACATTATTTCCATGTTGGTGTTTTTAAAATCGAGGAGTTGAGTGGAAGGTGATTTGAATCAGACATCCCTGGTGATGTGTTCAATTAGTAGTTAGCATTAGCATTAGCATTAGTAGAGGCATTTGATGCAAGAAAGCAAGCTTATGCAGCATCAGCCAAAAAAAAAAAAAAAAAGTAACATAAATAAATAAAAATAACCACTTCCACTTCACCCCTCTGTTCGTTCGAAATACCTGTCCAGCTGAGCCTTAAACTTATTTAGGCTATCAACTTCCACGACAAGGGATGGAAGTCTGTTCCACCCACCAACCACCCGCTGGCTAAAGGCAAATTTCCGCACATCTATCCTACATCTGTCTTTCCTCAATTTGAATTTATGCCCTCTCAGGTGATTTTTCTGAGCTAGAGGAAGAATCCCATCAGCATTGAGCATGCTCAAACCATTCAAGGCTTTGTACACCTCTATCAGATCACCCCGCTGGTGCCTAGTTTCCAGACACTGTAATTTGCAAAACTTAAGCCTTTCTTCGTAAGAGAACCCCCTTGTCCCATTCACCAATCTAGTTGCCCTTCTCTGTACTCGTTCCAGCAGCTCTACATCCTTCCTGAAATGAGGCCTCCAGGCCTGTATACAGTACTCTAGGTGTGGCCTGACCATTGCCTTATACAAGGGAATAATCACCTCCTTATCCCTGCTAGAAAAATTCCTATATATCATTGACAATACACCATGAGCTACTCTTGCAGCTCGTCTGCACTGCTCAGAGAACTTCATATCTGCCTGCACCACCACCCCCAGGTCCCTTTCATTCTCTACCACTGTCAGTGTAGTACCACAGAGTTGATACGTTGCTCTGGGGTTGCTGTTTCCCATATGTAGTACTTTACATTTGTCAATGTTAAACTTCATTTGCCACCTCGAAGCCCATCTGCTCAACCTTTCCAAATCCTGTTGCAGCAGCATAGTGTCAGTAGTGTCCTTGACAACCCTGCCAACCTTCGTATCGTCTGCAAACTTGGACATTAAGCCTGATATACCATCATCAATATCATTTATAAATACAGAAAACAATAAAGGCCCCAATACTGAACCCTGAGGGACTCCACTAATAACATTAGTCCACGATGAGCAGTGTCCATTGATTACCACTCTCTGTCTTCTCCCCCTCAACCACCCCTTTATCCATAGCAGCAACTTGCCTCCAATGCCACACTGCTCCAATTTGTGCAGCAGTCTTCCATGTGCAATAGTATCAAAAGCCTTTCTAAGATCCAAGTATATAATATCAAAGTTATTCCCTGCATCCAGTTCTTTTGTGACTGCATCATAGTATCCAATCAAATTGGTCAGGCAAGACTTCCCCTTAACAAAACCATGCTGTGTCCTAGCTATAACTGAAGTCTTGTCTAGATGATCCTGTCACCAGTGCCTCCATTAATTTTCCGGGAACAGAAGTTAAACTCACAGGTCTATAATTACTTGTGTCAGCCTTTGATCCCCCTTTGTGAATTGGGGTCACATTTGCACATCTCCAGTCAATGGGTACCTCCCCTGAGTCCAAGGAAGCTCTCATAATTATGGCTAAGGGTTTGCTTACCTCCTTTGCTGCCTCCTTTAATATAACTGGATAGATCCCATCCACCCCAGGTGCCTTTCTTGTGTTTATCTTCAACAATTTCTCCTCCACTTTGCTCTCAGTTATTACAAGATTCCCTAGCTTACTGCTAGAGTTGAATACACCTCTGGCATTCCCCTCGCTGAATAACTCCTCATGTGTGAATGTCGATGCAAAATATTCATTTAGTTTGTTAGCTACCCGAGCAGGGTCATCAACAGTTGACCCATCGATCTCAAGTGGACCAATCTGATTCATCCCCTTCCTTCTAGAGTTTACATAAGTAAAGAACTCTTTGCTGTTTTTCTTCGCATCCCTTGCCAAGGATCTCTCGTAATCTGCCTTCGCCTGCCTAACCTCCTTTGTAACTTGGTTACAGATCAACTTGTATCTATCATAGGCGTCCGTGTCACGTGTTAATTTGTATGTATCCCATGCATTTTTCTTCTCTGCCATATGCCTCATTAGTTCATCTGACAACCATTTAGGCCTAAACCTTGAACAATATTTCTTAGTTGGTATGTAAAGCCTAGTAGCTTCCACAATAAGTTCTTTGAATGCTTCCCATTTTGAATTTGCTGTTGGCAATATCATCAGTTGATCCCACTGTATAGAATTTAAATACTGTCTCAGTCCATTGTAGTCGCCTTTACGAAAGCAATAACCCTTCCCTTTACCCCTAATGGTAGTTACCTCTTTGAGTAACTCCCACTTCAGCACACTGTGATCGCTGCCACCAAGTGGTTCATTTATCTGCAGATTCTTAATGCATGAAGAATCACTACTGATAATCAAATCAAGAGTATTACTCCCTCTAGTTGCCTCCCGAACATGCTGATGTAGAAAACAATCATCCAATAAATCCACAAAAGCCTTCCTAGTTTCTTGAATTGATTTAGTGAAGTGACAATTTTGATTTTTGCAGGAAGTTTGTTCCAGGTTTTAGCACCTCTGTATTTTATGCTTTTCTGACCTATGACTTCAGGTTGGCTTCATTTCTTAGATTGTATGATATTTCTTCTTCGTCTGTGGTTATGAAAAAGGATCTGAAGAGAGGAGGAAAGTCTGCTGTCTTCATAGCATTGTAAACAAGGATTGCCTCGGCTTTCTACAATAGCTGGTAGATGCTTAGGAGTCTCACTTCCTTGTATCTTGAACTAACCGAAGCGTTCCAGGGAAGGCCCAAAATTGAACGAACGCATCGATTGAGAATGGAGTTGATTCTCGCGAGGTTTTCTTGGCTGGTGGTACCCCATGAGATGATTCCATAGGTGAGGTGCGGCTGAATTAAAGAGAGGAATACTTGTCTGAGAAGAGAAGGAGACACCCAGGCAGAGGCCCTGGCGAGTATTCCCGCTAGTGACGAAGTTTTCTTTCGTAGGGTTATCATTTGTTTTGCCCAACTTAGCTTATCATCTAGCCAGATTCCGAGAAACTTGGTTTCATTCACCCTTTCAAGTTGTTTTTCTTTGTATGTTACATCTAACTCAATATTTAGTGGTTTGTTTTTCGTTCTAAACACCATATATTTTGATTTTTCTGGATTCAGTATAAGCTGATACTTTTGAAGCCAATTATACATCACAGAAAGCAAGGCAGGGATTTTGAGTTGGAGCTCATTAGGGTCTTTATCTGTGATTAGGATGGAAATATCATCGGCATACGCTACTAGGTGAGAAGATGGAAGAAGAGAGAGAAATTCATTGATGTAAAGAACAAATAGGATAGGTCCAAGAAGTGAGCCTTGAGGTACTCCCCTAGAGAAATAACAGATGTCAGAGTATGACTGATTTGTTCTTACGACAAACGGCCGATTGGTAAGGTAGTTTTCAAGGAGAAGGTTAATTTTCCCTCTCAAGCCAAGGTTATTGAGTTCGTTAAGTAGAATAGTATCGTTTATGCAATCAAAAGCTTTAGATAAGTCAAGAAACAGTGCTATAGCATGACCCTTTTCAAGACTATCAATGATCCTTGAGCCGAAGTCAACAATTGCAAGATCAGTGGATCTTTTAGAGCGATAAACATACTGTTGTTGATGGATGAGCTGATTTTCTTCAAGAAAACCCATGCGTCTGCTATGAAGAATTTTTTCGAGTAATTTTGCAAAAACTGAAAGTAGAGCTATTGGTCGAAAGTTGTTGATGGAGTTACAACGGTTTCCCTTTGGAACAGTAATGATTATTGCTTTTTTGAATTGAGAAGGAAATTTACCAGATTGAAAGGAGAGACTGAATGTATATTTCAGTGGTAAGAATTGAGCTAAGGACCTTTTTCAGCAGAGACGGAGATATTTCATCAAAGCCAGGGGCTCCCTTTTCTTTCAATTGATTGTGGCGCCTCCGTAGCCAGGTGGGCAGGAGCAGCAGTGCGTAGCACACGCTTCTTGATTAGACCGGGGTTCAAGCCCATGACCACCAAATACGGAGGATGCGGAAAGGTCAAGGAATGACCACCGCATATCCCCGGAGCAATATAGCCTTAATTGCTAATGCTCCTAAAAAAAAACCAAACAACAAACAACTTCTTTCAATTGATTCCCTGCTTCTAAAATCTCTTGCTCGGAGAGAGGAACGAGAAAAAAAGAGTTTCTGACTGAGTACTTGCCAGATTCTCTCATTTCATTGTCTCTGAAGTCAAGTTCGTCTTGAAAGAGATTATTCACACTTGAATTAAAGTGGTTACAGAAGGCAGTAGCTTTTAGCTCATCATCTGAAATGACTACCTCGTTTTCAACTACATCTCCAACAATCTTTGTTCTTTTTCTTTGCATCCTTTGCCAAAGAATTCTCATAATTTTCCACTGCCCTGAGTGTATTACCACACAGATGGTACATTACTCTTTGATTATGCTACATATATGCATTATTTTGCATTTAGTAGCAGTAATGGCAAATGATGAAAGAAAGCAAGATTATATAGTATCAGAAAAAAAATACCAGTTCACCCCTCCATACCTTCCAAAATTTGTCTATTTCTCCCTTGATTTATTCAACCTATCCACTTCCACAACGTCGGATAGACGCTGTTCCAACAATCAACCACCTGCTGGCTAAAGGCAAATTTCTGCACATCTATCTTGCAACCATCCTTCCTCAACTTTAATTTATGCTCCCTCATGTGTGTATAGTTTCGGCAATTTTTTTTTTTTTTTTTTTTTATGAAAACCCCAAACATGAGAGGTATTAGAACCTATAGTACTTGGTACCGTGCTTGGGTTGGAAGTTGAGAAGACGAAAGAAGATATTTGTTGACATTAGACTTGAACTTCTGTAGACTTTAATTTTCAGGAAATACGTACGAAGGAAGGTTGTTCCAGAAAACAGCAGCTGAATGAATAAATGAGGATGATGAAAAGTTGGTTCTGTGAGTTTGAAGTTGGACAGTAAATGGATGTTCGCTGGTGGCGGCATGTGTTCGGACTGGTTTGAAAGACAGAGTGGGAATAATAGAAGCCAATTCAGAAGAACAGTGCCCATGGAAGTATCTGTAGAAAAGGCATACAGCAGAAACAGTACATATATGAGACAGTGAGAGGAGTCATTAATTAACCTAACTGCCCTCAGGGTAGTTAGATTAATTAATGACTCAGAAGTCAGTGTAATCCCCAAAAGAGATATATCAACTTGCCTAGAAATCGGAGTGTCACCAAAGATAAGCATAGGAGCAGAAGAATCCTTTTTGCAAGATATAAGACAAGACTGAGTTTTAGAAGGATTGAAATCAACCAAGTTGTCTTTGCCCCACTGGAGATTGGAATTTAAGGAATTGGTAGCAGATATTCAAGAAGTTGAAGCTGACTGAGCAGGGCAAGGTTTCTCAAAATGGAAAGTAGAATGCAATGTGCTATCATCGGCAAAACTATGGATATGATTTCCAGTCAATGGAAGAAGGTCATTAATATACAAGAGGAAAAGAGTGGGGGTAAGAACTGAACCTTGAGGGACACCAGCATTAGTGGAGAAGTTAGAAGACAGAGAGCCATCTACCATCACCCTCAGTGAGCAATCAGAAAGAAAACTGGATAACCAATTACAAAAAACAGTTAGAAACCATAAGATGGCAGCTTGTTTAGAAGACCTTTATGCCAAAAGCCTTTGAGATGTCAAGAGCAACTGCTTATGTTTCACCAAACTTTTCCATTGAATTTGTCCATAAATGGATAACATAAGCCAGAATATCACCAGTGGATCGACACTGACGGAATCCATACTGGCAATCGTTGATCAGACAGAAGGTTTCTAGGTAGTTTAAGAGTTGGCGGTTAATTGATTTCTCCATTACTTTAGAAAGAGTAGAAGTAATTGCAATGGGACGATAATTGGATGGGAGGGATCTGTCACCCTTTTTAGGAACTGGCTGGATATGAGTAAATTTCCAAGCAGAAGGAAAAACACCTGTAGAATAAGAAAGTGAAAAAAGGTGGCAGAGAACAGGAGTAAGTTCAGGAGCACAGGTTTTGAGAACAAGTGGAGAAATACCATCAAGACTTGGAGCTTTCTTAGCATCAAAATTAGTCAAAATCCTTCTGACATCCTTTTGATGGAGGACCACAGGAGGCATTGAATGGAGTGTTGGGAATGGTAGGAGGTGTTTTACCAAGATCATTAATACATGAGTTGGAAGAAAAATGGGATGCTAGCAGGTCAGCTCTATCCTTGGCTGAAGTTACAACAGAACCATCTGGTTTTGACAGAGGTGGGAGCAGAGATGGGCAAAAGTTGCGGCCAATAGCTTTGGCAAGAGACCAGAATGCTCGACTACCATTAGGGCAAGAAGCAAGTTTTCTACTCTTAGCCTGTTCAAAATCTGATTTGGACTGATTAATAACTGCTTTACAATTGTTGTGAGCTTTGGTGTAGGCTTTGTTATTTGTTGTTATTTTGGTTTTTAGGCGCATTAGCAACTAAGGCCATGTTGCTCCGGGGATATGCGGTGGTCATTCTCTGACCTTTCCGCATCCTCCGTATTTGATGGTCACGGGCTCGAACCCCGGTCTAATCAAGAAGCGTGTGCTATGCACTGCCACTCCTGCCCACCTGGCTACGGAGGCACCTTTGGTGTAGGCAGAAAATGAAACTGAAGATTTGGAAACAAGCCAATTACGATATGCAACATTCTTTTCTTGAAGAGCCTTAGCACATTTATTGGAAAACCAAGGTTTAGATAAAGGACGAGATTTTAAAGTGGAGTGTGGAATAAATTCTTGTAGGAATTCCATTCTTTGCTCAGATCGTGTCAGTGAAATTATTCTAGTAGGAATTCCATTCCTACAAGAATAATTTCACTGACATGATCTGAGCAAACGATAACATCAGAAGTTTGGAAACAGTAATCCAACCAAGGAAAAGAAGAAAAGAAATCTCGCCGGTCATCCCATTTTGCATTCTTGTAATGCCAAACAACATGAGGTTGGAAATAGCCATGAGATTAAGGCTTCATTGGAGAAGAGACAATCACCAAGTTGTGATCTGTTGTTGTTGTTTTTTGGAGCATTAGCAACTAAGGCCATACTGCTCGAGGGATATGCGGTAGTCATTCCCTGCCCTTTCCGCATCCTCCGTATTTGGTGGGTACGGGCTCGAACCCCGGTCTAATCAAGAAGCGTGTGCTATGCACTGCTGCTCCTGCCCACCTGGCAATGGAAGTTGTGATCTGAGGTGCCTAAAGGACCACTCACTTCGACCGTGTACTTAGAAGGGTTGTTTGTGAGAAAAAAATCAAGCATGTTGGCTGTATGGTTAGGATTGTCTGGTATTCTTGTAGGTAAATGAACAATCTATGCAAGGTCATTAGTAATTGCAATAGCCTCAGCATCTCGACCAGCTGGGTCGGTGTGACTAGAAAAGGGAAGCCAGCTGGAGTTGTGAACATTAAAATCACCAAGGAAAATTGATGGCAAGTGAAAGAATACTGTTACATTCAGCTTACTCAATCCATTCAAGGATTTAAACACCTGAATCGGACATCCTCGCAGGTGCCTATTCTTGAAACACTGAAATTTTCAGAACTGAAGCCTTTCTAAGTAAGAGCATCCTTTTGTTCCCTTCATTAATCTGCTTGCCATTCTTTGCACCCATTCCAGCCAATCTACATTCTTCCTTAAGTGAGGCCTCCAGACCTGTATACAGTACTCAAGATGTGGCCTAACCATGGCCTTATACAAAGGGATAATCACCTCCTCATCCCTACTAGCAAAGTTTCTGTATATCACTGACAAAACCCCATGAGCTGTCCCAGCAGCGTGTCTGCACTGCTCAGAGAATTTTATGTCTGCCTGCACAATTATCCCCAGGACATTTTCATTCTTTACTACCCTGAGTGCAGTATCACACAATTGATAAGTTACTCTGGGGTTACTACTACCCATGTGTAGTACCTTGCATTTGTCAATGCTAAACCTCAACTACCATATCTCAGCACATCAACCCAATTTTCCTTGCTCTTGTTGCAGTAGATCAGCATGAGTGTCGTTAACCACCCTGCCAACTTTGTATCATCTGCAAACTTGGACATTAAGTCTGATATACCTTCATCAATATCATTGATAAATATTGAAAACAAAAATGAACACAGAACTGAATCCTGGGGAACTCCATTAATAACATTAGTCCACGAGGAGCAGTGCCCATTGATATCACTCTCTGTCTTCTTTCACTTAACCATCCCTTTATCCATAGCAGTAACCTACCCTAAATGCCACATTGTTACAGTTTGTAAAGCATTTTTATGTGCAAAAGTATCAAAAGTCTTCCTGAAATCCAAGTATATGATGTCAAAATTATTTTTTGCATCCAGTTCCTTGGTTAGACAAAGACTGCCCTTGAAAAATCCATGCTGTGATTGCAGTATAATTGCATGCCTGTACAAATGGTCCTACATTACTTCTTTAATCAGTGATTCCATTATCCAGTGAATTCCAGTGATTATAACCAAAGAATTTAATGGAACAGAAATTAAGCTAACAGGTATGTAATTACTCTGTCGCTTTTTGATCCCCATTTATAAATTGGGGATATATTTGCACATATCCAGTCCATAGGATGCTATCATAATTATGGCTAAGGGTTTGCTTAACTCCTTCACAGCCTCCCTTAATATAAATGGATAGCCTCATTTGTCTCAGGTGCCTTTTTTATGTCCATCCTAACAATTTTTCTTGCAATTTCCTTTGAGTTATCACAAAGTTATTTAGCTCCTCATTAGAGTTCGATAAACTTCTGGCATACCCTTCCCTAAAGAATTCCTCATTTGTGAATATAGATGCAAAATACCTATTCAATTTGTCTGCAACCTGAGAAGAGTCATCAACAGTTAACCCACAGACATCAAGTGGCCTAATGTGATTCAACCCCTTCCTTCTACTGCTAATATAAACATAGAAGTCTTTGCTGTCTTTCTTTGCATACTTTGCCAGAGACTTCTCATAATTTATCTTACCTTGCCTAACCTCCTTTGTGACTTGATTACTGACTAATTTACATCTACCATAGGCTTCTGTATCACCTGATAATTTATATGCATTCCATGCAGTTTTCTTCTCTGCCACGTGTGTCAGTAGTTCATCTGAGATCCATTTAGGTTTAAGCCTTGAACAGTATTTCTTTGTTTCTTGGTTTATGCAAAGCCTAGTAGCTTCTTTGATTACTTCCCATTTAGAATTTGTTGTTGATGATAACATTATCAGTTGGTCCCACTGCACACAATTTAAAAACTGTCTGAGACCTCTGTAGTCACTCTTACGAAAGCAAAAGTCTTTCCCTTTACCCTTGACAGTAGTTATGTCTTTAATTAAATTCTGCATTAGTACACTGTGATTACTGCACCCAGTGGGTATTTTACTTGCAGATTCTTAATTCATGAAGAACCACTGCTGATAACCAGATCAAAATTTTTGCTTCCTGTTGTTGCTCTCTAACATGCTGCTGTAGAAAACAGTCATCCAATAAATCCACAAAGGTCTTGCCAGTGTGGGAGTGACCAACCCACAAGTTCCAGTCAATATCTGGAAAGTTAAAATTCCCCATTATAAGACATTCAGATTTACTTGTCCACTCTATTTCTCTGTACGTTTGTTCACTGTACTCATCTGAGTCATTAGACCTATAATACACTTCTACTCTCATTTTTGCTTTTCCAGTGCATATATCAAACTGACCCAATATTGCATTGGCCACCCATATCCAGTGACCATTGCGTAATCCCTAGCAACTTGCCTTCCAAGCTGCTGCATATTCCAATATAAACAGTGTAAGAATCACTTTCACTTCTCTCTCAGGTGCCTCCGTAGCCAGGTGGGAAGGAGCAGCAGTGCGTAGCACAAGCTTCTTGATTAGACCGGAGTTCAAGCCTGTCACCACCAAATACGGAGGATGTGGAAAGGTCAGGGAATGACCACCGCATATTCTGGAGCAATATGGCCTTAGTTGCTAATGCTCCTAAAAAAAACCAAAACCAAAACCAAAAAAAAAAAACTTTCACTTCTGCCTGTGGCTCTAGTTAATCTATTAGTCCATGTATCCCCTCCACAATCTAGTAATTTTTTTTTTTTTTTTTTTTTTTTTGGCTGATGCTGTATAAGCTTGCTTTCTTGCATCATATGCCTCAACTAATGCTAATGCTAAAAAACAAGTGTAAGAACATTAAATAGTGAGTGACAGAAGAAAACTGAAGTTCAGCTCTCTGTGTTCTTCTGTCACTCAATATTTAATGTTGACGGGGGCCCCTTATTTCTTTAGATGGGGTCCCCAAATTTCATTTTGCTTTGGGCTCCAGGAAGGTATAACGTGCCACTGCCCTTATTGGTCTCATTGTTCTTCTCTGCACCCTTTCAAACAGATCCACATCCTTCCTAAAATGAGGCCTCTAGACCTGTATGCAGTACTCGTGATGTAGTCTAATCACTGGCTTATACAATGGGTAGTCACCTCCTTGTCGAGCTTCATGTCTAACTGTGCAATTCCATTTAGGTCTTTTTTATTTTCTACTTTCATAGTGTGGTACCACACAGTTGGTATGTTATTCTGGAATTGTGCTACCCATATGCAGTACCTTGCATTTGTCAATGTTAAACTTCGATCACGTCAAACCTTCACTCAGAACAGCTCACACAGTTGTTGAAGGTAGATCAGCGAATATCAGTTAATGCTGTGGCGAGGAAGCTGAAAATCATTCATGGGTATGCTTACACTAACGTCTGTGACAGATTGTAGTATTATAATAATTTCTGCTTGAAGTTTGTTCCCACATCTGTAGCATCTAATATGATATGAAGAGGAAGAAAATGGATTCTTGGTTTTACCATAAATTAAACTATGTACGTAGTGTAAAGGCATCATTTTTTAATTGTATCTCATATTGCGGCTACCTTCACAACGAGATACCAGGTATTGCACTACTTTTAAACAGAAACGCTTCTCTAGTAGAGAAGACTACTGTTATTTATTCTCAGTGGATACTACGATACTACCACCCAGATGACAACATTTCAAAGCTTGTTGGCTTATCATCAGTGGGTGGGCAGGTCCCATGATAATGCAAACATGCCATCACAGCTGCGAAGTGGTTCCACAATATGAGAGATGCCAGATGGTGAACAAATGATAATGTATTTTAAAGACAAAATGCACAGACATAATAACTACTTTTTCCAAATAAAAAATAATTATGCTTTAACCTTTATAAGCAATTCCTTTTCTCTTTGCAAATCAGTATTTGCCTTCTGTCCTTGCTGTACTTTCTTGTTCGTGGCTTCAAGTTCTGAAAGAATTAATAAATATAGACAACTAGATATACAATTATTGTAGTTTCAGTAAAAATTGTCATTATGGGTGTTTATAATATTACTTTTAAAATCTTAGAAAAAATTCATAATACGAATGACTGGATTAAATGGTATGAAAAAACCAGTAGTTCAAAGTAACTTTTCTTTCTTTTTAAATCTATTTCTTTTTTTACATGGAGAGAGAGAGAGAGAGAGAGAGAGAGAGAGAGAGAGAGAGAGAGAAAGAAAGAGAGAGAGAGAGTGTGTGTTAAAAATTGAATAAGATCCAGCACACTTTCAAATTAAGATGACTCAGCTTTACCCAAGTTAGCTATTTCCAGATGATTTGAACATACTAAGAATTATAAATGAAAAAAAGGAATAATATAGCAGAACTTCAGAATGGATAAAATCAGCATACATGCTGATTGTGAAAGTTTTGGATTCCGTCTTGTGTGAACTGTGCTTCACCTGTGAATATCACTAAGGCAGGAAAGTGAGGAGTTGTACCACACTGCTGCAAGAACCACGCAGGGTAATCTGCTGGTGACAAGGCCTGTACCTGTTGCAGATGGTAAGGATACAGTTGGTGTTCTCGCAACACTCTCCAAATAGTCGAACGTTGAACAGCCAGTTGCATTGCTATTCTGCGTGTGCTGATTCCAGGAGTAGCATTTACAACATCCAAAATCTCCTCCTCCACTTCAGGAGTCATAGCTCTCCGTCATCCTCTGTCAGCAGCACGAGGTGTAAAGGTCCCATGTTCACAAAGCAGCAATGGATACTTTCAAATGTTTTCCTGTCTGGACATCTTCGTTCTGGGAACCTTTCATGGTACAAATTACAAGCTTTCAGAGCATTGCCATCTGTCAAACCGTACATAAAGTGCATATCTGCTTGCTCCTGATTTGAGTACATGGTCGGAATGGAAAACCACCAGATTTTGTCAGTACCTTGTAATGAAGGAAATCACCTACAGGAGATAAGACATTCCGGTTAATAACTCGGGAACAAAGCATTTCCGGAACTATGTTGATATAAAATATTTTTATTGTCTACATATGAGGAACTCATTCCTGTTATGCCGTGTATTTTTGGGACACCCTGTATATATATTTGTTCTCCATATTTAGCGTTACTAGTACCATAACATTAGCACATTGCCTTTCACAACTACTAACTTATATATATATTGTAAAGATTAATGGGAGAAGGAGTATGAAAAAGGAAACTGATTATGGACAAAGGTAAGTGATAGCCAGAAAGGACCTAATGACTATAATCGTATAATAGTAAGTACAGTAAACCCCCGCTATTCGGCAGTTATGTTCCTGAGAAATGCTGCGAATACCGAAAACTGAGTTATGGCTCCCATAGTAATAAAGGGGTTCCGTTCCAAAGTATGAAATATATAAGAAAAACTAGTCTAAAATTTTGTCTATGTATGTATTATATGTACCTTCATAATATGACTACGTACATAGACAGTACATAGTGAAATGCAAGCATATGGCATCAAAATGAAAATAAGAAACAATTTAATATTAAATGTAATATTTATTAGAAATTTCAAACAAATCTTTCAAACCAGCGCCTTTGCTAGCTAAAAAACTTATCCCACCAGTGCTATCATCAGTTTCGCTAAAGTGTTGATAAAGAAGTTTTGCCTTTTCACGAATGATGAGTGAACTTAACGGAATTTTATTTTGAGTTCTGTCTTCTATCCACAGATTTAAAGCTTTTTTCTAATTTAACATCAACAGTTACAGAGCAAATTTTTGAAACAATTAGCGCGTTTGCCCGGACACTACGGCAAATTTTTTCTTCCGATTTCTTGATTGATCGTACCGTTGACTCATTAATTTTATAATGTTTTGCCACTGAGGAGACACTTTCACCATTAGAAATTTTGTCTAATAACTCAATTTTATTCGCTAATGTCATCACCTTCTTGATCTTTTCACATTTCCCTTGTTATTTGTAGCCATATTTTTGTAAGGGTTAGAAAGAACTTGTCCACAATAAAGTCACTTTCTTCCGTTAACACACCTGAAAAAGCCTGTTTCACACTGCAAAATGGTAAGATTTATCACTTTTGTAAGCATATCAATTTATAAATTGATATGCTTACAAATATATCAATTTATATATTATCAATTTATAAACTGATAAATTTATTCAATTTATAAGCAAATAAATTAAAAGCAAATGATGAAACCTTCCATGACAAGCGCATAACACATACTGAACAAGGATTAGCGAGAAACATCCACGCTCGCAATTTTGTCACCTCTCTCCTCCCATCCACTGAGTGCTGTTTTGACCAGAAAGATAATTTTAGCCACGCCCATGTTTTTTTTTTTTTTTTTATGGCAGAAAATGCTCATGGTGCTTTAAAATTCACATTTTTTTTAGGTTTCATTTTATATTAAATCAGTGACCGCGAATAGCGGGGGCTTACTGTAAATAAAAAAAATGTAGAGATAAGAGAAGTAAGTAAAGTTGTAGAGATAAGAAGTAAGTAAAAAAGTGTGAAAGAAGACAGAAGAGAGAAAAGAAGAGTAGGTAAAAAATTAATACATATATAAAGAAATAAGTCAATATTATTGTACCAGATACATACATATTGTCGTATATCGCACAATCCTGGTGTTGGTTTCAAGTGTCAACCTCCAGAATTGTCTGACAAGATAAAACAATATAGTGTCCTCTGTTTCTAACATGAAGTACGTGCTATAGCAAAATAGAATTACATCAAAATATAGTATTGGGGGGGGGGAAGCATATGGAATAATGTAAAATTGAAGCTGTAAGTGAGGATATAACCAATACGGTCAGACATGAAATTCTCTGAGCATTGTAAACAGGTTGCAAGGAAGGCCCATGGTGTCCTATCGATGACCTATCGAACTTTTGTAAGTAGAGATAGGGACGTGATAATCCCATTATATAAGGCTTTTGTTAGACCACACTTGGAATACTGTGTTCAAGTATGGAGATTGCACCTAAAGAAAGACATTGAGCTTCTTGAAAGGGTGCAAAGACGTGTAACTCACCAGGTGAGATCAGCAAAATGGCGTCCTTATGAAGAAAGATTTCGAATATGTGGGTTGCAGAGTTTGGAAACTAGACACCTTAGAGATTTGATTGAGGTGTTTAAGGCTCTGAGAGGCATCAGTAAAATGAATGAGGACAAAATTTTCAAGATTATAAATGATGCTAGAACTAGGGGACATAAATTCAAGTTACAGAGGGGAGATGTTTGGATTGCACTGCAGGAAGTTTTATTTTAGCCAGCGAGTTATAAATTACTGGAATAAGTTGCCTACATGGGTGGTAGAGGCTGACAGTTTGGGGAAATTTAAAGGTCATCTGGATAGTACCTTCAGGTGAGGGAAACGCATAGGATGATAGGTTTAATTTCCTTTTCTTTTATTAATTATTAGTTTTTTTTTTATCATTGTTTTATTTGGGGTTTTTTTTTTTTTTTTTTTTTTGGCTGGTGCAGCATAAGCTATAGGCTTTCTTGCACCATGCGGCCATAACTAATACTAATATAAAGATTGCTGGCATGTAATTTAAGGTTGACATGACAGAGGACCTGAAAAAGTTACAAACATAAATTAAGAATGAAACTAAAGCTAAAACAAGAACCATTGTTGAGAGTAGACAAAGGCTATTGTTGATAGTAGTTGAGAGTAAAATGAGCTCCAACTATATTCTTCCTTCATATACTGTTCACTTTCCTAAAACTATAATTTTCACACTTTGGGCTATTAGTGTAATACGAAGGCAGGAATGTCTATTTCTATCTTAATTACCTACCCTAATTTCACCTCCAGTTAACTAAATTGTTATACTATTGCTTATAAATGCTACATGCATTTCTGCCATTAGCCTTTGTATACCTTAAATTACATGCCAGCAGTCTTTATATCTTCCCTTATAGGTTAAATTTTACATTATTTCCTATAATTTTTTTCCCCAGTACTATATTTTGATGAAATTCTATTTTGCTATGACATGTACTTTGTTAGAAACAGAGGACACTATATTGTCGTCTTGTCAGGCAATTCTGGTAGTTGACACTTGAAAACGACCCACGATTATGTGATGTACGACAATATAATCATGTATATATCTGGTATAATAATATTTACTTATTTCTTTATATATGTATTATTTTTTTTCCCTATCATTCTTTCACACTTTTTACTTACTTCTTATCCCTAAAACTTTTCTTTACTTACTTCTCTAATGTCTACTACTTTTATTTACTTACTTATTTTATATATATATAGGCACCTGTGAGGCGATCTAATTGAGGTGTATAAGGCCTTGAATGGATTGGGCAGGCTCAATGCTGATAGGATTGTTCAGATTATAGTGTTACAGCTGTCAGCAATCAGTAGTGTTACAGCAATCAACTACCCACTGGACAACTGTCCAGTGGGTAGTTGACTGCTGGAACAAACTTCCATCTGTGGTTGTGGAAGTTGATAGCTTAAATAAATTCAAGGCAGGACTAGACAAACATTTGGAATGAATGGATCAGTGAAATGGGAAGGGTTTTTTTTTTTTTTTTTTGGCTGATGCTGTATATGCTTGCTTTCTTGCATCAAGTGCCTCTACTAATGCTAATGCTAATATACATAATAAGTAATTAAATAAAATCAGATCTAATTCTTTTTCAGGAGTGCAATTTTGTTGTAGGAAAGTTGAATAAACAAAATGAATTAAAATGCAATTTAAATTTCAATTTCCCCCCCATTAATTTAGCATTATGTTACCTCTCTCAGTGCTCATTAGTTCTGTTTTTAGGGATTCAGCTTTCTTTTCAGCAGCAAGTTTCTGATTCTCTACAGATATAACCCTTCGAACTGATGCTTCCTTAAGCTTTGTTGCCTGAGATACTTCCTCTTTCAGTTGTTTTAAGCTTTCCTCTTTTGCCTGAAGCAAAACAGAAAACCTGATCAGTAAATATGTTTTTCTATATTTATGAAATAAACATTCTGATTAAAGTTATTTAATCCAAATGTTCAAAATCAGATTTAAAATGACATAAATCATTACTACTACTCTCATTAAAGAGAAAAAGGAGAGGAAAATGATATGGAACCAAAACTCATAATAAAAGCAGGAAGAGTTCCTTTTAAATATGTAGAAGAATTAGAAGGAGAATCAAAAGAAAAATCAAAAGTAATTGGCATTAAACAGAGAAAGCCTTAGAGGGTGGCACAGCTACTGTAACATTGCACTAGTTGAGTTGAACCCACCTACAGTATTGCAGGGATCCAACTCAACACTCCCATGCATCTGGTTGCAGAGATGAATTACCAAGGTCTAGAAAGGCAATAGCTCCACAAAGGTTCTAATTTTAAATGATTCAATTATTAAGAGAAATTGAGGATATACTATGTAGCAAAGACAAATGGAATGGAATCAAAGAATGACTTCCAGGAGAAGGTAATCATGCCACAATTATCATGTTTTAAGGTCATATTGGGTTACCATGTTATACATACAGGCACTAACGATATTAAACAAAGGCAATCTGAGGTTATAGATATGAGGGGTGATTTTGAGAAAAAGCCTATCTCCAGGCAAAACAAGAGAAAGTTTATGCCCAAACCTTGTTAATCAATTTCAACCTGGAAAGATTATGTAAAATTCATTGGGGATGAATTTTTCCCAGCATGCCTGCACTTATACAAAAGGGGTTGCTTTTGTAGGATTGGAATACACTTGAATAGAAGTGGTAAGAATATTTTCTGGTGTTATTGAGGCAGTGGTAAGTGTTTGGAAAAACTGCTAGTTAGCCTACACAGGCCAATATGTTATGGCTAAAAACAGAGGCAGATGCAATTCTTGCGGTGTCTGAACAATCACATTAAGGACATACAGTAATTTAAAAAGCAGAAGAAATACAAGGCCTGATGGTATTTTTATAATACTACAATAGAGAGCAACTTTTTTTGGCCTACCAAGGAAGAACTGGACAAACTTTTGGAGTGAATGCATTGGTGAAATGGGAAGGTTTTCTTTTTCTTTCTGGCTGATGCTGTATAAGCTTGCTTTCTTGCATCATACACCTCTACTAATGCTAAAACCATTTGCAATCTCCACTTCACCCCTTAGAGGCTGTCCCCCCTTACTTGGCACCCATTTAGACCCTTTATATGTATTACAAAGAAATGAGTAACAGAATAGCATTAGCATTAGTAGAGGCATTTGATGCAAGAAAGCAAGCTTATGCAGCAGCAGCCAAAAAAAAAAAAAAAACCACTTCCACTTCACCCCTCTGTTCGTTCAAAATACCTGTCCAGCTGAGCCTTAAACTTATTTAGGCTATCAACTTCCACGACAAGGGATGGAAGTCTGTTCCACCAACCAACCACTCGCTGGCTAAAGGCAAATTTACGCACGTCTATCCTACATCTGTCTTTCCTCAATTTGAATTTATGCCCTCTCAGGTGATTATTCTGAGCGAGAGGAAGAATCCCATCAGCATTGAGCATGCTCAAACCATTCAGTGCTTTATACACCTCTATCAGATCACCTCGCTGGTGCCTAGTCTCCAGACACTGTAATTTGCAAAACTTAAGCCTTTCTTCGTAAGAGCACCCCTTTGTTCCATTCACTAATCTTGTTGCCCTTCTCTGTACTCGTTCCAGCAACTCTACATCCTTCTTGAAATGAGGCCTCCAGACCTGTATACAGTACTCTAGGTGTGGCCTGACCATTGCCTTATACAAGGGAATAATCACCTCCTTATCCCTGCTAGAAAAATTCCTATATATCATTGACAATACACCATGAGCTACTCTTGCAGCCCGTCTGCACTGCTCAGAGAACTTCATATCTGCCTGCACAACCACCCCCAGGTCCCTTTCATTCTCTACCACTGTCAATGTAGTACCACAGAGTTGATACGTTGCTCTGGGGTTGCTGTTTCCCATGTGTGCTACTTTACATTTGTCAATGTTAAACTTCATTTGCCACCTCTCAGCCCATCTGCTCAACCTTTCCAAATCCTGTTGCAGCAGCATAGTGTCAGTAGTGTCCTTGACAACCCTGCCTACCTTTGTATCGTCTTCAAACTTCGACATTAAGCTTGATATACCATCATCAATATCATTTATGAATACAGAAAACAATAATGGACCCAACACTGAGCCCCGAGGGACTCCACTAATAACATTAGTCCACGACGAGCAGTGTCCATTAATTACCACTCTCTGTCTTCTCCCCCTCAGCCACCCCTTTATCCACAGCAGCAATTTGCCTCCAATGTCACACTGCTCCAATTTGTGCAGCAGTCTTCCATGTGCAACAGTATCAAAAGCCTTTCTAAGATCCAAGTATATAATATCAAAGTTATTCCCTGCATCCAGTTCCTTTGTGACTGCATCATAGTATCCAATCAAATTGGTCAGGCAAGACTTCCCCTTAACAAAACCATGCTGTGTCCGAGCTATAACTGAAGTCTTGTCTAAATGATCCTGCAGTGCTTCTTTAACTAGTGCCTCCATTAATTTTCCTGGAACAGAAGTTAAACTCACAGGTCTATAATTGCTTGTGTCAGCCTTTGATCCTCCTTTGTGAATTGGGGTCACATTTGCACATCTCCAGTCTATGTGTACCTCCCCTGAGTCCAAGGAAGCTCTCATAATTATGGCTAAGGGTTTGCTTACTTCCTCTGCTGCCTCCTTTAATATAACTGGATAGATCCCATCCACCCCGGGTGCCTTTCTTGTGTTTATCTTCAACAATTTCTCCTCCACTTTACTCTCAGTTATTACAAGATTCTCTAGCTTACTGCTAGAGTTGAATACACCTCTGGCTTTCCCCTCGCTAAATAACTCCTCATGTGTGAATATCGATGCAAAATATTCATTTAGTTTGTTAGCTACCTGAGCAGGATCATCAACAGTTGACCCATCGATATCAAGTGGACCAATCTGATTCATCCCTTTCCTTCTAGAGGTTACATAAGTAAAGAACTCTTTGCTGTTTTTTTTGCATCCTTTGCCAAAGATTTCTCGTAATCTGCCTTCGCCTGCCTAACCTCCTTTGTAACTTGGTTACAGATCAATTTGTATCTATCATAGGCTTCTGTGTCATGTGTTAATTTGTATGTATCCCATGCATGTTTCTTCTCCGCCATATGCCTCATCAGTTCATCTGACATCCATTTAGGCCTAAACCTTGAACAATATTTCTTAGTTGGTATGTAAAGCCTAGTAGCTTCCAAGATAAGTTCTTTGAATGCTTCCCATTTTGCATTTGCTGTTGGTAACATCATCAGTTGGTCCCACTGTATAGAATTTAAATACTGTCTCAATCCATCGTAGTCGCCTTTACGAAAGCAATAACCCTTCCCTTTACCCCTAATGGTAGTTACCTCTTTGATTAAATCCCACTTCGGCACACTGTGATCACTGCCACCTAGTGGTTCATTTATCTGCAGATTCTTGATGCATGAAGAATCACTGCTGATAATCAAATCAAGAGTATTCCTCCCTCTAGTTGCCTCCCGAACATGCTGATGTAGAAAACAATCATCCAATAAATCCACAAAAGCCTTGCTAGTGTGTGAGTGACCAGCCCCCAAATTCCAGTCGATATCTGGGAAATTAAAATCTCCCATTATAAGACTCTCTGATTTACTGGCCCACTCTATTTCCCTGTACAGTTTCTTATTATACTCATCAGAGTCATTAGGCCTATAGCACACTCCTACTCTCAATTTTGATCTCCCAATGCTTATGTCACACCAAACTGACTCGACACTGCACTGTCCAGCGATGTCCACTGGCTTCACTTCCTTGGATTTTATGTATTTCTTAACTAATAGCATAACCCCTCCTCCCTTCCTATCCAGTCTATCCTTTCTGTAGACGTTGTACTCCCCAAATTCCAGTTCTGCATTCCTTATATCTGTGTGACACCAAGTCTCTGATATCCCAACAATATCTGCCTTTGATGTTTTGAGCAATACCGCAAATTCATCAAATTTATTTACTAAACTCCTAGCATTGGTGTACACGCAAGTATACATGCACCTATTTCTATTCTTAGCTACCCTAACACAACCCATGTGTTTACTTGTACCGCAATGACTCCCAGCAGTCTCTGGGAATAATTATATATCATAGGAATAACCATGTACAGGTGAAGGTAGGGAAGGTTCTTTTGTCCTTCACAGGCCAAAAAAATGTTGCTCCCTCCTATAACATGTAAATCTAGAATTGGTTGTGGAACCATGGGAAAATTATTGAACATAAGCACTATAACTAATCAAACCTCCAGCTGAAAATTTTGTGTTAAGGTTACAAAAAAATTACCCTTTACTCCTCTAGACTGTGTGCAGTTCAGCTTGGTTGGTTATCATATCCAATTTACTGACTAATAAACTGATATTTATTTTATTTATAAAAAGACATACTTTCATAGGTTTAATACTAATACTAGATGCAGGGCCTGAGAGAGGTGAGATGGGGCACAGCCCAGTCATAAATATAGGGCCCCATCCCACTCTAAAAGCCATAAATATATATGAATAAAATCAAATAAAGATTTTTCACTACTTATAAAAATAAACTTTAATTTATATAACAGAAATTTATCATATTGATTACAGTGCTTCACATTGTCCATATAATTTACATTTATTTAAAATTTGAAAGGAATTAAAATTATTTTAAAAAAGCTTTTCAAGTTTTATTTTTTGCAAATTCTAAAGGAATTTGCAAAAATAAGGTTGAATAAGGTTTACTTTAAAAAATAAAAATTCTCTCACAAACCACCTCCAAAAGGAATTGTAAGATATATTTGTTTAAAGGTCTCATATTGTCTCATGCATTTCACTGATTTTTAATGTCTTGTATTACATGGAACAATTTTTTCCATGGAATAATTCCAAGACGTGGAAAATAAAAATATTTTTAAAATCACCTTAGGAGGGAATTTCAAGACTGGACTCAAAGAAAATGAAGCATGGAATACATTCTCATTCCTTGCTTTCCATTTCCAATCCTCTCTCACTCCTTTAAGCAATACCTGATAAGCAGGGCTTTTTTTGTGAAATATAAACTTCTAAAACACTGAGGAATTCTACCAAGGGAAGGGGTGGGTGTTTACATATCCTCTAGGAAAATGTTTAGAAAATCATGATGCAAAATACACCAATTTTTAAAATATGGTAGTTTTTACAAAGTCTTAAACAGTTAGTTTTGAAGGTTTTTTCTTGAGATCTCAAGAAAAAAATATATGCAATTTTATCATTTTGGCCACTTGTTATTTGGCTGCTTGCCCTACACTCCTGCTTCTTTGTTGTAGTGTGCTTAATAGTCACTTTTTCCTTTATTTGATATTTCAATAATATTGTGCATATACAATACACAGTATGCATTCTCATTCCAGAGTGAGGCTTTTAAATAATAGCATATAAGCAATAATTTGACATGTCAAATTACAAAAGTATAGTAAACTGAACAAAAATAATTTAACAGTTATTATTTGTTTATTATTCAAATTTTTTTTATAAAGACTTCCACAGTAAAAACACGTTATCATATTTTTATTGTGATTTTTTTTCAAGCTGTGCATCTAGCTTAACTCAATGCCAATGCAAAATATGCCAACAGCATTAAAAATAATAAATAATCTATATTTTAAAATAAATATTTTTTGTTGTGAATATATGATTTTTTTATTTGTATTTCTTTTTAACTTCTGAAACACCATTCTGATAGAAAAAAAGTCCTCCTGCCAATAAGTGATCATAAAATATATTATTGTATCATCACTTCACAAATAGAATGACACTTTTATAATAAATAATTTTTAAGTTATTTTGAAACTTTTTTCAATCACTTTCGTATCATGTTTTTTACATAATAGACTAAATTTTGGGGCTCCTCTGGGTCCAGGGCCCAGGCCAAATAGCCCTGCTGGATTCCCCCCCCCCCCCGACTAGATGTATAGTTAATAAATTTTATAAACCTGAAATTCATTAATAAGTTAGTTAATAATTTTGTAGTACGTTTAAATCAACAAATTTTGGCATAATAGGAATATCAGAAATGGTGCCATTCTGATATACTAGATACAAAATTTGAATATGATAAACAAAATGGCACAGAAAGACATATATGATCAGAAGGGGAGAAGGGGTAATTCTTCTGATCAGAAAGTACATGGATTTTGGAAAATATATCCACTGGATGGGGCACATCAGAATAACATTGAATCAGTCTAGTGTGATATAAAGAGCAGAAGAACAAAAATGAGTAAGAGTGTGCTGTGCTGTAGACTTGATGAATGCACTGAGTATAATAATCAGTTAAAAGCACAACTGCAGTGGGCAAAAAAGTCAGAATTTCTTAGTATAAAAAACTGGTAACATGCTAGGGTAAATTAGAATTTTGGGGTAAGACTCTCACCAAAGTATAAGCTGGACCACCTGGATGACTGCTTTCTATAAAACTTGGGGATGCTACTAGGAGAATCAATTCTTGACCTGGTCATTACTAAAGATCATCTACAAAAAATCTTTGAGTTAAGGGGAAGCTAGGAGATGGTAATTATAACATGTTGCTATAGGATGTATCCAAGGAAATTACAGTTATTAAGGATAAAAGGAAGGGTTTAAGGGGAAATTATGTTGGCCTTGAATATTATTTCAGTTCAATTTACTGGGAACAGCTCAAATTACTAAGGGATAAATATATTACATTAGAAATTTTCTAATAAATAATTCTAGATATGCTATTTCATAGTATCTCACATATTGTGGACATTTTTTGTCACTGAGTTGTCAGTAGTCTTTAGATCTGCAGTGATCCTATAGGCCGCAACTGCTCCAGAGACTAGTTTAACCTTGAAATCAAGAGTTCTGCCTCATGATCATAATCAGAAAAGTAGAAAGTTCAAAGATTACTTCATACTTTCTTTACAAAACCAATCCAAAAACAAGATAGCAACATTAGCCCTATATGGATAAGGGGCTAATGTTAGTATCTTAGTCTGTCTTTAAGAGCAAGATTACCAGACAAGAAACAGCCCTGAATAACCAACTTTTCCCCTTCTTCCTTTCCTGCATTGATACAGCCGTTTTCATCTTCACATCAACACAAGCCACCAAATGGTGAGGTCAGATAATGTCATTTCCTAACAACAGCATCATCTAAACTAGCCTTAGATGGCAATGCTTCTGGAAAGTAGTTGGTCAGGCAACCTTGCTACAGTGCAATTTTTTCAACAATATTTACAGTGTAAATAACTGTTGAAAAAATTCTTTAAATCTATGCATATGAAAGACAGAAAGAGCCAAGTGGTCAATGTAGGAGAAGCAGTACACACATTTGAGATGAAGGTGGTTCAAGCTTGCATGATCACCAAATACACTTATTATATTCTTATCAGAATGATTAATGTAAATTCCTCTGGCCCAGATGGTCAAGCCAGAGTATAAATGGCAAATTACTACTTCGACATCATACTATCTATATGACATAGGCATAAATAGTACATAAATATATGTACTATTTATATTTATATGACATAGACAACAAATGTACTATTTATATTTATATGACATAGACAACAAATGTACTATTTATGACATACACAACATTCAGTGGAAACAGCTGAAATCCATAATTATTCTTAACACATAATAAATGAGAAATATTCTAGTAAATAACTGGATATGCTATTTCATAGCATCTCACACATGTGGATATTTCTCATCACTGGGATGCAGTGTTAGGTGGGTCAAAAAATCTGATAGCTTGAGTATTCACAGACAAAAAGCTTAACAGTAGCTGCAGGCAGAGGCAAAAGTAATTCTTGCACTGCTTCTATTGTAATGAGTAGCAGCCTAGACAGCAAGTTTCTGGGGATTTCAAGAGCTGCTGGGAGTCATCATGGGACAAGTAAATACATGGGCTTTGTTAGGGTAACTAAGAGTAAGAACAGGTGCATGTATGCTTGCATGCACAACCAATGCTAGAAGTATAGTTGATGAATTTGAAGTGCTGATCAAGACACTTCAAATCTGTGTGACATAAACCAGTGTTTATGTCACAGATATAAGCAGTACAGAATTGGAATTTGGGAAGTACAATGTGTACAAAAAGGATAGACAGGGGAGGAGGAGTTATTCTGTTAGTTAAGAAACACATAAATCTAAGGAAGTGCATCCGGTTGACATGGGTGGACAATGAAATGCTGAGTCAGTTTGGTGTGACATAAACACTGGGAAAGGGAAAATGAGAGTAGGTGTTATAGGACTAATATCTCTGATGAGTACAATGAACAATTGTGCAGAGAAATAGAGTGGGCCAGTAAATCAGAATGCCTTGTAATGACGGATTTTAACTTTCCAGATAGACTGGAACTTGTGGATTGGTCACTCGAACGCTAGCAACACTTTTGTGGATTTATTGGAGGATTGTTTTCTATAGCAACATGTTCAAGGGGCAATCAGAGGGAGTAATACTCTTGATCTGATTATCAGCAGTGATTATTCATGCATTAAGAATTTGCAGATAAAGGAACCACTAGGTGACAGTGATCACAGTGTACTGATGTGGGATTTATTTAATGATGTAACTTCCATAAAGGGTAAAGGGAAAGGTTTTTGTTCTCGTAAAGGTGACTACAGTGGTCTCAGAGAGTTTTTAAATTCTAACCAGTGAGATTAACTGATGATGTTAAAAACAGCAAATTCTAAATGGGAAGCCTTCAAGGAATTAATCTTTCAAGTTACTAGACTTTTCATACCAACTAAGAAATATTGTTCAAGATTTACATCTAAATGCATGTCAGATGAACTAATGAGGCTCGTAGCAGAGAAAAAAAATGCATGTGATGCATAAAAACTATCAGGTGACACAGAAGCCTATGGCAGATATAAGCTAGTCCATAATCAAGTCACAAAGGAGATTAGGCAAGTGAAGGTTAATTACAAGAAATTCTTAGCAAAGGATGCAAAGAAAAACAACAAAGACTTCTTTACTTATGTAAACTCTAGAAGGAAAGGATTGAATCAGATTGGTCTGCTTGATGTTGGTTGTTCGACTGTTGATGATCCTGCTCAGATAGCTAACAAACTGAATGAGTATTTTGCATCTACATACATACATGAAAAATTCTGTAAGGAAGGGGAGGACAGAAGTTTACTAAACTTTAACAGGGAGTTAAATGATTGTGTAATAACAGAGAGTAAAATGGAGGAGAAATTGTTGAAGTTAAACAGAAAAAAAAGGCACCTGAGGTGAATGGAATCTATCCAGTTATACTGAAGGAGGCAGCGAAGGAAGTAAGCAAACCCTTTAGCCATAATTATGGGAGCATCCTTAGATTCAGGGGAGGACCCTATGGACTGAAGATGTACTAATGTATCTCCAATTCACAAAGGGGGTTCAAAGGGTGACACAAATAATTATAGGCCTGTTAGTTTAAATTTCTGTTGCGGGGAAAATAATAGAGTCACTGGGTAAAGAAGTGATGCAGGATCATCTAGACAAGACTGCAGTAATAGTTCAGACACAGCATGGGTTTGGTTAAGGGGAAGTCTTGTCTCATCAATTTGATTGGATACTATGATGTGGTCACAAAGGAACCTGATGCAGGTAATAATTTTGATATCATATATTTGGACCTTGGAAAGGCTTTTGATACTGTTTGAAGACTGCTGCACAAATTGGAGCAGTGTGGCATTGGAGGCAAATTGCCGCTATGGATAAAGGGATGGTTGAGTGGGAGAAGATTGTCTGACCAATTTTACTGGATACTATGATTTGGTGACAAAGGAATTGGATTCAAAAAATAATTTTGATATCATATACTTGGATTTCAGGAGAGATTTTGATACCATTGCATATGGAAGACTGCTGTACAAATTGGAGCAGTATAGCATTACGGGCATTTTGCTGTAATGGATAAAGGGTTGTTGTTGTTGTTATTTGGTTTTTAGGAGCATTAGCAACTAAGGCCATATTGCTCCAGGGATATGCAGTGGTCATTTCCTGACCTTTCCGCATTCTTCGTATTTGGTGGTCACAGGCTCGAACCCCGGTCTGATCAAGAAGCGTGTGCTATGCACTGCTGCTCCTGCCCACCTGGCTACGGAGGTGCCATGGATAAAGGGAGGGTTGAGTGGAATATGGCAGAGAGTTGTAGTAAATGGACACTGCTCTATGTGGACTAACGTTATTAGTGAAGTTCTCAAGGGTTTGGTACTGGGCCCATTGTTGTTTTGGGTATTTATCAATGATATCAACGAAGTTATATCATGCTTAATGTCCAAGTTTGCAGATGATACAAAGGTTGGCAGGGTTGTTAATGACATAACATCTGCCTAACTTTTCTTGATCCTGTTGCATGTACTGCAACAGGATCTAGAAAAGTTAGGCAGATGGGCTGAGAAGTGGCAACTGAAGTTTAACATTGACATATGCAAAGTACTGCATATGGGTAGCAGTAACCCAAGAGAAATGTACCAACTGTGCAGTACTACACTCAGGGAGGTGGAGAATAACAAAGACTTGGGGGTAATTGTGCAGTCAGATATGAAGTTCTCTGAGTGCAGACCACAGCATGAGTACTGCTACAGGTCTTGAAACCTCATTTTAGGAAGGCTGTAGAGTTGCTAGAACAAGTACAGAGAAGGACAACAAGATTGGTGAGAGGAACAAAGGGGTGCTCATACGAAGAGAGGCTCAAGTTCTGCAAACTGCAGCATCCGGAGACTAGGCACCTGTGATGTTATCTGATTGAGGTGTATAAGGCCTTGAATGGTTTGAGCAGGCTCAATGCTGATGGGATACTTCCATTTGCTCAGACTAAGAACCTGAGGGGGCATAGATTCAAATTGAGGAAAGACAGTTGTAGAATAGATGAGCAGAAGTTTGCCTTTAGCCAGCAGGTGGTTGATTGCTTGAACAGACTCTTATCTGTTGTTGCGTGAGTTGATAGTTTAAATAAATTTAAGGCTGAACTAGACAAACATTTAGAGTGACCGGATATATTAAATGGGAAGGGGCTTGCTTTCTTGCATCATATGCCTCAACTAATGCTAATTTCATTACTCTCACACTTGTGGATATTGCTCATCATTATCAAGCAGTGTTAAATCAGTGAATGTGTTGTCATGTGAGTCACTGCTGATCTAAAGACAACTAGTTTAACCTTAAAAACACAAGAAAAGTTAAAGATTTATTGATGAAACAATGGTGAACATAAAACTTTAAAAATTACAAATAATGTAAAGAAGCAGCTAACTGCCTTTTTCAACTGAAGAACACTTTCAATGGCAACATCTTTCTTAAATACATAACTATTGTCTGCCAGATAATATGTGACCACCAATCACTGTGACCTGAAAGTAAATATAGAACTGACTGCAAATTATGTGTACTTACAAACAAATACCGAGTTTTATTTATATCTAGTAGATCTTTTGTGTTACAATGTTCAAGGCTTAATATTTTAATTATTTTGGGTAGTATTTATAAAGATTGTGTCTACTGAAATAATCCATATACAAATCTAAAATGAAGAAGAGAAATACAAGTAGTATTAAAATATCACCGGTTACTGGACATAATCACAAAAACTTGGTGTGTGTGTGTGTGTGTGTGTGTGTGTGTGTGTGTGTGTGTGTGTGTGTGTGTATATATATATATATATTTACAGTATATGAATAATAATAATAATAATAGGTTGTAGTGATAAACCAAAATGTGAAAAAAAAAAAAAAATAAATAATAATAATAATAATATATTATAATGGTTTATGGATCTGGGACACTGCTAGTTACAGCAAAAATGCCCAAGCAACCATAATGAAATATAGGCAAATAGATTACTTGTCATAGTCATAAAAACCTGGCATGTATATATATATATAAACACATACACCTATCCACACACTTATCTAATCTATTTGCCTATATATATTTACAGTATATATATACAGGGTGTTTCAGTTAAACGTTTCAGAACTTCTAAGAGGGGTAGGGTACATCCTGACAACTCGAAATCATATAGCAATGTGGGGTCGGAAATGCTTTCCTGAAGCTGTGTTGTACACAGAAGCACCATAAAGAAAAGAGACCGTAAGTGAGAAATCGTTTTAATAATACATGAAAAGAAGCAAAAGGTACATGGATTAAGGTAAGTGTTCGAAGTTTCTTCCACGGGCTACAATGCACGCCTCACATCTCCGATGCATGGACATCCGAACATTCTGGAATACTCCAGGCGAATTTCGAATTTCTTCGGCAGCTACTGCGATTCTTGCAACCAGCTCCTCAGCATTGTCAACAGGGGTGTCATAAACTAGCGATTTCATATGACCCCAGAAATAAAAATCAAGACATGATAGGTCGGGTGACCGAGCAGGCCAACGCACGGGACCACCAAGTCCCGTGCGTTGGCCTGCGAGATCACCTCATCGGACCTCACCTGTTACCGTGTCATCTAACCGGACCTATCTACTTGATCTTTCTGCAGCAAGTATTGCCACAACTTTTGAGAGATGAACAGATTTCTGCATCGACGCAACAGACAATGTGGTTCCAACACGATGGAGCCCCTGCCCATTATAGCGGAGATGTTCGTAACTACCCATTTGGTCAACAGTGGATCGGACGTGGTGGTCCCGTGCGTTGGCCTGCTCGGTCACCCGACCTATCATGTCTTGATTTTTATTTCTGGGGTCATATGAAATCGCTAGTTTATGACACCCCTGTTGACAATGCTGAGGAGCTGGTTGCAAGAATCGCAGTAGCTGCCGAAGAAATTCGAAATTCGCCTGGAGTATTCCAGAATGTTCGGATGTCCATGCATCGGAGATGTGAGGCGTGCATTGTAGCCCGTGGAAGAAACTTCGAACACTTACCTTAATCCATGTACCTTTTGCTTCTTTTCATGTATTATTAAAACGATTTCTCACTTACGGTCTCTTTTCTTTATGGTGCTTCTGTGTACAACACCGCTTCAGGAAAGCATTTCCGACCCCACATTGCTATATGATTTCGAGTTGCCAGGATGTACCTTACCCCTCTTAGAAGTTCTGAAACGTTTAACTGAAACACCCTGTATATGCACAAACTATACCTTTTTACCTTAAGATCTTCTGACATGAAGGCATTTTCTTCTGTCATTTGCCTCAGCTTAAATGATTGACTATCATGGCTACGCTTCAAAGTTTGGAATTCTAGGGTAATTGCCTCTAACTCTTTTTGAATCTTTTCTCGAAAATCCTAGAAAAAATCAGTAGGGTATTATAAAATTTTTTTCCATCAAAATACAACAATAAAAAACAATACAACAAAAAATATAAAATACTTGTGGGAAAAGAACTACATATTCCATATTTAAGAAGAAAAATTAATGAAAACTATGAGGGTTATCACAAAGGTAATGTGCACTGGGCATGTTCTCCTCTCTGCATGACTGACATTTACCAGGATAATAATTTGAAGTTTAACCTCAAACATTAATGTGTTGAAACAGAGTTCCTGTATTGAATTTTTGTACAGATGCTTTTAAAAATGAATGGTGATACTGCTTCAGGTCAGATTACAGTTTCAAACCAAAGATCTTTTATCAAAATTGAAACTATGTGGTCAAACACTGACACAAATTTATGAATTGTTATGGAAGTGTTTGATGAATCAACAGTAGATCATAGCATAATTTCACATTGGTCAAGGTCAGACCAATGCTGAAAAGAACAACAGTCAGGTAGACTGAGAACATCTATGGGCAATACATTGAGCCATTATTACCACCATTTTGGGTGAAGATAGACATGTGACCTGTGAAGAAATAGCCAATAAATCTGGAAAACTGAAATTATCTATTCACCAAATTTTAACTGAGGTGTTACAAAAACAAAAGATCACTGCCCAATAGGTCCCACATTTGCTGTTAGATGAACAATAAACAGAGCATAAGGAAATTACAATACATTAACTCACATGTTACTGAGAAGGTGAAGAGTTTCTAAAATGAACTGTTGACATGAGACATGGACCAGTGACTGTGAAACTGAACTGAAGTCAAAATCACTTCAGTAGAAGCATACATTTTTGCCAAGTCCCCCTAAATGTCACCAGCAACAATCAAAGGTGAGACAAATGATCATTACACCCTACGATTATAAGGACATTATTTGCTACTGTTCATGTTCCACTTGGAAATCAGTAACTGAAGACTAGTATGCAACAGTTCTTCATCAGAAGAAATTACACCCACAAATTCATTAGAAATGGCCACAGATGTTGGAAGCTGGTGGACTCATGCTCTGTTACAATGCAAAGCCTCATATCATACATTCTACAACTTGTTTTTACCAATTATAATTTGGAGGCACTACCTCACCACCCCCTAGAGTCCTGATATGAGCCCTTGTAATTATAATGTATTCTCCAAATTCAGGAACTGTTGCATGGATGGACAAAGATTTCTGTCTTTAGAGGCATTGAATATAGCTGTGATCCAATGCATCAGAGAGCTTAATACTTTCACTGCTGGCTTTTCCGACAACGGTTTCAACTCTCGATTGAAAACAACAGGATTAAGTCAATATGAACTGCAAAGGACAGAAACGTTTTGGGTGAAACGTTTTTCTTCTCACTATGACCAAATTAATCAGCCAATGGTAAAGGTTGCTTAACAAAAATGTCTGGTGTTTCTTCTGTCAAACTGAAAGAAAAAGTTATTTATTATTATTATTATTATTATTATTATTATTAGCTATATGGTGCAAGGAAGCCTGAGGCTTGTGGTGCACCAGCCAAAAAAAAAATTCCCGAGTAACCCTAAGAGAGAGAGAGAGAGAGAGAGAGAGAGAGAGAGAGAGAGAGAGAGAGAGAGAGAGAGAGAAGTAAAAGGGAATCATCAAGAAAGAGAAGAATGATGATATCCAGCTCAGGACCCTGGGTGTGCCAAGCCCATACTCACCAGATGTGAGCTCCTGGGGAAATTAGGGTGGTTTCATCTCCAAGTGGATTAAAATCGAAGCCACATATTTTCATTCAAGGAGCAATAAACATGTTAACTTCAGCAGACACTTAAAAGGCATTCAAAAAAATAACTGTGATGTTCGGAAGTAATCATAATGCATGAAAGAGACTACACTGAAGATTTTTTTTAAGTATATTATGTTATAAAATAAATTCATTTTAAATTAACTACTTTTAGGCATTACTTTTGGGATAACTCTCATAATAAAGAATACTGAAAGTAAAATTCAGTTCAACATAAATTCATAATGATTAATATTAAGTGTCTATTTCGATATAAGAATAATACTGAAAACCAAGGGAGAAACCCTTTGTTTTAGATTGAAAACTGAAATCATATTTCAGGAAAGCTTTTGACACTGTTGCGCATGGAAGACTATTGTACAAATTGGAGCAGAATGGTATTAAGGGTAAGTTGCTACAATGAATAAAAGGATGGTTAAGTGCGAGAAGACAGAGGGTGGTAATCAATGGGTGCTGCTCTTCTTGGACTAATGTTATTAGTGGAGTCCCACAGGGTTCGGTGTTAGGTCCACTGTTGTTTTGTATATTTATCAATGATATTGATGAAGGTATATCAGGCTTAATGTCGAAGTTTGCAGATGATACAAAGGTTGGCAGGGTTGTTAATGACAGTAATGGCAGTGTGCTACTGCAACAGGATCTAGATAATTTGGGCAGATGGGCTAAGAAGTGGCAACTGAAGTTTAACCTTGACAAATGGAAAGTACTGCATTTGTGTTTGTACTGCAAAGTGTTTGGCATAAAGGTCTTCTAAACAAGCTTCCATCTTATGGTTTGCCAACTGTTTTTAGTAATTGGTTATCCAGTTTTCTCTCTGATCGCTCACTGAAGGTGATGGTAGATGGCTCTCTGTCTTCTAACTTCTCCACTAATGCCAGTGTCCCCCAAGGTTCAGTTCTTTCCCCCACTCTTTTCCTATTGTATATCAATGACCTTCTTCCATTGACTGGAAATCCTATCCATAGTTTTGCCGATGATAGCACATTGCATTCAACTTTCCGTTTTGAGAAATCTTGTCCTGCTCAATCAGCTTCGACTTCTCGAAAATCTGCTACCAATTCCTTAAATGCCGATCTTCAGGTAATTCTCCAGTGGGGCAAAGACAACTTAGTTGATTTCAACCCTTCTAAAACTCAGTCTTGTCTTATATCTCGCAAAAAGGATTCTTCTGCTCCTATGCTTATCTTTAGTGACACTCCAATTTCTAGGCAAAAGGATATATCTCTTTTGGGGATTACCCTGACTTCTAATCTCTCTTGGCACAAGCACATTACAAATATTGCTTCCTCTGCATCTAAAAAACTTGGTTTTCTCTTTCGCTCTCGGCGTTACTTTTCTTCCAAACAGCTGCTCACTCTGTATAAATCGCAAATCCGCCCTGCCATGGAATATTGTTCCCACATTTGGGGTGGTGCCCCCAAAACCTCTCTCAGGCTTCTTGATTCCATTCAGAAGAGGGCAGTTAGGTTAATTAATGACTCATCTCTAACAGAGTCTCTCCACTCGCTTTCTCATAGACGCACTGTTTCTGCTGCTTGCCTCTTTTACAGATACTTCCATGGGCACTGTTCTTCTGAATTGGCTTCTATAATTCCCGCTCTCTCTTTCAAAACAGTCCGAACACGTGCCGCCACCAGCCAACATCCATTTACTGTCCAACTTCAAACCCACAGAACCAACTTTTCATCTTCCTCATTTATTCATTCAACTGCCGTTTTCTGGAACAACCTTCCTTCATACATATTTCCTGAAAATTACAATCTACAGAAGTTCAAGTCCAATGTCAACAAATATCTTCTTTCGTCTTCTCAACCTCCAACCCAAGCACGGTACTAAGTACTATAGGTTCTAATACCTCTCGTGTTTGGGGTTCACATAAAAAAAAAAAAAAAAAAAAAATATGGGTAGAAGTAACCCCAGAGAAACGTACCAACTGTGTGGTACTACACTTAAGGTGGTAGAAAATGAAAAAGACCTGGGAGTAATTGTGCAGTCAGATATGAAGTTCTCTGAGCAATGCAGACAGGCTGCCAGGGCAGGTCATGGGGTTTTGTCAATGATATATAAGAATTTTGCTAGCAGGGAAAAGGAGGTGATTATCCCTCTGTATAAGGCAATGGTCAGGCCATGCCTTGAGTACTGCGTACAGGTCTGGAGGCCTCATTTTAGGAAGGATGTAGATTTACTTGAGTGTGTACAGACAAGGGCAACAAGATTGGTGAGGGGAATGAAGGGATCCTCTTACCAAGAGAGGCTTAAGTTCTGCAAACTGCAGTGGCTGGAGACTAGGCACCTGCACGGTGATCTGATTGAGGTATATAAGGCCTTAAATTCGTTCAACACGCTGAATTCTGATGGGATCCTTCCACTTGTTCAGATTACGAACCTAAGGGGGCATAAATTCAAATTAAGAAAAGACAGATGTAGAATAGATGTGCGGAAATTTGCCTTTAGCCAGTGGGTGGTTAATTGCTGGAACAAACTTCCATCTGTCGTTGTGGAAGTTGATAGGTTGAATAAATTTAAGGAGGAACTGGACAGGCATTTGGAGGGAATGGTGTGATTTTTTTTTTTTTTGGCTGATGCTGCATAAGCTCATACATTTGCTTTCTTGCATCACATGCCACTACTACTACTACCCTTTGTTTTAGATTGAAAACTGAAATCATATTTCAAGATGTGAATACTGTTTACCCAGAACTGCATATGCAATATGCTTATGCTTATATAATGAACAGAATGAATGCAAAATAGTTTACCAATATGATAGGTATTAATTCTAAATTCTCACCTTTCATAATACTTTTCAGATCACTTAGATTACGAAATTAACTTTTTAAAAAATTATTACAATTATAATTAAAATGTCTTAATGTTACAGGGAAAAACATTACACTGACTAGAAAAATAAAAATTTAATAAGAAATATGGTGGATTTCCACCTGTGCTATAGAAGTTTATAAGTTTATGCTGACAAGTTAATACCATATTTTGTCTGTCAGCTCCGAATGTTAAAAAAACAAACTTAATTCACATTATTAAAATTATTTATTCAGTATGTATAAGCCTACATACAAAATGCAGGCTTGTATATATATATATATATATATATATATATATATATATTTGATAGTATGAACCAGAGCTATAATGCTCAATATGTTCTATGTTCATATCAATATTTGTAAAAGAATAAGAGAAGTTTACCTCAATATGATGCATAGAACACTTCCATATGATACTTTCCAGAAATTAAAACAAAAACAATTAAAAAATCGAAAATCTTACATTAAGATATAATTAACAATAATTAAAAATCAAAGTAACACAATTAAAAATCAATTTAACGCAATTAAAAATTAAGTAAAAAATTAATTTAATGAAAAAAAATCGTTTTGCAATTTTTTTGTTAAATTAATTTTTTACTTAATTTTTAATTGCATTAAATTGATTTTTAATTATTGTTAATTATTTCAATAATTAACTAGTTAATAACTAATCATTAAATAATATCTGATTAATTCAATAATTAATCAGAAGAGACAATTACGATTATAAAGAGACTATAAAACAGTCTGAAACAGAATTCAGGCTTATATTATTCATATAAGCCTGGCTTCTATTTCAGTCCTGGGATATAGCACGAAAACTGATACATACCTTTTCCGTTTTGAAATATCTTTCCAAATCCACAATGCGTTTCTTATCTTCTAATTCAAGTTGTTCTAAAGTCTTAATTCTTGCATCTTTTTCCTTGTTCTCTGTTCTTACTTGTAGAAATTCTCGATTAATTTTTTCTTTTCTTTTAGTTTCTTTTTGCATCTCTCCTCTCAAAAGCCCAAGGTCTATCTCTAACTGCAATGTTATTTAAATACAATATGAGCATTCAAATTTATAATTTATGTAATCAGAAAAGAGCAACATATTCTATATATTAAAAGAATACAAAAACATAAAAGAATAACATATAGAATATTATGATCTCGTAGAAAAACATATGGCATTTCAACAGCGTACTCCTCATACAATATATTCTCAATTAACATTCTTCTCCAGCAGCAGATTTGCAGGTTAACTGGAATCTCTACAGACCTATCCTGGAAGTTTTAGTTTGTATAATTTGGATAATAAAAAGAATGAACAAAATCTGTTACATGCTTACATTTTGTATTGCAGAGTGGGAATAAGATACACTAACTCACTGTAGTCATATTCAAGTAAACCCTCAGTTATTATCTAGTAATGGCTTTTATTAAAATGTTACTGTATTATGCTGTTTATTAATTAATGATTTTACTTCAATGATATTAATACTACTATTTAACTAATGTTTAACCAGTAGTTTGTTTATAGAGTTAATTTTAAAATTCTTCTCCAAGTGTACTAAAGTGCTAACTTTAATGAGCCTCTGCTCACAGCCGACTGGTCAGAAGCGTGAATGCAGTAGCACATGCTCTTTGAGTAGACCGGGGTTCAAGCCCATGACTGCTAAATATGAACGTTTGTATTGATTGATTTATTATAAACTCCACTGACCTGGTGGTCATGCCAGAGTATAAACAAGAACATATAAAACAGCGAGTTGCTGCTCTGGATGACAAGGTGATCCTTTGAAATATGCAGTATCATTCTGTGGAAGGCAAACCTTATTGTAGCAAACCTTATTAATAGTATATTATATGTACTATTAAATTTTTATGACAAATCTTCTCATGCTACAGAATATTTTTAAAAATATGAATACAGTACGTAATAAATAAATTTGTAAGTTTTTTCACTATTCAGATTAGCCAAGGTTTTGACTATCTGGAAAATTAATTTCACAACCACTGCAGATAATTGGGAGCTGCTGTAGGTACATTATCTGTATACACGATACCCAACAAATTATATAACTTTATTATAAATAATGATAACAAGATAATTGCTCAGTAAATAAATATAACTGTAAGTAAATAAATTTGTGAGTTTTGCTCTTATTTTTCACTATTCAGATTAGCCAAGGTTTTGACTATCTGGAAAATTAATTTTGCAACCACTGCAGATAATTTGGAGCTGCTGGAGGTACACTATCTGTATACACGATACCCAACAAATTATATAACTTTATTATAAATAATGATAACAAGATAATAACTGCTCAACAGTGAAGATTATGATGTCATATTTTTGCGACATTTATGTTTCATTACATTTCAAGTAAACACAGTTCACTGTATAGAACATGAGAATGGTCTGGCTCTAACCATGCTGTTTTTAAAATTTCAGTATGATAAAATCCCTGTAGATCATATGTATATTTTATTTACAGATTTTATCTTTGACATAACCAGATAAAAAAATTAAGTTGTATAACATCTGGAGGTAGGAAGAGGTTACCTTTGATGATGGCCTTATCATCCAGTTCCAGTTATCAAGAAAACAACAGACTTTTAGACTACATTGTGGAGGACTTCTCCCTTGCAAATCAATACCCCCCTTTGAGTTGAAGAATAAAAAACTAATTAAGGATACTGTATGTTCTGTATCTGTAACTGTCTGTTCTCTATGTCTATCCCATAAGAAAGATTTAATCAAAAAGTTCACTGCAGAAGAGGCCACACCAAACTTTCAATTTCTTTACCTTTTCAATGAGCTAGTAAAGAGCACAACTTAAGGGTGTTGAAAAATTAATTGGTACTACAATTAGCTGTTGTAAAAGTAGTGAAAGCCATCTGAATTTAGGAGAGTACAGATGCATTTTGCTCTGAGAATTATGATCTACCTCATTTAAGGTTTCTATAACTAAAAATTGAATGCAGATCATTCACATTAATCATACCTGCCCAACCAGAATGTCTTAAAATGGGAGGATTTTAACTTCCCAGATATTGACTGGAACTTGTGGGTTCATAATACGCACACTAGCAAGACTATTGTGGATTTATTGGATGAGTGTTTTCTGCAACAGCAGCATGTTCAAGAGGCAACCAGAGGGAGTAATACTCTTGATCTCATTATCAGCAGTGATTATTCATGCATTAAGATTTTTTTTTTTTTTTTTTATGAAAACTTGAAACACAAGAGGTATTAGAACCTATAGTACTTAGTACCATGCTTGGGTTGGAGGTTGAGAAGATGAAAGAAGATATTTGTTGACATTAGACTTGAACTTCTGTAGACTGTAATTTTCAGGAACTATGTACGAAGGAAGGTTGTTCCAGAAAACGGCAGTTGAATGAATAAATGAGGAAGATGAAAAGTTGGTTCTGTGAGTTTGAAGTTGAACAGTAAATGGATGTTGGCTGGTGGCGGCACATGTTCTGACTGTTGTGAAAGAGAGAGTGGGAATTATAGAAGCCAATTCAGAAGAACAGTACCCATGGAAGTATCTGTAGAAAAGGCATGCAGCAGAAACAGTACGTCTATGAGACAGCGAGTGGAGAGACTCTGTTAGAGAGGAGTCATTAATTAACCTAACTGCCTTCTTCTGAATGGAATCTAGAAGCCTGAGAGAGGTTTTGGGGGCACTGCCCCAGATGTGGGAACAATATTCCATGGTAGGGCGGATTTGCAATTTGTACAGAGCGAACAGCTGTTTGGAAGAAAAGTAACACCGGCGCCTCCATAGCCGGGTGGGCAGGAGCAGCAGTGCATAACACACGCTTCTTGATTAGACCGGGGTTTGAGCCCATGACCACCAAATACGGAGGATGCGGAAAGGTCAGGGAATGACCACCGCATATCCCGGAGCAATATGGCCTTAGTTGCTAATGCTCCTAAAAACCAAATAACAAACAAACAAAAGTAACATCGAGAGCGAAAGAGAAAACCATGTTTTTTCGATGCAGAGGAAGCATATTTGTGATGTACTTGTGCCAAGAGAGATTAGAGAGATTGTAATCCCCAAAAGAGATATATCATTTTGCCTAGAAATTGGAGTGTGACCAAAGATAAGCATAGGAGCAGAAGAATCCTTTTTTGCGAGATATAAGACAAGACTGAGTTTTAAGAAGGATTGAAATCAACTAAGTTGTCTTTGCCCAACTGGAGAATTACCTGGAGATTGGCATTTAAGGAACTGGTAGCGATTCGAGAAGTTGAAGTTGATTGAGCAGGGCAAGGTTTCTGAAAATTGAAAGTGGAATGCAACGTGCTATCATTGGCAAAATTATGGATAGGATTTCCAGTCAATGAAAGAAGGTTATTAATATACAAGAGGAAAAGAGTGGGGGAAAGAACTGAACCTTGGGAGACACCAGCATTAGTGGAAAAGTTAGAAGGCAGAGAGCCATCTACCATCACCCTCAGTGAGCGATCAGAGAGAAAACTGATTAACCAATTGCAAAAAACAGTTGGCAAACCATAAGGTGGAAGCTTTTTTAGGAGATCTTTATGCCAAACACTATCGAAAGCCTTTGAGATGTCAAGAGCAACTGCTTGTGTTTCCCCGAACTTTTCCATTGAATTTGTCCATAAATGGGTAACATAGACCAGAATATCACCAGTGGATCGACACTGACGGAATCCATACTGGTGATCGTTGATCAGATGGAAGGTTTCTAGGTAGTTTAAGAGTTGGCGGTTAATTGATTTCTCCATTACTTTAGAAAGAGTAGAAGTAATTGCAATGGGACGATAATTTGATGGGAGGGATTTATCACCCTTTTTAGGAACTGGCTGGATATGAGCAAATTTCCAAGCAGAAGGAAAAACACCTTTAGAATAAGAAAGTGAAAAAAGGTGGCAGAGAACAGCAGTAAGTTCAGGAGCACAGGTTTTGAGAACAAGTGGAGAAATGCTATCAGGACCTGGAGCTTTCTTAGTATCAAGATTCCTCAAAATCCTTCTGACATTTCGACGGAAGACCACAGGAGGCATTGAATGGAGCACGTTGGGAATGGTGGGAGGTGTTTTACCAAGATCATTGATACAGGAGTTGGAAGAAAAATGGGATGCTAGCAGGTCAGCTTTATCCTTGGCTGAAGTGCCAACAGAACCAACTGTTTTGACAGAGGTGGGAGCAGAGAAGAGCAAACGTTGCGGCCAATAGCTTTGGCAAGAGAGCAGAATGCTCAGCTACCATTAGGGCAAGAAGCAAGTTTTCTACTCTCAGCCTGTTCAAAATCTAGTTTGGACAGATTAATAACTGCTTTATAATTGTTGCAAGCTTTGGCATAGGCAGAAAATGAATCTGAAGATTTGGAAGCAAGCCAATTACGATATGCAACGTTCGTCTCTTGAAGAGCCTTAGCACATTTATTGGAAAACCAAGGTTTAGATGAAGGACGAGATTTTAAAGTGGAGTGTGGAATAAAGGATTCCATTTCTACAAGAATAATTTCACTGACACGATCTGAGCAAACGTTGACATCAGAAGTTTTGAAACAGCAATCCGACCAAGGGAAAGAAGAAAAGAAATCTGACAGGTCATCCCATTTTGCATTCTTCTAATGCCAAACAATACAAGGTTGGGAACAGCCATGAGATAAAGGCCCCATTGGAGAAGAGACAATCACTAAGTTGTGATCTGAGGTGCCTAAAGGGCCACTCACTTCGACCATGTACTTAGAAGGATTGTTTGTGAGAAAAAGATCAAGTGTGTTGGCTGCATGGTTAGGATTGTCCGGTATTCTTGTAGGTAAATAAACAATCTGTGCAAGGTCATTAGTAATTGCAAAAGAATCAGCATCTCGACCAGCTGGGTCGGTGTGACTAGAAAACGGAAGCCAGCTGGAGTTGTGAACATTAAAATCACCAAGGAAAATTACCTCACTGTTAGGAAAGTTTAACTGGAGAAAGTCAAGTTGCAAAGAGAGGAAGTCAAAGAGCTCCAAGTGATTAGTGGAGTTGGGAGAACGGTAGAGACAATAGATGAATTTGACACGATGAGGTAGAGAGATTTTAAGCCAGAGAAGATCGAAACAAGGAGATTCCAAATTAACAAGTCTCTGACAGGGAATATCGGAACGGACATATGCACAAGTACCACCTATGAGGTGGTACTTGAATACAGCGAATAATTTGGCAACTGAGATGAGCAGTGGTCGAATCAACCAATAACTAAGATTCTATCAGAAAACGTACGTGGGGTTTGGCAGACTGCAAGTGGAAATGGACATTGTTGAGATTAGAATTGAGACCACATGTATTTGTGAAATGAACTAGAAAGTGTTTGGGAGGTTTAGATCTTTTTGCAGATAAGCTTTCTCTATTAGTTTGACAATTCATGGTGTATTCAATAGTAAGAAAATGTGGGGAGGGACATGCTGTATGAAGTAATGAATATACCTAGATCCTTGACATAACGTGGTGTCGACAATGCCCCTTGCATAGATACTACTTCGGACTCCCTCCAGTCACTATCTGGCAGAGTAGAGGTAGCACAATTATACACTAGCTGATCTGGAAGCCTCCTAAAGAGTTACCAATAGGTTTGGTCCAGTGTACTAATTAGTGGCCGGCCTGCAAATACCGTTTTAGAGCTGAACCCTCGAAATGTAAGGAAGATTGGATCTCACCATGATGTTCATCGTAACATCAAAAGTCATCAGTCATACTGCATCATGTAAGAGATGGGGAAGGGTTGACCAGAACTTAGCTCTGGAAACTAAACATGGGTTCCACAACTTCAAGCCTCCAATAAGCAAAGTGGTGTTATTTCACCAGTTGATGAGAGTCATCTGCCACCTAGTATTGCCTGGTAACACAGAGGGGTGTAATTCCTCCATGTGGTGTGGGCGCCACACCTCAACCCCTGCTTACATTGGTTCACACCTGGATTGTCACCCACTGTGTGCATGTGCAGGAAGGTTATACCCAGGGTTACTAAAAGTCCTACCACCGTGAAGGTGCAAGCAGAGGATTTGGCTGTCACAGACCGTCCGGACTTTGCTGGAATTGTGTCTACTTGACTTGAATATCATCCAAATATCAGTTCCATCTGTGTTTTAAACTCCCATAGCAAGTACAGCTTGTCTGGCATATCTGAGAGAATGTCTGTGACAACCTCAAGGACCTAATTGCAGATAAAGGAACCACTAGGTGGCAGTGATCACAGTGTACTGATATGGGATTTACTTAAAGATGTAACTACCATCAGGGATAAAGGGAAGGCTCTTTGCTTTCGTAAAAGTGACCATGGTGGTCTCAGATAGTTTTTAAATTCTGCACAGTGGAACCACCTGATGATGTCACCAACAGCAAATTCTAAATGGGAAGCATTCAAGGAAGTAATCTTAGAAGCTACTAGGCTTTTTGTTGCAACTAAGAAATACTGTTCAAGGTTTAGGCCTAAATGGAGGTCACATGAACTAATGAGATTCGTGGCAGAGAGGAAAAATGCATGGGATGCATATAAATTATCATGTGACACAGAAGTCTGTGTGTATAAGCTAGTCTGTAATCAAGTCATAAAGGAGGCTAGGCAACCAAAGGCAGATTATAAGAAATCTTTGCAAAGGACACAAAGAAAAACAGCAGACTTCTTTACTCATATAAATTCTAGAAGGAAGGGGCTGAATCAGATTGGTCCACATTATATCGTTGGTTCGGCGTTGATGATGCTGCTGAGATAGCTGACAAACTGAATGAGTATTTTGCATCTACATTCACACATGAGGATATATTTGGTGAGGGGAATGCCAGAAGTTTATCTAACCCTGCCAGAGTTCGATAAACTTCTGGCAGGGAGCTAAATGATTTTGTAATAACTGAGAGAAAAGTGGAGGAGAAATTGTTGAAGTTACACAAAAAAAAGGCACTTGGGGTGGATGGAATCTATCCAGTTATATTGAAGGAGGTTATAAAGGAAGTAAGCAAACTCTTAGCCATAATTATGAGAGCATCCTTGGACTGAGGGGAGGTCCCCATGGACTGGAGATGCACAAATCTATCCCCAATTCACAAAGGGAGATCAAAGGGTGACACAAGTAATTACAGACCTGTTAGTTTAACTTCTGTTTCTGGGAAAATAATGGAGGAACTGGTTAAAGAAGCATTGCAGGAACATCTAGACAAGACTGCAGTTATAGTTCAGACACAACACTGGTTTGTCAAAGGGAAGTCTTGACTGACCAATCTGATTTGATACTATGATGTAGTCACAAAGGAACTGGAGGCAAAAAATAATTTTAATATCATATACTTGGATTTTAGGAAAGCTTTTGATACTGTTGTACATTAAAGACTACTGTACAAATTGGAGCAGTATGGCTTTGAGGGTAAGTTGCTACAAAGGATAAAAGGATGGTTGAATGGGAGATGGTAGAGAGTGTTAATAAATGGACACTGCTCTTCGTGGATTAATGTTATTGGTGGAGTCCCCCAGAGTTCGTGTTGAGTCTGCTGTTGTTTTGTATATTTATCAATGATATTGATGAAAGTATATCAGGATTAAATGTCCAAGTTTGCAGATGATACAAAACTTGGCACAGTTATTAATGACAGTAATGATAATATGTTACTGCAACAGAATCTAGAAAAGTTTGAAGTTTAACATTAACAAATACAATGTACTGCGTATGGGTAGTAGTAACCCCAGAGAAACATACCAACTATGTAGTACTCTACTCAGGGTAGTGGAGAATCAAAAAGATCTGGGGGTAATTGTGCAGTCAGAAATGAAGTTTTCTGAGTAGTGCAAATGAGCTGCCAGAGCGGTCATGGGGTCTTGTCAATGATATACAGGAATTTTGCTGGTAGGAATAAGGAGGTGATTATCCCTTTGTATAAGGCAATAGTCAGGCTATACCTTGAGTACTGTATACAGGTCTGGAGGCCACATTTTAGGATGGATGGGGTTGTAAGAATGAGTACAGAGAAGAGCAACAAGATTGGTGAGGGGAACAAAGGGGTGCCCTTACCAAGAGATGCTTAAGTTCTGCAAATTGTGTCTGGAGACTTCACCTGTGAGGTGTATAAGGGCTTGAATGGTTTGAGCAAGCTCAATGCTGATGGGATTCTTCCTCTTACTCAGATTACGAAACTGAGGGGGAATAAATTCAAATTGAGGAAAGACAGTTGTATAATAGATGTGCAGATGTTTGCCTTTAGCCAGCAGCAGGTGTTTGCTGGAGCAAACTTTCATCTGTTGTTGTTGTGGAAGTTGATAGCTTAAACTGGACAAACTTTTGGAGTGAACGGATGGGTGAAATGGAAAGTGTTTTTTTTTTTTTCCTTGCATCATATGCCTCTACTAATGCTAATGGCAGCCATGTAGTTTTCAAGTCAGTTATTCTTCTGTTTTTTCATAACATGCTGCAGCAATCTATGCAATTCTCTACTTGAACTTTGAAGACTGCTAAGTTTTCTGAACTGTTTCTTATCAGCTGAAGATCTTTGATAAACAGATCATATAAGGAGGTGATTATCCCATTGTAAAGGCAATGGTTAGGTCACACCTTGAGTACTGCATAAAGGTATGGAAGCCTCATTTTAGGAAGGATATGGATCTGATAGAATGGGTGCAGAGAAGAGGAATGAAATTAGTGAGGGAACTAAAAGATACTATCAGAAAGGCTTCAGTTCTGTAAACTTTGGCATTTGGAGATTAGCCCCATTTGGTATTTAACACTAGAACCACCACAACAATCAATTTCACCATTGCCTATTTTTTATTTTATTTTAACAAATTCCCTTTAAACTGTTGCAGTTTTGCAGCCCTTTTAGCTATAGAAGTGTCAGTCCAAGGCATTTCATAATTTTCCATTAACTTATTGCATGCACAATTACAAATAATTTTGCATAGATTTTTCTTTAAAATTTCAATTCTATACCAATAATAGATGTGCAGAAGCTCAATTCTATACCAATAATAGATGTGCATCATAATCATAAAAACTATAAGTGTCTATCAGCAGGCAGCAAACATACTTCAAAATCTGAGCACATATGAAACTGCCAAAGCAGTCAATTTGTCAGAACTTGCCAAAGCAAAATTTTACAGTCTGACTGTAAAATTCTGATAAAATTAGATAATTTTTATATAGTTTATCCAGCTTTTGCATTTATTTACCATGTAACAAACATTTGTGATTCCAATCACCCTATGATTTGTGCAAGTAGCCTCGGTGCATATGTCTGCACATTTGTAAATGCCAAACCAGGTGAATGCCAACACAGTGTGTGTGTGTGTAGGAGTCTCTACTATATATTGCTGTGCTGTGCCATTTCAGTTTAGTCTGGGTGAAACTTTATATATGGAAATGTATTTCAACAATTTTTACATTGCTAGTTTAATTCTGTTATGTGGTGACCTTGCAGTCTTACTCAAGAACAGATTTAAAAAGGTCTAAAGGAATTAAAAAAGCTATCTGAAAATGAGTCTGGAGATGAATACTTCTGATCCCTATACATCAAGTGATACCATGGATGATAATGCACAGCATCATAATCATAAAAACTATAAGTGCCTATCAGCAGGCAGAAAACGTACTTCAAAATCTGAGCACATATGAGAAGTTATAAAATCCAGTGTCCTTCAGCTGAACATGCATTACAAAGAAACATAATTCACAATAACATTGGGCCAGTTCCTTATGCAAGATGAAATGTGTGTATGGATTCTGTGGTAAGTGCATTTTGCTTATTTGTAGATGATAAAACTTCTGATAACACTTCAACAATAAAACATACAGAACTGCACTAAAATCAAAGCGCAAAGATAATTAAAGGATAATAATTGGTCTACATCCATTCAAGAAATTGATGTTTTTATCATGTACTTGCAGAGCAGCATATGGTACTAGAAAGACAGAACTGGATAGTTTGAGGTCAACTGTATTGGAAGCCTCAATTTTTTCATGATACAATGTCACATAACAACTTTCGTGAAATTAAGCAGTTCATAAGATTTGACATACATTCTTCAGGGAAATTTTGCTTTAGCTTTACAGAAATATGGTTCAAATTTATTTATTTATCATATGTGTAGTCTGAATAAACAAAGTGTTTATTCAGAAGAACTAAAACTATTATGGGGAAGGTATGGCAAGTGTTGGTCTTTTTTTTTTTTTTTTTTTTGGATTATGTTGTATAAGCTTGCTTTCTTGTGTCACTTGCCATTACTAATACAAATACTACTGTACAGTTACAATATAATGCAAATTTTCTATTTTTACTGTTCATATTTAGACCACCAATTTAATAAACATTTGTTAATACACACAGTGAAGAATTTCTCTTACTCCATTCATTTGATCAGAACGACTACCAGTAATGCCATTTGATTCTCATTAAAGATATCTGAAAGTATTATTGAAGAATGGGAGGAAATGAAACTCATACTTTAAACTTATTTTTATTTATTTTATTATAATAAGAGTTTTACTGCAAAGTAATCTCAGTTCGAGTCCCACAAGGGGCAGTACTGTCTGGCCTCCTCTTCACTGCCCTCATTGCTCCACTGGAATATGCCGATAACCTTTAGGTTATCGGCATATTCACATACTCACACCAATTAAGGCAAACCAAGATCCTCACCAAATCACAAAAGAACTAACCTCCACTCTCTCATCAGTATCTACCTACCTGAAACAGTTTGGTCTGTGCATCAATCCTGAGAAGTCAGAAACCATGGTCTTCTCACTAAAGCAGCACCCAACAAAAATCCATCCAGCCCTCAATGGAGTTCCGATCCCGCTTGTTCAAAACCACATTGACCTAGGGATCAGATTCGGCTCAAAGCTTCTCTTTCAGCCAACATACAGACCTGCTTCTCACAAAAGCTGCCAGATTGAGATGGATATGCAAGCAGCATCTACAACATGTAATTGACAAATCCACCATGGTCAGATATATTGCTACAATAGTTTATCCCTCAAGTCTCTGTGCTGCAGAGATTTGGGCATCCATTTCTTCCACTACCATCAAATCAGTGTTCTCTCCAAGTACTGGCTCCTCAAGTGGGTTTGCCAAAAGCTTAGCCTACCTCCTCAGATCTGGATCACTGCTATGGCCAAAACACTCAAAATGCTCACCTGGCTTATTGATGAAAGGAGGCCCATCCCAACCATCAAGCTCATGACTGGCCTTATCTCCTCTCCCTCCTGGAACAACTGTGCATAGAGGATCGCAGTGGCGCATCTGCAAGAAAGTCCACAGCTATGCCCTCTTCAAACATGTCTTCACCTGTTGGACCGGTTTCTTCCTCAGCAGATGTTATCACGCATCCAAGATTTAGATGTCGATTTCAACAAGTTTAGTAGGGATCGAGAATACAGATAAAGAATACTCAGTGGTAGATGGTCAAGGCCATCAATATATAACCTGTGTCCCAAGCAATACTCTAACTCAAATCAAGTCAATGTCAGTGTATTGAATTATGCAATTCAATATATATTGTTATGTAATGTATTTTGTAACTAACTAACTAATGGAGTATGTAACTAATGATATATACACTCACTTAATGTGTTCTGTATATAGTACACTCAATTCATTTCTTTTTCTAGTACTTGATTTAATTTATCTATTATTTTATTTTATGGTGTATTCAGGCAACCTTGTCTTTATAATAAATTGTTAACCGTTGGCCATTGTGCCATGACAAGTAGTTGCAACCACACTATTGTAAATCATCATCTATGTGTTGCAATAAAGATTCTTCTTTTTCTTCTTCTTCCTCTTAGTTTTCAAATCCCCATCTTAATTGGTTCATTTATTTTGAATTATTTTGAACAAGGTACACAATGCATAGTAGAATCCCAAAGAGAGAGAGACACCATGGTAACCTTGAATTTATATAAATGTTTTGCTTTATGCAGTGGAATTTCATGGTTTATTTAAGTTAATCTGCATATTTTTCCAGCTTTAACACATTTCAGTAATCTTTAGGTATATTATTGCTACAAAATGTATCTCATATTACTATTGCAAGTCATTGTGAATTGCTTTAGTCTTGCCTTTCAAATAAATCACACTCCTCTCTAAGACGATATACGTTATATATTTCTTCTTATTATTATTTTGATGCTGTCTCCTACTGGAGGTTGGAAATCAGCACACTGTACTTCTCTCTGTCTTGGGCAAGATGAAAAAAATCCTCAGCTGATCTACCAGTCCAGTTGCAGACCTAGCCACATTTGCCAATTTCCCAGCTTCATATAAGGTTCTAAAGTTCCATGTTCCTATTTTTTCTAATGAAAGTTTTTGCCACTTGGGGATTCTTAGCACCCCTGTCCCATTTAAAGGACGCCAGGGACTCGGGGCCATCTCTCTCTCATTGTATTAGCCATGGTGATGGCTACTACAATGAGAAATTAATACAATAAATGGTATTTATTTCTAATGTGTGCAATTAGAGGGATGGCCATTTTTGAGATTACTATTTATTGGTTATCAATAAAGAAATAGTAATTTTATTTACTGTTTCTGCATTTTGAGAGATGCCAAAAGGTGCCAGTATTTCAAATCTCAAGTGACTTTTTTTGGCATTTTGTGGAAATATTTCATCACTTATAAGCTCCTACGATGGTGCTTATCCAAAGTGCAAAATTGAAGTAACTCATGATAACTTGCTTCCTAATATGAGACTGATACATTTTTTTAGCAAATTTAGTTTGCTAAAAAATGCATTAATCTCAAGTTAATGCATTAATCCCAAGCTCCATTTGCTTTTAGTTACACACACACACACAGCACATCACATTAATAAAAAGTAATGCTTTTGACAAATCATGCACATTAATGTTTAATCAGTCTAAAAAACTTGTTATGAATTTACTCAAGTCTTTACATATATTTAATTATAATTTTTAGCTTACCATCCATATTATAAATTAACTAAATTTATTCATAATACAGATGTAATTATCTGTATTATAAAAAAGTAAAGTTTATTTATAATACAATGTTACACATTTCATTTTTGTAGGAAACAAGAGCTCATATATTTCCATTATATTTAATTTCATTTTATTCTGAATCAAAAATTTTAGTAACCAACTTGGTTGAACCACTCATAAGACCCTGGTCATCTAGTACTAAACAAATTCACCTTTTCTGCAGTTGTTGTTTTTTCTTCCAATTTACTGTTCAACAGTTCTTCATTCTGTTCTTTACTTGTTAGTTCTTCTGAAATTTTCTTCATTTCAAGTAGAATAATTTCCCTTTCTTCAAGCATTTCTTCTCTAAGTTTCATCAGTTTTCTAAAAATGTAGTAGTAACAGCAACAAATCAAAAATAGGATTGTGAAAAAAGAAAAGCATTTTAAATAATAAAGGTATAAAAAATTAAGCTCAGGATTACATATCAGCAAACTGTGACAAAAGAAGGCTTTTGCTTCTCTTGATTTCTAATATTTCCAAAAGCATGTCAGTTCTATAACAAGGTACTCAATATTATTCATTTATTTGGTGTTATAAGACAAGAAGGAAAAAGGCTCAGTATGAGTTATAAGGTTGAAAAAAATGCTGTTTTATTAATTGAGAAATACACCATACATTAAGAATTAAAATCATCTCAACATCCGTGTGAGCTAGATAGTTGGGTTAGCAGGCCAATCGAGAGGATATCATTATTAGTTTTCTCAGAATTGAATATTTGCAACCTAATCTAATACATTATGTTCCTTAAGTGAAAAACAAAGTAGAGTAGACTCTAGAGTTTTTTTGAAAAGATACAACATAGGAACATTTTGATGGAGAATGGTGGGGGGGTGGTATCAACACTTATTATTCCTGGTCTGTGTTCTGTAAGATCTGAAGCCATATTTAAAACATTTTATAACTTATTTTGTGTATGTCTGTCTGCCCTGGATGAATCCAATCAATATTTTTTCACCACATATTTAAACATGGCCAGAACACCTTAGTAATTTGCACTCATGATAAATTTTTAAATACAGTATTATTAACATGGAATCAGAGAGGTAAATACCAGATTCCTTACAAATATTAAAAACCTTTCCTCCACACTTAACAATGGTTGGCATAAAAATTTGGAAAGTTCCTCACTAATTCATAACCTTTACAATTTGGACTGCCTTCAGAATTGAGATTTTACCTGAAAGAGAATTTAATTATATATTTACATACTTTTTTTTTAAATGGTTTTGCAATCACTTTGTAAAATTCAAACCAAAAAATTATATGCAAATGAAAACATTAAGGCACTGTTAATGCCAATGTTATTGTCTGATATGCACCTACACATCCTGCCTCTGAATTTTTTTAAGAAATGATTGGCAATATCAAATGCCTTTTCTTAACTACTAGTACCCCAGCCCTCATACTGTCTATGGATAAAGAATTCCTATTCAACTGTAAATGTTTGTACCAAAGGAAATAACTGAAGAGTGCCTAACTTTTCATTGATGATTCTGACAATGGTCAGGACACAAAAGAAAAAAAGTCAGTGGCCAATATTAAAAATTTTAACATAGAAAGTGATATTTACAACTGGACTGCAAGTCAAAATGAAGTATTGCAGAATAAAATAGTAAGTGCAGGAAAAATATATTAAATGATGACATTTTCTTGATGACTTTGATGGAATCAACAAGAGTGTCAAAATGTGTTGCACAAAAATGGAAAAAAGGATATTAATTTGGAGAATTAATGAACAAAAGAACATGGTGATGGAGATGAGGCCGGATATCACATGGTGATGGAAAAAGAAATAACAGTATTTCAAAGAAAAAAATCTCTAAGTGAAGCAGGAGGTGGAGAAGAAGAAGTTAAATTATATGAAGCCAGAAAACTGTTTTGATACTGTCAATAAATTTGCTATGATGAGGATCCCCAAAATATTTTTATGTTCTAAGACAATATCATGAAACAGTAATAAATGAGACCATTAATTTTTAAAATTTTCACAAAATAAAAAAATATTAAATGGGAAGAGATAACTTCCTGCAGATTAAATTTATTTGGTATTAATGTTTAATATATTTATTATTAAAAAAATTGCATTTGTGTTCTATTTGATTTGAACTCCTTGTGTTTTTGATATTTTTTCTTCTATATTTTAATTTTTCAATTTAATTAAATATGGAAATTTGTTTTCCATATTTAAATTTTATTTTTTTTTTTCTGAATGATTTTGGCAATAAAAGAATTTCTAAATATATAAACAGTTTCATAAAATTTTATCTTTCTTTCATTCATATTTGTATCCATATAAATTAATATAATTTTCTGAACTGTGAATAAATTTAGTTTTTTATAATGTACATATGACTTGAAAATATTTACATATATTCTGTAAATCAGACTTTTCACTATTTCAGACTACTTCTTTCCTCCATTAGTCTAAATTACTAAGGTTTTCTTATAACTATTTAGATATGTCCAACATTATGATCACTGCTAATATTACCATTAGTATTGGCAAATGATGCAAGGAAGCAAGCTTATGGAATCAGTCAAAAAAAAAAAAAAAAAAAAACTACCCACATCTGTCCATCCCTCTAATCATTTGATGTTTGTGGAGCAACCAGGTACGGGACATGATATTACCAAGGGGAACGTCTCTGTGTGTACGCGATGTAAGGAGTGTGAGGAAATCAGGTGACAACTCAGTGTCGTTATGGGCCTATATGAGAGCTTGAAGGACAGGGTGGATGCCCCCGAAGGATCTAAATTGAGGGCCCATCAAGCTCTCTGCTGCCCACATCAATGCCAGAGCTTGCACTTGATCATCACGCAACACAGCGGCAACCCCCAAGGCAGAATGCAGTGGTCCCACAGGAACTAGTAGTTGTTGGTGACTCTATTGTCAAGGAAACAGGGAACATGGTATGTAAAACGAATAGGTGGAACAGGACCAGGGTATGTCTACCAGGGGCACAGGTTGATGATGTTGTAGAGCAGATATCATCTTTTAAGGGCACAAAAGGTGACATTGTTGTACATGTTAGCATTAATGATATTAAGAGTAGGAGACCGATGGAATTACTTAACAAGTACATGTCACTGTTGAAAAAAAGCCGTGAATTCGGGTTGAATTTGAAAGTGTCTGCAATTCTGCCCAGGAGGGAGTATATGATGAGAGCCATGTCGATCAATTCGGCCCTGTTAAGATTGTGCAAGACTCGAGGGATAGAATTTTTTTTAGCCTGGTCTGTACTTGCTAACAGGTGAGACTGCTTCTACAGGGATGGGATACATTTAAATAGAAAGGGTGCAAGAATATTTGCTGATACTATAGAGGCAGTGTTAGGTGAGTCGGAAAACTGCTAGCTTGGGGGGGGGATACAAGGATTAATAGCTTAACAGTAGCCACTGACAGAGGTGAAAGTGATTCTTGCACTGCTTCTATTGAAATGCAATTCAGCAGCAGCCTGGAAAACATGATGCAGAGTATTTCAGAGACTGCTGGGAGTCATTGCAGTACAAGTAAACACATGGGTTGTGTTAAGCTAGCTAAGAATAGGAACAGGTGCATGTATACTTGCGTATACACCAATGCTAAGAGTTTGGTAAATAAATTTGATGAATTTGAGGTGTCACTCAAAACATCAAAGGCAGATATTGTTGGGATTTCAGAGACGTGATATCACACATATATAAGGAATGCAGAACTGGAATTTGTTGAGTACAATGTGTATTAGTTAAGAAACACATAAAATCCAAGGAAGTGCAGCCAGTCGACATCGCTGGACAGTGCGGTGTCGAGTCAGTTTGGTGTGACATAAGCATTGGGAGATCAAAATTGAGAGTAGGAGTGTGCTATAGGCCTAATGACACTGATGAGTATAATAAGAAACTGTACAGGGAAATAGAGTGGGCCAGTAAATCAGAGAGTCTTATAATGGGGGATTTTAATTTCCCAGATATTGACTGGAATTTGTGGGTTTTAGCATTAGCATTAGCATTAGTAGAGGCATATGATGCAAGAAAGCAAGCTTATTCACCATCAGCCAAAAAAAAAAAAACCCACTCCCATTTCACCCCTCCGTTCGTTCGAAATACCTGTCCAGTTGAGCTTTAAATTTGTTTAGGCTATCAACTTCAACAACAAGTGATGGAAGTCGGTTCCACCAACCAACCACCCACTGGCCAAAGGCAAATTTCCGCACATCTATCCGACATCCGTCCTTCCTCAATTTGAATTTATGCCCTCTGAGGTGATTATTCTGAGTAAGATGAAGAATCCCATTGGCATTGAGCATGCTCAAACCATTCAAAGGCTTATACACCTCTATCAGATCACCTCGCCGGTGCCTAGTCTCCAGACTCTGTAAATTGCAAAACTTAAGCCTTTCTTCGTAAGAGCAACCCTTTATTCCATTCACTAATCTTGTTGCCCTTCTCTGTACCCGTTCCAGCAGCTCTACATCCTTCTTGAAATGAGGTCACTCCCACAGTAGCAAGGCTTTTGTGGATTTATTGGATGATTCTTTTCTACATCAGTATGTTCGGAAGGCAACTAGAGGAAGTAATACTCTTGATTTGATTATCAGTAGTGATCCTTCATGCATTAAGAATCTGCAGCTAAAGGAACCACTAGGTGGCAGTGATCACAGTGTGCTGAAGTGGGATTTATCAAAGAGGTAACTACCATCAGGGGTAAAGTGAAGGGTTATTGCTTTCGTAAAGGTGACTACGATGGTCTGAGACAGTATTTAAATTCTATACAGTGGGACCAACTGATGATGTTAACAACAGCAAATTCAAAATGGGAAGCATTCAAAGAACGTATCTTGGAAGCTACTAGGCTTTACATACCAACTAAGAAATATTATTCAAGATTTAGGCCTAAATGGATGTCAGATGAACTAATGAGACATATGGCAGAGAAGAAATATGCATCACATACATATAAATTAATGGATGACATGGAAGCCTATGATAGATATAAGCTGATCTGTAACCAAGTCACAAAGGAGATTAGGCAGGCAAAGGCGGATTATAAGAAATCTTTGGCAAAGGATGCAAATCAAAACAGCAAAGAGTTCTTTACTTATGTAAACTCTAGAAGAAAAGGGATGAATCAGATTGGTCCACTAGATATTGATGGTTCAACTGTTGTTGATCCTGCTCGGGTTGCTAACAAACTAAATGAGTATTTTGCAACTATATTCACACATGAGGAGTTATTCAGAGAGGGGAATGCCAGAGGTGAATTAAACTCTGGCAGTGAGCTAGATGATTTTTTAATAACTGAGAGGAAAGTGGAGGAGAAATTGTTGAAGATAAACATAAAAAAGGCACCCGGGGTGGATGGGATCTATCTAGTTATATTAAAGGAGGCAGCAGAGGAAGTAAGCAAACCCTTAGCCATAATTATGAGAGCTTCCTTGGACTCAGGGGAGGTACACATAGACTGGAGATGTGCAAATGTGACCCCAATTCACAAAGGAGGATCAAAGGTTGACACAAGCAATTATAGACCTGTGAGTTTAACTTCTGTTCCAGGAAAATTAATGGAGGCACTAGTTAAAGAAGCACTGCAGGATCATTTAGACAAGACTTCAGTTATAGCTCGGACACAGCATGGTTTTGTTAAGGGGAAGTCTTGCCTGACCAATTTGATTGGATACTATGATGCAGTCACAAAGGAACTGGATGCAAAGAATAATTTTGATATCTTAGAAAGGCTTTTGATACTACTGTTGCACATGGAAGACTGCTGCACAAATTGGAGCAGTGTGGCATTGGAGGCAAATTGCTGCTATGGATAAAGGGATAGTTGAGTGGGAGAAGACAGAGAGTGGAAATCAATGGACACTGCTCATCTCATCGTGGGCTAATGTTATTAGTGGAGTCCCTCAGGGTTCAGTGTTGGGTCTATTGTTGTTTTCTGTATTTATAAATGATATTGATGATGGTATATATCAAGCTTAATGTCCAAGTTTGCAGACGATATGAAGGTTGACAGGGTTGTTAGTGACTCTAATGACAGTATGCTGCTGCAACAGGATCTAGAAAAGTTGAGCAGATGGGCTAATAGGTGGTAAATGAAGTATAACATTGACAAATGTAAAGTACCACATATGTCAAGCAGTAGCCCCAGAGTAACGTCTCAACTCTATGGTACTACACTGGCAGTGGTAGAGAATGAAAAGGACCTGGGGGTAATTGTGCAGGCAGATATGAAGTTTTCTGAGTAGTGATCATCTGCAAGAGTAGCTCATGGTGATATACAGGAATTTTTCTAGCAGGGATAAGGAGGTGATTATCCCCTTGTATAAGGCAATGGTCAGGCCCCACCCTGAGTACTGTATACATGTCTGGGGGCCTCATTTTAAGAAGGATGTAGAGCTGTTGGAACAAGTACAGAGAACAACAAGATTAGTGAATGGAACGAAGGGTTGCTCGTATGAAGAAAGGCTTAAATTTTGCTGATTACAGTGTCTGGAGACTAGGCACTTGCGAGGTGATCTGATTGAGGTGTATAAAGCCTTGAATGGTTTGGGCATGCTCAGTGCTGATGGGATTCTTCCTCTTGCTCAGAATAATCACCTGAGAGGGCATAAATTCAAATTGAGGAAAGACAGTTATAGGATAGATGTGCAGAAGTTTGCCTTTAGCCAGCGGGTAGTTGGTTGGTGGAACAGACTTCCATCTTTCGTTGTGGAAGTTGATAGCCTAAATAAATTTAAGGCTGAGCTGGACAGGTATTTGAAACGAATGGAGGGGTGAAATGGGAGTGGTTTTTTTTTGGCTGATGCTGCATAAGCTTGCTTTCTTGCATCATATGCCTCTACTAATGCTAATGCTAACGTCAAACTCACAGAACCAACTTTTCATCTTCCTTGTTTATTCATTAAACTGCCGTTTTCTGGAACAACCTTCCTTCATATGTATTTCCTGAAAATTATAGTCTACAGAAGTTCAAGTCTAATGTCAACAAATATCTTCTTTTGTCTTCTCAACCTCCAACCCAAGCACGGTACTAAGTATTATAGGTTCTAATACCTCTCGTGTTTGGGGTTTTCATAAAAAAAAAATATATATATTACAATCACTTAAAGTTGTATCACTTTCTTCCATCAATCTCAAACTATTTTTAACTAATCTTTATATCCTAGTAATTCAAAAACAGCATACCTTTCTTCACTCTCAGCAGTAGGTTTTATCTCGTCTGGTTTACCTATAGCAGACACCTCTGTCTTCAAAGTGTGGATCATTTCTCTTGCCTTTTGCTCTCTTTTCTGAAGTGTTTCAATCATAAAAAAAGATTTATCCAAATCCTGTAAAAATGAAAGTTTGTTTGTCAGAGATACAGTCTGCAACTATAACAGAATGCAATGAGTATATATATCATGCATTTTCATATATTCACTCACTAGTTCATCTCTATTTATATCACAATCTTGGTTGGAAAACATAGTTACTTCTAACAAATAGAATATTTACCATTTGTGTTTCTAGCGCTTTCTCCCTGTTATGTTATTTCTTAATGAGCTAACTCGTTTAACTAAAGATGAACCTCTCAAGGTATATTGTGAGAATTGATTAGATTAGCCTCATTAGTCTCATTTGGGACAATGAAAGATGCCTCACACAAATGTAATAAGATTACAACTAAGTAATCTTATTACAGTTGTGTGAGTACAATTAATACCTTCTCCTTCATTGCTGTGGCCAGTCAAATTAATTTTGTCACAAAATATTTGGTGTTTCTTAAATACACTGGTGAAAACAATAATGGGTGCAAATAATGTTTGCATAAATATAATGACATAACATGTACCAGATAATACAGTTGAAATTCTGATCAGTGTATATTGAAAATCTAAGTGCTGATCAGTGTACATTGAAAATGTTCAAGGCAACTCCAGAATGAAGAGTAATTGTGGCTTTACTGGAACATGATACATCAGAAGCAAAGTACAGTAAGCACCCAGGAATGGTTTTTTCACCAAGCAGATGGCATGTACATGGACAACAACTTTAGTATAGTGTATTGCCCCAAAAATTGTCAGTCATGTATGCACTTATGACAAAATCAAGGTATAGATGAGTTGTTGTGGAATCAGTTGCCTGTCTCAGACTCATGTATGCACTCTTTTCAGCTGATTGCCACTGGACAGTCCTGATGAGCTGCAATATGGCTTCCTACAGCAGCCTAAATGTCCTCAATGGGATTCAGATTGAGAAAGTGGGGGATCCATACAGATGATACCCTCATCAATGCTGACAGGATACTTCTGCTTGCTCAGATAAGAACCCGAGGGGGGGCATAGATTCAAATTGAGGAAAGACAGTTGTAGAATAGATGTGTGGCAGTTTGCCTTTAGCCAGCAGGTAGTTGATTGCTGGAACAAACTTCCATTTGTTGTTGTGGAAGTTGATAGCTTAAATAAATTTAAGGCTGAACCTGATAAACATTTGGAGTGACCGGATGGGCGAAATGGGAAGGTTGGTTTTTTTTTTTTTTTTTTTTTGGCCGATGCTTAAAGTGACCGGACATCCCAGATTTCAGTCATTTGCCCTGCATTGCAAACCATCCCAGATTGGACATGTAGCCTCCATACTTAAGGGCAAACATAATGCAAATCCTTTGCATTATGTTTGTGGGGAACAAATGGTACAACGAAAAGAGTTTTTTTCATTAGTAAAGAAGTTGTGAACGTCAAAAAAAAAAAAAAAAAAAAAAGAACTGACCACAGAAACGCCCAAAAGCAATACTACAAAAGAATGAATTATTATTAAGAAAACTTCACTCAGCAGAAAAATATATTTAATTACATTATTTAATTTCTCTTTTGTTTATATTGTTAAAAGAAGTATGTATTTTTATTATTAGTATTATTTCACAGAGAAAACAACCTTTTTTCACTAAACAAAAATGAAAGTCTATTAAAAACATGACCCCTCTAATAATTTTTTTTTTTTTATCTTCTAATAACAACTATTTTTTTCAGTTCATGTCCTTCATGCTGTTCGTCATGTAGCATAGCACAGGGGGAGGATACCTTTCCTGACTTAAAATATAATATTTCAAACTTTTAACAATTCTTAAAATCCTATACATTATATTTATTATCATATTTGGTCTAAACACAAAACATTGTTTAAATTTTCAAGAACTTCAGATTCTCTACAAGAGAAAATCACAATAAATTAGCATTAGTCTGATTTTACAAATATCAGTGGGTCTCGATCACACAAGTTATCTGTCCAACATGAGGGGTACCTATACTGAATTTCAGCCTTTCTGTGAAAAAAAAAAAAAAAAAATATATATATATATATAACATCAATGAGACAAAACATTATGACCACCTACCTAATATGATGTTGGTTCTCCATGTGCAGTCAAAATAGCTTGTACCCGACGAGGCATGGATACTACAAGATTTCTAAATGTGTCTTGTGATCTGGTACCAACACGTAACCAGCAGATCCTTTAACTCCTGTAAGGTCCATGGTTGAAGTGCCGCAGATCGGAGTTGCTGTTCTGACATAAACCACAGATGTCCAATGGGATTGATGTCTGGGGAATTTGGAGGCCAAGGCAATACCTGGAAGTCTTCCGCATGTTCTGCGAACCAGTCTCGAACAATCTGGGCGGTGTGGCATGGCGCATTATCCTGCTGAAAGATGGCACCACCAGAGGGGAGGACCGTTGCCATGAAAGAGTGTACCTGATCAGCAATGATGCTTAGGTAGGTGGTAGACGTCAGAGTGCCCAGCACATGAAAGACTGGACCCAGGGTATCCCAGCAGAACATCGGCCAAAGCATGACACTGCCGCCACTGGCTTGTTTTCATCCCATGGTGCATCCAGGCACCATCACTTTCCCAGGTAAACGATGCACACGCACCCAGGCGTCCACATGGTGCAACAGGAAATGTGATTCATAGGACCAGACGACCTTTATCCAATCACTCAAGGTCTAGTTTTGATGCTCGTATGCCCATTATAGGCGCTGTGGACCATGGTTAGTAAGGGCACTTGGAGTGGCCTGTGCTACGCAGCCCCATTTTCAGCAGGGTTCGAGGTACTGTGTGTGTGTGTTGTGACACATTACTCCCATCACCAACATTTCAATTACCGGCAAATTGCGCCACAGTCGCTTTGTGTTGCCATGTGCCATCCAGGAGACTCTTCACTCACCTCGAGCATCGATGAGCCATGGTCATCCAACTCACTGTTGAACAAAAGCCGAAAATTAGGGTTCAATTTGAAAGTGTCTGCAATTCTGCCCAGACACGATAGGAGGGAGTATATGATGAGAGCCTTGTCGATCAATTCGGCCCTGGAAAGATTGTGCAAGGCTCAAGGGGTAGAATTTTTTTCAGCCTGGACTGTACTTGTTAACAGGAGAGATTGCTTCTACAGGGATGGGATACACTTAAATAGAAAGGGTGAAGGAATATTTGCTGATGCTATCGAGGCAGTGTTAGGTGGGTCGGAAAACTGCTAGCTTGGGGGGAGACAAAGACCAATAGATTGACAGTAACCACTGGCAGAGGTGAAAGAGATTCTTGCACTGCTTCTATTAGAATGAGCAGAAGCCTGAAAAACAAGATGCATGGTATTTCAGAGACTGCTGGAAGCCATTGCGGTACAAGTAAACACATGGGTTGTGTTAGGGTAGCTAAGAATAGAAACAGGTGCAGGTATACTTGCGTGTACACCAATGCTAGGAGTTTAGTAAATAAATTTGATGAATTTGAGGTATTGCTCAAAACATTGAAGGCAGATATTGTTGGGATATCAGAGACGTGGTGTCACACAGATATAAGGGATGCAGAACTGCAATTTGGGGAGTACAACATCTACAGAAAGGATAGACAGGATAGGAAGGGGGGAGGGGTTATGCTATTAGTTAAGAAACACATAAAAACCAAGGAAGTGAAGCCAGTCGACATCGCTGGACAGTGCAGTGTTGAGACAGTTTGGTGTGACATAAACATTGGGAGATCAAAATTGAGAGTAGGAGTGTGCTATAGGTCTGATGAGTATAATAAGGAACTGTACAGGGAAATAGAGTGGGCCAGTAAATCAGAGAGTCTTATAATGGGAGATTTTAATTTCCCAGATATTGACTGGAATTTGGGGACTGGTTACTCACACACTAGCAGGGCTTTTGTGGATTTATTGGATGATTGTTTTCTACATCAGCATGTTCGGGAGGCAACTAGAGGGAGTAATACTCTTGATTTGATTATCAGCAGTGATTCTTCATGCATTAAGAATCTGCAGATAAATGAACCACTAGGTGGCAGTGATCACAGTGTGCTGAAGTGGGATTTACTCAAAGAGGTAACTACCATTAGGGGTAAAGGGAAGGGTTATTGCTTCCGTAAAGGTGACTACGATGGACTGAGACAGTATTTAAATTCTATACAGTGAGACCAACTGATGATGTTACCAACAGCAAATTCAAAATGGGAAGCATTCAAAGAACTTATCTTGGAAGCTACTAGGCTTTACATACCAACTAAGAAATATTGTTCAAGGTTTAGGCCAAAATGGATGTCAGATGAACTAATGAGGCATATGGCAGAGAAGAAAAATGCATGGGATACATACAAATTAACACATGACACAGAAGCCTATGATAGATACAAGTTGATATGCAACCAAGTTACAAAGGAGGTTAGGCAGGCGAAGGCAGATTACGAGAAATCCTTGACAAGGGATGCAAAGAAAAACAGCAAAGAGTTCTTTACTTATGTAAACTATAGAAGGAAGGGGATGAATCAGATTGGTCCACTTGATATTGATGGGTCAATTGTTGATGATCCTGCTCAGGTAGCTAACAAACTAAATGAATATTTTGCATCGACATTCACACATGAGGAGTTATTCAGCGAGGGGAATGCCAGAGGTGTATTCAACTCTAGCAGTAAGCTACAGAATCTTGAAATAACTGGGAGTAAAGTGGAGGAGAAACTGTTGAAGATAAACACAAGAAAGGCACCCGGGGTGGATGGGATCTATCCAGTTATATTAAAGGAGGCAGCAAAGGAAGTAAGCAAACCCTTAGCCATAATTATGAGAGCTTCCTTGGACTCAGGGGAGGTACCCATAGACTGGAAATGTGCAAATGTGAACCCAATTCACAAAGGAGGATGAAAGGCTGACACAAGTAATTATAGACCTGTGAGCTTAACTTCTGTTCCAGGAAAATTAATGGAGGCACTGGTTAAAGAAGCACTGCAGGATCATTTAGACAAGACTTCAGTTATAGCTCAGACACAGCATGGTTTTGTTAAGGGGAAGTCTTGCCTGACCAACTTGATTGGATACTATGATGCAGTCACAAAAGAACTGGATGCAGGGAATAACTTTGATATTATATACTTGGATCTTAGAAAGGCTTTTGATACTGTTGCACATGGAAGACTGCTACACAAATTGGAGCAGTGTGACATTGGAGGCAAATTGCTGCTATGGATAAAGGGGTGGTTGAGGGGGAGAAGACAGAGAGTGGCAATCAATGGACACTGCTCATCGTGGACTGATGTTATTAGTGGAGTCCCTCAGGGCTCAGTGTTGGGTCCATTATTGTTTTCTGTATTTATAAATGATATTGATGATGGTATATCGGGCTTAATGTCCAAGTTTGCAGACGATACAAAGGTTGGCAGGGTTGCAAGGACACTACTGACACTATGCTGCTGCAACAGGATCTGGAAAGGTTGAGCAGATGGTCTGAGAGGTGGCAAATGAAGTTTAACATTGACAAATGTAAAGTACTACACATGGGAAACAGCAACCCCAGAGCAACGTATCAACTCTGTGGTACTACACTGACAGTGGTAGAGAATGAAAGGGACTTGGGGGTGGTTGTGCAGGCAGATATGAAGTTCTCTGAACAGTGCAGACGGGCTGCAAGAGTAGCTCATGGAGTATTGTCAATGATATACAGGAATTTTTCCAGCAGGGATAAGGAGGTGATTATTCAATTGTATAAGGCGATGGTCAGGCCACACCTAGAGTACTGTATACAGGTCTGGAGGCCTCATTTCAAGAAGGATGTAGAGCTACTGGAACGAGTACAGAGAAGGGCAACAAGATTAGTGAATGGAACAAAGGGGTGCTCTTACGAAGAAAGGCTTAAGTTTTGCAAATTACAGTGTCTGGAGACTAGGCACCAGCGAGGTGATCTGATAGAGGTGTATAAAGCCTTGAATGGTTTAAGCATGCTCAATGCTGATGGGATTCTTCCTCTAGCTCAGAAAAATCGCCTGAGAGGGCATAAATTCAAATTGAGGAAAGACAGATGTAGGATAGACGTGCGGAAATTTGCCTTTAGCCAGCGGGTGGTTGGTTGGTGGAACAGACTTCCATCCCTTGTGGTGGAGGTTGATAGCCTAAATAAGTTTAAGGCTCAGCTGGACAGGTATTTTGAACGAACAGAGGGGTGAAGTGGAAGTGGGTTTTTTTTTTTTTTTTTTGGCTGATGCTGCATAAGCTTGCTTTTTTGCATCAAATGCCTCTACTAATGCTAATGCTAAAAACTCCTCACTGGCGATTCGTGGGTTTTTCCTCCGTGGACCACTTTCTGTAGGTACTAGCTAGGGCTGACCGTGAGCACCCCACCAGCAATGCCGTTTTGGATATGCTCTGAACCAGTTATCTGGCCATTACAATTTGACCTTTGTCAAACGCGCTTAAGTCCACTGCCTGTCCCATCTGAAGAACAAGAGTAACATTGATTAACGGAGCTCAGTATCAGGTGTTTTTTATACCACATCCCGACCTGCACACGCGCCGCAGTTCACCTGCAGTTGCTTCGATTTGCATACTGACTCACTGGTCATAATGTTTTGGTTCATCAGTGCATATATATAGAATATATTTGTTTTTTGTTTTTTTTTTAAGAAGTGTGATATTTTATTTTATAAGTTTAAAGAAGTATATGTATTTAATTTACATTTTGTATTTAAATTTTTTTGTAAATTTTTTAAAAAATTTTTACGAAAACTCCAAACATGAGAGGTATTAGAACCTATAGTACTTAGTAACGTGCTTGGGTTGGAGGCTGAGATGATGAAAGAAGATATTTGTTGACATTAGACTTTAACTTCTGTAGATTGTAATTTTCAAGAAATACATATGAAGGAAGGTTGTTCCAGAAAACAGCAGCTGAATGAATAAATGCAGATGATGAAAAGTTGGTTCTGTGAGTTTGAAGCTGGACAGTAAATGGATGTTGGCTGGTGGTGGCACGTGTTTGGACTGTTTTGAAAGAGAGAGTAATAGAAGCCAATTCAGAAGAACAGTGCCCATGGAAGTATCTGTAGAAAAGGCATGCAGCAGAAACAGTACGTCGATGAGACTGCGAGTGGAGAGACTCTATTAGAGAGGAGTCATTAATTACCTAACTGCCCTCTTCTGAATGGAATCTAGAAGCCTTAGAGAGGTTTTGGGGGACACCGACCATATGTGGGAACAATATTCCATGGTAGGATGGATTTGCGATTTGTACAGAGTGAACAGCTGTTTGGAAGAAAAGTACCTCTGAGAGCGAAAGAGAAAACCAAGTTTTTTAGATGCAGAGGAAGCAATATTTGTAATGTGCTTGTACCAAGAGAAATCAGAAGTCAGGGTAATCCCCAAAAGAGATATATAAACTTGCCTAGTAATCAGAGTGTCACCAAAGATAAGCATAGGAGCAGAAGAATCCTTTTTGCGAGATATAAGACAAGACTGAGTTTTAGAAGGATTGAAATCAACTAAGTTGTCTTTGGTCCATTGGAGAATTACCTGAAGATTGGCATTTAAGGAACTGGTAGCAAATATTCGAGAAGTTGAAGTTGATTGAGAAGGGCAAGGTTTCTCAAAATGGAAAGTGGAATGAAATGTGCTATCATCGGCAAAGCAATGGATAGGATTTCCAGTCAATGGAAGAAGGTCATTAATTTACAAGAGGAAAAGAGTGGGGGAAAGAACTGAACCTTGAGGGACACCAGCATTAGTGGAGAAGTTAGAAGAAAGAGAGCCATCTACCATCATCCTCAGTGAGCGATCAGAGAGAAAACTGGATACCAATTACAAAAAACAGTTGGCAAACCATAAGATGGAAGCTTGTTTAGAAGAACTTTATGGCAAACACGATCAAAAGCCTTTGAGATGTCAAGAGTAAATGCTTGTGTTTCACCAAACTTTTGCATTGAATCTGTCCATAAATGGATAACATAAGCCAGAATTTCACCAGTGGATCGACACTGACGGAATCCATACTGGCGATCGTTGATCAGACAGAAGGTTTATAGGTAGTTTAAGAGTTGGCAGTTAATTGATTTCTCCATTACTTTAGAAAGAATAGAAGTAATTGCAATGGACCGATAATTGGATGGGAGGGATTTGTCACCCATTTTAGGAACTGGCTGGATACGAGCAAATTTCCAAGCAGAAAATTAGGAATAAACCTTTGGAATAAGAAAGTGAAAAAAGGCGGCAAAGAATAGAAGTAAGTTCAGGAGCACAGGTTTTGAGAACAAGTGGAGAAATACCATCAGGACCTGTAACTTTCTTAGCATCAAGAATCGTCAAAATCCTTCTGACATCCTTTTGACGGAAGACCAATGGAGGCATTGATGGAGCATGTTGGGAATGGTAGGATGTGTTTTACCAAGATCATTAATACATGAGTTGGAAGAAAAATGGGATGCTAGCAGGTCAGCTTTATCATTGGCCGAAGTGACAACAGAACCAACTGGTTTTGACAGAAGTGGGAGCAGAGATGGGCAAAAGTTGCGGCCAATAGCTTTGGCAAGAGATCAGAATGCCCGGTTACCATTAGGGCAAGAAGCAAGTTTTCTACTCTTAGCCTGTTCAAAATCTAGTTTGGACTGATTAATAAGTGCTTTACAATTGTTGCGAGCTTTGGTGTAGGCAGAAAATGAAACTGAAGAATTTGAAACAAGCCAATTATGATATGCAACATTCTTCTCTTGAACATTTATTGGAAAACTAAGGTTTAGATAAAGGACAAGATTTTAAAGTAGAGTGTGGTATAAAGGATTCCATTCCTACAAGAATAATTTTGCTGACACGATCAGAGCAAATGCTGACATCAGAAGTATTGAAACAGTAGTCCGACCAAGGAAAAGAAGAAAACAAATCAAGCAGGTCATCCCATTTTGCATTCTTATAATGCCAAACAACACGAAGTTGGGAATAGCCATGAGATAAAGACTCCATTGGAGAAGAGACAATCACCAAGTTGTGATCTGAAGTGCCAAAAGGAAAACTCACTTCGACTGTGTACTTAGAAGGGTTGTTTGTGAGAAAAAGATCAAGCATGTTGGCTGTATGGTTAGGATTGTCTGATGTTCTTGTAGATAAATGAATAATCTATGCAAGATCATTAGTAATTGCAAAAGTCTCAGCATCTGAACCAGCTGGGTCAGTGTGACTAGGAAACGCAAGCCAGATGGAGTTGTGAACATTAAAATCACCAAGGAAAATTACCGCACTGTTAGGAAAGTTGGAGTGGAGAAAGTCAAGTTGCAAAGAGAGGAAGTCGAAGAGCTCCAAGTGATTAGTGGAGTTGGGGTAATGTTAGAGACAGATGAATTTAACACAGTGAGGTAGAGAGATTTTAAGCCAAAGAAGATTAAAAAGAGGAGATTCCAGAATATCCTCTTTTCGATATTTTTCTTTTTATAAATAAAAAAATAAATTTAAAAAAATGTTTGTGTATATTGTTTCTGGGGGTCTGTAAAATTCTCCCCCTAATGTCCAGCATTGGAATATTAAGGACCTGGTAACTTTACTGATGCTGTATAAGCTTGCTCTCTTGAATCATAAGCCTCAACTAATGCCAGTGCTGATGCTGGAGTTTAATCAATTACCTTAACGAGAGGTTGCACTTCTCAAAATCCATATTTGTTTTATAGTTATAATCAGGAAACACTGAGAACCAGCACAAGTCCTGTGGTGAACATCACTGGACTGCCTTCAAATTCCTCTTTACTTTCCAGAATCCAGGAATGGGACAATTTACTACCTTCTTCCTGACTGCCATAATTAGGAGAGTATCCTTGGATTCAGGGGAAAGTCCCCATGGACTGGAGATGTGCAAATTTTTCCCCAATTCACAAAGGTGGTTCTAAGGATGACATGAGTAATTACAGACCAGTTAGTTCAACTTCTGTTCTGGGGAAAATAATGGAGTCACTGATTAAAGATGCACTGCAGGATCATCTAGACAAGGCTGTAATAATAATACAGACACAGCATGGGTTTGTTAAGGGAAAGTCTTGGCTGACAAATTTGATTGGATACTATGATGTAGTCACAAAGGAATTGGATGCAAAAAATAATTTATTATTATTATTAGCCTTATGGTGCAAGGAAGCCTGAGGCTTTTGCTGCACCAGCCAAAAAAAAAAATTTCTGAGTTATCCTGAGAGAGAGAGAGAGAGAGAGAGAGAGAGAGGGGGGGGGGGAGAACAAAAGTTAGAAGTAAAAGGGAATCACCAAGAAAGAGTAGAATGATGTAAGCCCCTGGGGCTCACATCTGGTGAGTATTGTGTATTTTCATATCATATACTTTGGATTTCAGGAAAGCTTTTGAGACTGTTGCACATGCAAGACTGCTGTACAAATTGGAGCAGTATGGTATTGAAGATAAATTGCTACAATGGATAAAAGGATGGTTGAGTGGGAGAAGACAGAGAGTGGTAATCGATGGATGCTGCTCTTTGTGGACAAATGTTATTAGTGGAGTCCCCCCAAGGTTCAGTGTTAGGCCCACTCTTGTTTTGTATATTTATCAATGATATTCATGAAGGTATATCAGGCTTAACTTAAAGTTTACAGATGATACAAAGGTTGGCAGGGTTGTTAATGACAGTAAAGACAGTATGCTACTGCAACAGGATCTAGCAAAGTTAGGCAGATGGGCTGAGAAGTGGCAACTGAAGTTCAACATTGACAAATGCAACGTACTGCATATCGGTAGAAATAATCCCAGAGAAACATACCAACTGTGTGGTACTACACTTAGGGTGGTAGAAAATGAAAAATATCTGGGATAATTGTGCAGTCAGATATGAAGTTTTCTGAGCAATGCAGACAGGCTGCCAGAGCAATTCAAGGGGTATTGTCAATGATATACAGAAATTTTTCTAGTAGGGAAAAGGAGGTGATTATCCCTTTGTATAAGGCAATGGTCAGGCCATACTTTGAGTACTGCGTACAGATCTGGAGGCCTCATTTTAGGAAGGATGTAGATTTGCTTGAGCATGTACAGAGAAGGGCAACAAGATTGGTGAGGGTAGCAAAGGGGTGGTCTTACCAAGAAAGGCTTAAGTTCTGCAAATTGCAGTGGCTGGAGACTAGGTACCTGCGTGGTGATCTGATTGAGATGTATAATGGCCTTGAATGGGTTGAGAAGACAGTTGTTGAATAGATGTGTGGAAATTTGCCTTTAGCCAGCATTTATTTTATTTTATTTTTTTATTTTATTTTTTTTATTAACTGCTGGAACAAACTTCCATCAGTCATTGTGGACGTTGATAGCTTAAATAAATTCAAGGAAGAACTGGACAAGGCTTTGGAGGGAATGGATGTGTGAAATTGTTTCCTTTTTTTTTTTTTTTTTTGGGCTGATGCTACATAAGCTGATACGCTTGCTTTCTTGCATCACATGCCTCCATTATTACTATTACTATCACAACAGAACTGATAGTGGGGTTGTGAACAACACCAGTGTCACCTGATCCTCAACACTATTTCCACTATGTATGTTAGTCCAAGAACATGTATTGTCATTGTGGCTGCAATGGATATTGATAAGGTAAATTGTGCCGTGATCCCATAATTGTTCTGATCAGTGTAAATATTCCAAGGTAATAATAAAAATTGATAATAACAAAAATAAGTCCCTGCTATAACAATGAAAATTAAATATAAAATACAGTCTATTTACTTGTTGGTTGGAAGTGTCTTCTCCTTTTTGGAAAGTCTACTTACATTATAAGTAGATTTAGCATTGTCTAGCATTATTGAAATGCTACACAATGCTAAAAAATGATCAAATTTCCTTAAAAATATTTAACAAGTCCCTCCTCTAGGATGATTTCATCACAAAAACAAATAAGGTGAGATTTTTTTGTGTGCTTGCATTACCTACTGTTCCTATTATAACAAAACTCAATATCATCATTGATTGCACATATTGAAATACAGTTTCAGAATTCCTGAGTAAAAAAAGCTGAACTTGATCAGTCACAAGAGGCTGAAATGAGGTATGGCCATATCTCCTGCTATTAACTGGATATATGATTTTATTAAAAAAAATAATTCAAATATACAGTAGAATCTCAATCTTCTCAATTGAATTCCCTTGAATTCTCAATTCAAGGGACCTCATTATTTCAAACCATGAAAATGGCTTGTAATAATAAGGTCTGCCAAAAAGTGTAAAACTTTCCTTTTTTTGGGGGGCATCATATATATCTAACAAGAATAAGAAATCATAACAAAAATAAATGAAAGAAAGTAAAATAAAATAAAATAGTAAAAATATTAAAACAACAAAAGCCTTGTAAATAATAATAATATATTTTATTTTATTTATATTTATTTATAAAATAAACTAAGAGAAAAGAAATAACATAATTGAAATAAAAATATAGTATATATATAATTTAATTTAATTAAGTAATTATTTATTTTGAAATTTAATTTTTCTGTACATAAAGTATTTACAGAAAAATTAAATTAATCTAATTTAAAGATAGAGACTACTTTGATTGCACAGTTTTTGTCTTATATACATTCTTAATTACAGCACAAGCATTATCAAATGTAATATTTGTTTCTATATCAATGTACAATGCACATAACACATTCTCTATATGTTTAACCCATCGTGGGCATCTTTTTTAGATTGCAGATTGGGTGCTTTTTCACTTTCATCACTGGTAAAAAAAACTACATTTTGTTTTGTACTCAGCAGCTGTTCTGGTGTTGCTGTGGTAGCAACTTCAAAATATCCATGTGCTCCTTCAGCATCCCCATTCCTCAATATTACTAGCACATTCATCTGGCACTATGTTTTTTCGATGCTATTCTCTCAAAGTCACTCTCTCTGAAACAGTTCATTAATACACTTGATGCAATATTGTCTCAGGCAACATCAATAAAAATCCAAGACAGTCCACTTTGCCTGAAAATTGTTCCCTCCTTCTACGTTGCAAATCAAATACCTTATCAGCTGGGCTCTATATGCTGTTGTTATTGTTATTTGGTTTTTTTTAGGAGCATTAGCAACTAAGGCCACATTGCTCCAGGATGAGCGGTGGTCATTCTCTGACCTTTCCGCATCCTCCATATTTGGTGGTGACGGGCTCGAACCCCGGTCTAATCAAGAAGCGTGTGATACGCACTGCTGCTGCTGCTGCTGCTCCTTCCCACCTGGCTACAGAGGCGCCTGCTCTATATGCTCTCTTGAGGTTATAAGTAATGCCTTGATCGAGTGGCTGCATAAAACTTTTATGTCCAGTGGCTGCATAAAACTTTTATGTCCAGTGGCTGCATTAAACTTTTATGCAGCCACTGGATTTTATGGTATTAGCATTAGCAAGAGCATGATGCAAGAAAGCAAGCTTATATAGCATCAGCCAAAAAAAAAAACAAAAAAAACACCCTTATTTCACCCATCCCCTCGCTACAAATATTTGTCAAGTTCTGCCTTGAATCTATTTAAGCTATCAACTTCTACAACGACAGAAACGTTTGTTCCAGCAATCAACCACACACTGGCTAAAGGCAAACGTCTGCAGATCTATCCTACAACCGTCTTTCCTCAATTTGAATTTATGCCCTCTCAGGCGATTATTCTGAGCAAGAGGAAGAATCCCATCAGCATTGAGCATGCTCAAACCATTCAAGGCTTTATACACCTCAATAATCAGATCACCTCGCAGGTGTCTAGTCTCCAGACACTGTAATTTGCAAAACTTAAGCCTTTCTTTGTAAGAGCAACCCTTTGTTCCAATCACTAATCTTGTTGCCTTCTCTGTACTCATTCCAGCAGCTCTACATCCTTCTTGAAATGAGGCCTCCAGACCTGAATAGTACTCAAGGTGTGGCCTGACCATTGCCTTATACAAGGGAATAATCACCTCCTTATGCCTGCTAGAAAAATTCCTGTATATCAATGACAAGACACCATGAGCTACGCTTGCAGTCCATCTGCACTGCTCAGAGAACTTCATATCTGCCTGCACAATTACCCCCAGGACCTTTTCATTCTCTACCACTGTCAGTGTAGTACCACAGAGTTGATACATTGCTCTGGGGTTGCTGTTTCCCACAGTACTTTTCATTTGTCAATGTTAAACTTCATTTGCCACCTCTCAGCCCATCTGCTCAACCTTTCCAAATCCTGTGCAGCAGCATAGCATCAGCAGTATCCTTAACAACCCTGCCAACCTTTGTATCGTCTGCAAACTTGGACATTAAGCTTGATAAACCATCATCAATATCATTTATAAATACAGAAAACAACAATGGACCCAACACTGAACCCTGAGGAACTCCACTAATAACGTTAGTCCACAATGAGCAGTGTCCATTGATTACCACTCTCTGTCTTCTCCCCCCTCAACCATCCCTTTATCCATAGCAGCAATTTGCCTCCAATGCCACACTGCTCCAGTTTCTTGAGCAGTCTTCCACGTGCAACAGTATCAAAAGCCTTTCTAAGATCCAAATATATAATATCAAAGTTATTCCTTGCAACCAGTTCTTTTGTGACTGCATCATAGTATCCAATCAAATTGGTCAGGCAAGACTTTCCCTTAACAAAACCATGCTGTGTCCGAGCTATAACTGAAGTCTTCTCTAGATGATCCTGCAGTGCTTCATTAACCATTACCTCCATTAATTTTCCTGGAACAGAAGTTAAACTCATAGGTCTATAATTACTTGTGTCAGCCTTTGATCCTCTTTTGTGAATTGGGGTCACATTTGCACATCTCCAGTCTATGGGTACCTCCCCTGAGTCCAAAGAAGCTCTCATAATTATGGCAAGTATTTTACCTTTGTCAATGTTAAACTTCAGTTGCCCCTTGTGAGTCCCTCTGCTCAATTTCTCTAGATCCTGTTGCAGTAGTGTACTGTCATTAGTGTCATTAACAACTCTGGCAACCTTGGTATCGTCTGCAAACTTGGACATTAAGCCCGATATACCTTCATCAATATCATTAATAATTACAGACAACAACGGGCCCAAGACTGAACCCTGGGGGATTCCACTAATAAATTAGTTCATGAAGAGTAGTGTCCATTGATTACCACTCTCTGTCTTCTACCACTCAAGCACCCCTGTATCTAAAAGCAGCAATTTGCACTTAATGCCATACTGCTCAAAATTATCAAAATTATTTTTTGCATCCAGTTCCTTTGCGACCACAATCATAGTATCTAATTAAATTGGTCAGACAGGACTTCCCTTTAACAAACCCATACCGTGTCTGAACTATAACTGCAGTCTTGTTTAAATGATCCTGCAGTCCTTCTTTAACCAGTGCCTCCAATTAGTTCTGCAGAACAGAAGTTAAACTAAAAGGTATGTAATTACTCATGTCACCCTTTGATCCCCCTTTGTGAATTGGGGATATATTTCCACATCTCCAGTCTATGGTTACGTCCCCTGAGTCCAAGAAAGTTCTCATAATTACGGCTAAGGGTTGCTAACTTCCTTTGCTGCCTCCGTAAATATAACCGGATAGATCTCATTCACCCCAGGTGCTTTTCTTATGTTTAACTTTAACAATTTCTTCTCCACTTTGCTCTCAGTTATTACAAAATCATTTAGCACCCTGCCAGAATTCGATAACCTTTTGGCATTTCCCTCCCTGAATATCTCCTTATGTGTTAATGTAGTTGCAAAATACTCATTCAGTCTGTTACCTAGTTGATGATCATCAACAGTCAAACCATCAATATCAAGTGGACCAATCTGATTGATCCCCTTCCTTCTAGAGTTTATATAAGTAAAGAATTCTTTGCTGTTTTTCTTTGCATTTTTTTCAAAGGGTTTCTCATAATCTGCCTTTGCGTGTCTAACCTCCTTTGTGACTTGATTACAGACCTGCTTATATCTACCAGTGGCTGGAGACTAGGCACCTGAGCGGTGATCTGATTGAGGTATATAAGGCCTTGAATGGGTTCAGCACGTTGAATTCTGATGGGATCCTTCCACTTGTTCAGATTACAAACCTAAGGGGGCATAAATTCAAATTACGAAAGGACAGATGTAGAATAGATGTGCAGAAATTTGCCTTTAGCCAACGGGTGGTTAATTGCTGGAACAAACTTCCATCTGTAGTTGTGGAAGTTGATAGGTTGAATAAATTTAAGGAGGAACTGGACAGGCATTTGGAGGGAATGGTGTGATTTTTTTTTTTTGCTGATGCTGCATAAGCTCATACATTTGCTTTCTTGCATCACATGCCACTACTACTACCATAGGCGTCTGTGTCACCTAATAGTTTATATGCATCCGATGCATTTTCCTTCCCTGCCACATGTCTCATTAGTTCATCTGACATCCATTTAGGTCTAAATCTTGAACAGTATTTCTTAGTTGGTGTGAAAAGCCTAGTGGCTTCCAAGATTAATTCTTGGAATGCTTCCCATTTAGAATTTGCTGTTGGTAACATCATCAGTTGGTCCTACTGTATAGAATTCAAAAATTGTCTGAGACCATTGTAGTCACCTTTATGAAAGCAAAAATCATTCTCTTTGCCCCTGATGGTAGTTACAACTTTGAGTAAATCCCATGTCAGCACACTGTGATTACTGCCACCTAGTGGTTTCTTTATCTGCAGATTCTTAATGTATGAAGAATCACTGCTGATAATCAGATCAAGAGTATTACTCCCTCTGGTTGCCTCTCAAATATGCTGCTGTACTGTTTGTTTGTTATTTGGTTTTTAGGAGCATTAGCAACTAAGGCCATATTGCTCTGGGACATGCGGTGGTCATTCCCTGACCTTTCTGCATCCTCCCTATTTGGTGGTGACGGGCTCGAATCCCGGTCTAATCAAGAAGCGTGTGCTATGCACTGCTGCTCCTTCCCACCTGGCTACGGAGGCGCCCATGCTGCTGTACAAAACAATCATCCAATAAATCCACAAAAGCCTTTATAGTGTGTGAGTGACCAATCCATGTTAGAGTCAATATCTTGGAAGTTAAAATCCCACATTATAATACAATGTGATTTACTCACCCACTCTATTTCCCTGTGCAGTTGTTCGTTTTACTCATCAAAGTCATTAGGCCTATAACACACTCCTACTCTCAATTTTTTTTCCCAGTGCTAATGTCACACCAAACTCAACGTTGCATTGTTCGCCCATGTCAACTGGATGCACTTCCTTAGATTTTATGTATTTCTTAACTAACAGCATTCCTCCCTTCCTATCCTGTCTATCCTTTCTGTACACATTGTACTCCTCAAATTCCAATTCTGCATTCCTTATATCTGTGTGACACCACGTCTCTGATATCCCAACAATATCTGCCTTTGATGTTTTGACCAGCACCTCAAATTCATCAAATTTATTTTCTAAACTCCTAGCATTGGCAATACAGCAGAAGATACACTCCCAATGGCAGGACTCGTGGAATAGACAGACTGGAAATAAACTATATCGTATAAAGCCTGTAATTGAACCGTGGCAGTCTAGTCTGCGCAGGAATCGTAAGGAGGAAGTTGTTCTTGCCCGGACCCGCATAGAACATAGTCATTTGACACATTCATTTTTGCTGAGGGCTGATGACCCTCCTATGTGTGAGTCCTGTGGCACAATTTTAACTTTTAGACACATTTTAATTGATTGTCCAGATTTTAGCAATATCCGTTTTACCGCTTTTAATCATCTGACTGAGCCATATACACTCAGTCAGATTTTATCTGACAATGACCATGTGTCTGCTGTTTTTACCTTTTTAAAGTCAATAAACATTTTTGCTCTTATATAAAATTTATATTTTTCTTTTATACATATGTTATACATCTTGACATAATGACCTAACTAAGTAGGTCACTGAAAGTTTAAAATTTTTTTATATACGACCTGGTCTTGGCGCATTATAGCCTCAGTAGCTAATGCGCCAATAAAAACAAAACCAACCAACCAACCTAGCATTGGTGTACATGCACCTGTTCTTACTCTTATTTACCCTAACACAGCCTATGTATTTACTTTTTCAGCGATGACTCCCAGAAGTCCTTGAAATCCCCTGCACCTTGTTTTCCAGGCTGCTGCTCATTCCAATAGAAGCAGAGCAAGAATCACTTTCACCTCTGCCAGCAGCGACTATTAATCTATTAGTCTGTGTATCCCCCCCAAAGCTAGCAATTTTTACGACCCACCTAGCACTACCTCGATAGCATCAGCAAATATTCTTGCACCCTTTCCATTTAAACGTATCCCATCCCTGTAGAAGAAGTCTCTCCTGTTAACAAGCACAGACCATACTGAGAAACATTCTACCCTATGAGCCTTGCACAATCTCTTTAGGACCGAATTGATTGACAAGGCTCTCATCATATACTCCCTCCTATCGTGTCTGGGCAGAATTGCAGACACTTTCAAATTCAACCCTAACGCGTGACTTTTTTTTAATATTGACCCGTACTTGTTAAGTGACTCCACATATCACTCCTCAAATAGGCCTCTGAGGTTGGGTATATTCATATTACGTTCTTAGCGTTTTTTCACCAACCTTTCATGGAGTAAAATAAAATTAAAATAAAATAAAACAAAACAAATCTTGATAACTATATTTACAATAACCTGTATTTACAAAATTAATATACGTATTACAATATTAAAAGTATTAAAACACAAGATTAAAATGCATTAAAATATACTAAGTTAAAAGCGATAAAATCCCGTAGCTTTCAAAGGCTACAGCCTTCTTCTTCAGCAGTACTCTCTATTATTCAGTACACCTTTAAATATCAGCAGGGTAATGGTAGGCATCACATGTTTCCATTCTCACGTGTTCCGCTCTCTTGCATTGTGGAACCGGAAGTGGCTCGAACGGAAGTCGTACGGAACCGTTCATCCTTTTTTAGGATAACAGTCTCTAAAAGGGGGTGAATCCGTACACCCCTATCCCTATTAATGTTGGTTGTAGAGCTGATCCGCAAACTCTCGAGCCACTTACGGTCCCAGAACCTATGCGCCCGATCGGTGATAGTGGCATCGTCTGGGGAGAAATGCGGAATATGACAAGTCCGCCGTGGCCGAACATTTTTGGGAGAAGCAGCACCAGATCTCCCCAGACGATGCCACTATCACTGATCGGGCGCATAGGTTCTGGGACCGTAAGTGGCTCGAGAGTTTGCGGATCAGCTCTACAACCAACATTAATAGGGATAGGGGTGTACGGATTCACTCCCTTTTAGAGACTATTATCCTAAAAAAGGATGAACGGTTCCGTACGACTTCCGTTCGAGCCACTTCCGGTTCCACAATGCAAGAGAGCGGAACACGTGAGAATGGAAACATGTGATGCCTACCATTACCCTGCTGATATTTAAAGGTGTACTGAATAATAGAGAGTACTGCTGAAGAAGAAGGCTGGAGCCTTTGAAAGCTACGGGATTTTATCGCTTTTAACTTAGTATATTTTAATGCATTTTAATCTTGTGTTTTAATACTTTTAATATTGTAATACGTATATTAATTTTGTAAATACAGGTTATTGTAAATATAGTTATCAAGATTTGTTTTGTTTTATTTTATTTTAATTTTATTTTACTCCATGAAAGGTTGGTGAAAAAACGCTAAGAACGTAATATGACTCCACATATCTACTACACTTAATGTCATTAGTGATAACGTATACAACCGTATCACCTTTTGTGCCCTTAAAAGATGATATCTACTTTACAACATCATCAACTTTTGACCCTGGCAGACATACCCTGGTCCTGTTCCACCTATCCTTTTTGCATGATATATTTCCCATTTCCCTGACAATACCTTATATATTTTAATATAACAATATAATAAACAGAAAATATAACAATATATTTCCCATTTCCCTGAGTCACTGACAATAACTACCTTTTGTGGGATGACTAGAAATTATGTGAAATTTACATGGTTTAACCTTTCTATGTGAATTTTATGTTTCTTAAAAGAGTTCATGAAGATTTATACAAGGTTTGATCAAAAAGGTTAGTAAGTGTTGCAAAAAATTTTGTTCAATAATATTATTCAGTATTAATTTTTTTAATGGAAACCCCAAAACAAAAAGTATTAAAACTTATAGTACTTAGTACTGTACATTGGTTAAATGCTGAGAAGGCATGTGTACTGCCATTACACTTGAATTTCCATAGATTACAATTTTCAGAAAATACATGTGAAGGAAGATTGTTCCAGAAAACAAAAGCAGAAGAGATAAATGAGGAAGATGAAAAATGGTACTGAGTTTGAAGTTGGACAGTGAATTGATGCTAACAGCATATGTTCAGCCTGGTTTGGAAGAGAGCATGGGAATTGCAAACAATAATTCAGATTATTGTTTGCAATTCCCGTGGAGATTTATCATGGAGATCTCCACGGGAATTGCAAACAATTGATCATGGAGATATCTATAGAAAAGACAAGCGACAGAAACTGGACATCTGTGAGACAGAGAGTGTAGAGACTTTGTAAAAGATACGTCATTAATTAATCTGACTGTTCTCTTTTGAATAGAGTCTAGAAGGTTGAAAGATAAGAGGGTTTGCAGGCACCATCCCAGATGTGGGAATAATATTTCATGGTAGGGCACATTTAAGGTTTCTATAGAGTGAGTAGTTGTTCCAAAGAAAAGTAACAGCAGTAGTGAAAAAAGAAAACACGATTTTTTTTCATACAGAGGAAGTAATATATGTGATGTGCCAAGGAGAGAGAATCTGAATATCACTAAAGATAAACATACGAGCAATAGATGCTTATTGCAAGAATAAGAGAGGACTGAGCTTCAGAAGGATTGAAGTTATCTATTGGTGTTAGTTAGAAAAAAAAAAAAAAAACTTATAAGATCTGTGTGGTGGATATTCAAAAAGTTGAAGATGTGCAGGATAAGGTTTCTCAGACCACAAGTACTGTAGTGTGTTATCATATAAAGCATAGGATTTTAATTCAGTGAAATGTAGTCATTAATATAAAAGAGAAAAAGGTCGAGAAAAAGAACCTTGGGAACCACCTGCACTAATTGACAACAAAGGGCCATCTACCATCACCTACAGTGAAGTGAAAGGTCAGAGAGAAAAACAATAGGTTATTAGCTACAAATTCTATTTAAATTCAGCAACAACTGTGGACAAAGCCATGGTCAAAATATTGCCTTAGTAGATTTACACTTATTTTTATTACAGTCCATGTATTTACACTCCATTTATTGTTCAACAAAATTTACTTAATTTAAGCTACTCCATTCAAAAATAACTCTTATTAGATGTATATACTGATAATGTTTTCTAATGAAGCGTGCAAAAACCCAAGATATAAACTGAATGAGCACAGATTTCTTCATTTTTAAATTATATAAAATCAGCATGTCTGAACCATTCCTGGTTAAAAACTTTACCTTTTTAAGATTAGAAATCACTGCCTGATCTTCTTCTGAAGCCTTCTTTATCTGATTGATCTTGGACTCACTGGAAGCTACTTCTGCCCTCAGTTCACGGCACTTATTTATTAGCTGTCGTTGTGATTTAAGAGACATCCTGAATGTCTGAAGAAGTTTCTCATATTGTATTCGAAACTTCTCCAATTGTTCATCACCTTCCAGCTCCTCCAGAAACTAATAAAAGACAAAATTGATACAATATGAAGTCCATCATTTCTAAATTAATATTCCATAAAGTCATAAAGTTATTTGAATATTTTTAAACAGAGATGGCAACTAAACAAATATTTACATAAAAAATAATTACAATACAAAAATAATTATGTAATCTGGCATAGCTTTATTATAATTCATTGAATTATACCTCCATTTTAATGCAGTATGATATACAGGGTAGTAAGTGCAGTCCCCATCCAAACAGAAACCTTGAGAACCAATTATGTTGTAGGTGTGATAAACCATATGAACTGATGTACCCTGTGAACAATGATTGAAATAGCTGATGCATTAAATAATCCTAAAACAATCAATTAACTAAGCATATATGAGGTGTGGTCATTAAATAATGAGACTGCACATGCAGCCACTACACACCAAGCACCACCAATGAAACAAAGCCACAACAGTTGACCTTGAACCTTTCCCTAATTATCTGCCAAGTTATTTATGTTCTTACATGCTCATTCACTTTGTGGTGAGACAGGTTTTCATTACCTTTCGTTTTTGCAGTTTGCCAGAAAAATAACAGACAAAAGGATTGAGCAATGAATCAACATAAAATTTTAAACCAAACTAAATAAAACACTAACTGAAAGTTATGAGTTTGTTACATAAAGTTTATGAGGAAGATACTAAGTCAAGAGCTAGCATGTTTGAATAGCATAGAGAGAATAGCATTCTCTCTTCCTTCAAAAATAATTTTAGAAGGAAGAGAGAATGTGGGAAACAGTAAACAACCAGGCTGTCTGGTATCCAAGAAAACTGATGAAAATATGGACCAGGTTAGGACATTGATTAGAAGCGGACATCATTTAAGAATTAAAATAGCTGCATCAGAACTCAATATGGGCAAAGAAACAGACAAATTTTAACTGAAAATTTAGACATGAAAAAGTGTGCCCCAAAATCTTTGAATGAAGATTAAAGAATGAGAAGACTCCAAGTTTGTGAAGGTGTTTTGAGAAAAACTGAAGAAGATTCAGACTTTCTAAGTACTGTAATTACTTGCATTGAAAGTTGGCTGTTCCAGTAGTATGACCCAGAAACTAAAAGACAGTCAATGCAATGGAAGATAAAACAATCCTCGACCAAAAAATGCAAGAATGTAAAAATCAAAAATTAAAACTTTGCTTCTTGTCTTCTTCAATTTTAAAGGAATTATTATGGCTGAATATGTCCCACCAAATCAGACTATCAATCAAACATACTATATTGAAGTTCTGACAAGGCTGCATGAAAAAATTCAGAGCAAGAGACCTGAATCTGGTTGGATTCTCCATCAAGACAATGCTCCAGCACAGAATACACTCTCTTTGTCGATTTCTGACCAAAAAACAAATCTCTGTGCGTGAACATGCACCCTACTCACCAGACCAGACCGTCCCTTGTGCCGTTTTTCTCTTCCCTAAACTGAAAAGTGTACTTAAGGGAACACTTTTCAATTAAGGGAAAAGCATTCCCTTAAGTACACTTTTCAATTAAGGGAAAAGCATTCCCTTAAGTACACTTTTCAATTTAGGTAAATAAAAAAAGTGAAAAGTGGACTTAAGGCAACCCATTTTCAGTCCATTGAAGACATTCAGGAAAAAATTACCAAAGTGTTAAAAGGGCTTACAGAAGGTGACTTCCAGAAATGTTTCTGTGCTTGGAAGAAATATATGGAATAGTATGTGCAAGCCCAAGGCAATTATTTTGAAGGGGATAACTTGAAAGGTACAAAATATTTTATTTTATTTATTTTATTGCAACATGCTCGTTATTTAATAGCCACACCTTTCTGATTCTATCTAGTTATTTAATATTTTTATCATAAATCAATAGAAATAACAAATAAATAAATCTTAACAGTAAGAGTAATTCAGCTATATAAATTTGATGCATTTTGAAACTTTAAATAAGATTCCAATTAGGATTTTTTCACCCATGGCCAAATATTAGAAATGCATCTTTGATTTTCCTTAATTCTTATTAAATTATTATTTACTAATAAATTAATTTAGCCATCGAATAATAATGTAAAGAAATATTATTTAGTATTATAATATACTAATTTAATATCATTTAAGTAATTTATATATCATCATCAGCCATTTTCATTCCACTGCAGGATGAAGGCCTCTCCAGCAACTTTCCAGTTCCTTCTGTTTTGAGCACTAGCCATCCATTTACTACCCACAAACTCATAATTTCATCTATCCACATGCACCTTTATCTACCAGGTTTTCTTCTAGCTCCTCTTGGGTACCATTCTGTTATTTTCTTAGTCCATCTGTCATCATGTCTTTGAGCGATGTGTCCTGCCCAAGACCATTTTAGTTCTTTAGTTTTGATAAGAATGTCCTTTACTTGAGTTTGCTGCCTAATTCATGTGTTTCTCTTCTTATCTAACAGTCTGATTCCCAATATAATTTGTTCCATTCTTTGCTGTGTTTCTCTCTTCCATTCATTTGGTGAGTGTCCAAGTTTCACTTCCATAAGTCATGGTGGGGAGTATACATTGGTTCATTATTTTACGTTTCAGACAAACTGGGACATTGCTTTTCAGTATGTGACTATATTTCCTGAATGCTATCCATCCAAAATTTATTCTTCTCTTGACTTCCACTCATTTATCATTATTACAGCTAATAACTTGTCCCAGATAAATATATGACTCCACCTTTTCAATTACTGCTCCTTCAATCATTATTTCCCTTTCTGTGGCATACTTGTTCATCATTACTTTTGTTTTAGCTATATTCATCTTTAGTCCAAAATCCTTACTAACTGTGCATAACTGATTAAGATTTTCCTCTAATTCTTTGGGATCGTGGCTTATGACCACAATGTCATCTACAAATTGTAAATAGTTTAGGTACTCTCCGTTCACACTGACTCCTTTCTGCGACCAGTCTAATCTTCTGAAAGCTTCCTCAAGGGAAGCAGTAAACAGCTTTGGAGATATTGTGTCTCCTTGTTGAACTCCTTTCTCGATTTTAAATTTCATACTGTCTTTGTCCAGTCTCATAAAGGAGGTAGCATTCTCATATATTTTCTTCAAAATCATAATATGTGGGGTATCTATGCCTTGTCTTTCCAGTGCCCGAAACATTGCCTTATGCTGTATGGAGTCAAATGCCTTTTCATAATCCACAAATGCCAGGCATAATGGTGTTTTATATTCATTTGCTTTCTCCATTAGCTGTGATATTACATGAAGGTGATCCATAGCTGAGAATCCTGTCCTAAAGCCAGCTTGCTCTTTCGGTTGATTCTCATCAAGTATTCATTCTAATCTGTTAGTAATGACCCTTGTGAACCACTTGTAGATGTGGGATAACATGCTAATTGGTCTATAATTTTCAATTTCTGATTTATCTCCTTTCTTATGCAGCAAAACTATGATTGCATTATTCCACTGCTTAGGCATCACACCTTTTCTAATGCACTTTGTGAAGAGCCTTGCCAGTTTATGTGTTATGTCTCTTCCTCCCAATTTTAACAACTCTACAGTAACTTCATCTTCCCCCGGGGTTTTCTTATTCTTCATTTTCTTCAATGCATGTTCTACCTCATCAGGAAGAATATCGAGTATGTCGTATGTGTTGCTAATTTGCAATCCATCTTCCCCACTGCTGACATCATTCCCTTGCTCCTTGTATCATTCTCTATAGTAGTCTTCTGCTACTTGAATTATGCCTTCTCTGCTGTTTATAAGTACACCATTGCTATTCTTCAGTTTCAGTATCATTTGTCTTTCTGTATTACTGCTCATGGCTGCTGATTTAAATCCTTTGTTTTCCCTTAATGCTTATTCTACTTTTCTTGTGTTAAATCTTCTTATGTCCTCTCTGAGTCTCTTTTTAATGGCTTTGCATAACTCAGTATACTCAATTTTTTCCTTGTCAGTGTTTATCTTGCTCTTCATTTTTCGCCTTCGGGTCATCATAACAAGTATTTCTTGACTATTTTTTTCTTCTTTGGATTTCTTTTTCCCTATAGGTTTCTTGGGCTTTATCACTTTCAGAAAGTTGTAATATTCCTCGTCGATATCTTGGTCCTGAGCAGTCTGCAGAAGCTCAAACTTGTTCTTAAGTTCCAGTACATACTGCTTTTTCTCCTCTTCTGTTATCTCAAAGACCTCTGTATTATTTACTCGAGTCAGTTTTTTCGTTTCCTTTCCTACATCTATATCAAGTGTACATCTAACCATTCTGTGATCACTTCCAACATTTACCTTATTCAGGACGGTAACATCATTCACAATATATCTTCTGTTTCACAATATATCTTCTGTTAGTTGTCGTTATTTGGTTTTTAGGAGCATTAGCAACTAAGGCGATATTGGTCTGGGGATAAGAGGTGGTCATTCCCTGACCTTTCTGCATCCTCCGTATTTGGTGGTCATGGGCTTGAACCCCGGTCTAATCAAGAAGCGTGTGCTAACCACTGCTGCTACTGCCCACCTGACTATGGAGGCGCCGATCTTCTGTTAGTGAGGATAAAGTCGATTTCATTAGTTGTTAATCCATTTGGACTCCTCCATGTCCACTTTCTGTTCACCTTTTTCTTGAAAAAGTGTTCATTACTGACAATCCTTGATATTCTGCAAACTACACAAGTCTTTCGCCTCTTTCATTTCTTTCACCAATTCCAAAATTTCCTATAGTTCCTCTTTCTGGGCTGTTTTGTCTTTTTCCAACCTTAGCATTGAAGTCCCCCAAAATAATAGTGTAGTGGGTTTTCTGCTCATCTAGAAGACTCTCAATTTTGGTGTACATTTCTTCAACCTCTTCATCATCATGGCTCGATGTTGGTGCATAAATAATTATAACCTTTAGCATGTACCTCTTAGAAATCTTGAGTATTAGTCGTGACACCCTTGATTATGTACTTTTGAATTCCAAAATGTTGTTTTTTAAATCTTAATGGACCAGAAACCCAACCCCACCTTCACTCCTTTCACTGTTTCCACTGGTGTACAGCAGATTTCCACTTGATAAACTTATAAGTGATTCATTTCTTCTTCTTGTTTCGGCCAAACCGATGATATTCCAATTCACATTTTCTAATTCCTTTTCCAGCTCTAATGTCCTGTCTTCACCGATAAGTGATCTTACGTTGTAACAGGCCAAGTTCAGTTTCCGTGCATGGCAGCCTGGTCATACCCAGAGATTCTTAGCACCCTCTGCTTCCACTCTGATCCTCTCGCTGCTGTAAGAGGAGGAGGAGTGAATGCCGCTGGGGACTGAGGGCCATTTGTTTTGTCGTGCTGTCATATGCTGGAGCATTTGGTCTTCTCCGCTTCACGCTGACCAGGCGTCTTGAAGAGAACCACTCTACACGTTCGTTGCCACCTAAGTGACGTGACAGGGCTTACCATCGAGAAGGTGTGCATGAGTGGATTTCAGGGAGGCAGGCCAACCGGACTTCTCCTAAATCTTCGGTAATCGTTGGCACTAATGATATCAAGAGTAGGAGACCGGAAGAATTACATAACAAGTATAGGTCACTGTTGAAAAAAAGCCATGAATTAGGGTTGAATTTGAAAGTGTCTACAATTCTGCCCAGACACGATAGGAGGGAATATATGATGAGAGCCATGTCGATTAATTCGGCCCTGTTAAGATTGTGCAAGGCTCAAGGGGTAGAATTTTTTTCAGCCTGGTCAGTACTTGTTAACAGGAGAGACTGCTTCTACAGGGATGGGATACACATAAATAGAAAGGGTGCAAGAATATTTGCAGATGCTATCGAGGCAGTGTTAAGTGGGTTGGAAAACTGCTAGCTTGGGGGGATACAAAGCCTAATAGATTAACAGTAGCCACTGACAGAGGTGAAAGTGATTCTTGCACTGCTTCTATTGGAATGAGCAGAAGCCTGAAAAACAATATGCAGGATATTTCAGAGACTGCTGGGAATCATTGCGGTACAAGTAAACACATGGGTTGTGTTAGGGTAGCTGAGAATAGAAACAGGTGCATGTATACTTGCGTGTACACCAATGCTAGGAGTTTGGTAAATAAATTTGATGAATTTGCGGTATTGCTCAGAGCATCAAAGGCGGATATTATTGGGATATCAGAGACGTGGTGTCACACAGATATAAGGAATGCAGAACAGGAATTAGGGGAGTACAACGTCTACAGAAAAGATAGAGAGGATAGGAAGGGAGGAGAGGTTATGCTATTAGTTCAGAAACACATAAAATCCAAGGAAGTGAAGCCAGTTGACATCGCTGGACAGTGCAGTGTCGAGTCAGTTTATGGTGATATAAGCATTGGGAGATCAAAATTGAGAGTAGGAGTGTGCTATAGGCCTAATGACTCTGATGAGTATAATAAGAAACTGTACAGGGAAATAGAGTTGGCCAGTAAATCAGAGAGTCTTACAATGGGAGATTTTAATTTCCCAGATACTGACTGGAATTTGAAGGCTGGTCACTCACACACTAACAAGCCTTTTGTGGATTTATTGGATGATTGTTTTCCACATCAGCATGTTCAAGAGGCAACTAGAGGGCGTAATACTCTTGATTTGATTATCAGTAGTGATTCTTCATGCATTAAGAATCTGCAGATGAATGAACCACTAGGTGGCAGTGATCACAGTGTGCTGAAGTGGGATTTACTCAAAGAGGTAACTACCATTAGGGGTAAAGGGAAGAGTTATTGCTTTCGTAAAGGCAACTACGATGGACTGAGACAGTATTTAAATTCTATACAGTGGGACCAACTGATGATGTTACCAACAGCAAATGCAAAATGGGAAGCATTCAAAGAACTTATCTTGGAAGCTACTAGGCTTTACATACCAACTAAGAAATATTGTTCAAGGTTTAGGCCTAAACAGACGTCAGATGACCTAATGAGACATATGGCAGAGAAGAAAAATGCATGGGATATATACAAATTAACCCACGACACAGAAGACTACGATAGATACAAGTTGATCTGTAACCAAGTTACAAAGGAGGTTAGGCACGCGAAAGCAGATTACGAGAAATCTTTGGCAAAGGTTGCAAAGAAAAACAGCAAAGAGTTCTTTACTTATGTAAACTCTAGAAGGAAGGGGATGAATCAGATTGGTCCACTTGATATCGATGGGTCAACTGTTGATATTCCTGCTCAGGTTGCTAACAAACTAAATGAATATTTTACATCGACATTCACACATGAGGAGTTGTTCAGCGAGGGGAATGCCAGAGGTGTATTCAACTCTGGCAGTAAGCTAGATAACCTTGTAACAACTGAGAGTAAAGTGGAGGAGAAATTGTTGAAGATAAACACAAGAAAGGCACCTGGGTGAATGTTATATTAAAGGAGGCAGCAAAGGAAGTAAGCAAACCCTTAGCCATAATTATGAGAGCTTCCTTGGACTCAGGGGAGGTACCCACAGACTGGAGATGTGCAAATGTGACCCCAATTCACAAAGGAGGATCAAAGGCTGACACAAGTAATTATAGACCTGTAAGTTTAACTTCTGTTCCAGAAAAATTAATGGAGGCACTGGTTAAAGAAGCACTGCAGGATCATCTAGACAAGACTTCAGTTATAGCTCGGACACAGCATGGTTTTGTCAATGGAAAGTCTTGCCTGACCAATTCGATTGGATACTATGATGCAGTCACAAAAGAACTGGATGCAGGGAATAACTTTGATATTATATACTTGGAACTTAGAATGGCTTTTGATACTGTTGCACATGGAAGACTGCTGCAAAAATTGGAGCAGACTGGCATTGGAGGCAAATTGCTACTATGGATAAAGGGGTGGTTGAGGGGACGAAGACAGAGAGCGGTAATCAATGGACAATGCTCATTGTGGATTAATGTTATTAGTGGAGTCCCTCAGGGTTCAGTGTTGGGTCCATTATTGTTTTCTGTATTTATAAATGATATTAATGATGGTATATCAAGCTTAATGTCCAAATTTGCAGACGATACAAAGGTTGGCAGGGTTGTCAAGCACACTACTGACACTATGCTGCTGCAACAGGATCTGGAAAAAGTTGAGCAGATGGGCTGAGAGATGGCAAATGAAGTTTAACATTGACAAATGTAAAGTACTACATATGGGAAACAGCAACCCCAGAGCAACGTATCAACTCTGTGGTACTACACTGACAGTGGTAGAGAATGAAAAGGACCAGGGGATAATTGTGCAGGCAGATATGAAGTTCTCTGAGCAGTGCAGATGGGTAACAAGAGTAGCTCATGGTGTATTGTCAATGATATACAGGAATTTTTCTAGCATGGATAAGGAGGTGATTATTCCCTTGTATAAGGCAATGGTCAGGCCACAGCTTGAGTACTGTATACAGGTCTGGAGGCCTCATTTCAAGAAGGATGTAGAGCTGCTGGAACAAGTATAGAGTAGGGCAACAAGATTAGTGAATGGAACAAAGGGTTGCTCTTATGAAGAAAGGCTTAAGTTTTGCAAATTACAGTGTCTGGAGACTAGGCACCGGCGAGGTGATCTGATAGAGATGTACAAAGCCTTGAATGGTTTGAGCATGCTCAATGCTGATGGGATTCTTCCTCTTGCTCAGAATAATCACCTGAGAGGGCATAAATTCAATTGAGGAAAGACAGATGTAGGATAGATGTGTGGAAATTTGCCTTTAGCCAGCGGGTAGTTGGTTGGTGGAACAGACTTACATCCCTTGTTGTGGAAGTTGATAGCCTAAATAAATTTAAGGCTCAGCAGGACAGGTATTTCGAACGAACAGAGGGTGAAGTGGAAGTGTTTTTTTTTGGCTGATGCTGCATAAGCTTGCTTTCTTGTATCATATGCCTCTACTAATGCTAATGCTAATAGAAAGATATTGGATCCATCAGTGTTTTAGACTGAGTGTCTGATAACACACTGGATACCTGTTCTCCTCTAAGCCCCTCTAATTTATATATAATACTGGTGAAATTATTAGTATTAGTACTAATATTGGTTTATGGGACAAAACAGCCAACTTTTGCTACATTAGCTAAAATATATTTTTTTTAAAAACACTCCATGTATTTCTCCTTCCATAGGTACTGTTCCAAGCTGGTCTTTGATTTTCCCAAAGTTAACAGCCTCAACTACCCACCTAGAGCAAACTTTATACCCTTAGTTTGAATTTATGCTTTTTAATCAGCTGTCATTAACATATGGAACTTTCACCTCTCTCCACTTTACTACCCCACTCAGAGCCTTATAAATTTCAGTCACAACCCTCTTGGGTATCTTGTTACCAAGTTCTTAGCCTACATATTTGAAGTAAAAGTTTCACCTTATATGAATGCCCTTCCCAATCTCACAAGACGAGTTTGCCATCTTTGGATCTCTTCACAATGCTGATCTTTTTATTACATGCTTCCATACCTGAATATAATGTTTCAAGTACAGTCTCACACTTGCCTTGAACAGTGGAATCATAACCTCCCTATCTCTACAAGAAACTGTTCCATAAATAACCTATAAAACACCATTCCTCCTTTCTACCTCTTTGCACTTTATGGAGAACTCAAGTTTGCCTGCATCATAAACCCAAAATCCCTTTCATCCCTAACATTTTAAATTCAAATCTTTAAAACCAATTCTTAAAGCATATCCAAGTCATCCTTAAGAAGCACTGCTTGATGCTGGTCCTTAACTCACTCCCCTAGGCTTACATGATCTGCATGTTTGGATATCATATATCACCTATATCCCTTCATACCCATTCATTTAATTGTATAAACGTATCGGTAAGGGTATCAAATCCACGTGTTACAAGTCGCAGCTCCGCTAAACGAGTAGTTTTTTTAGCCATATTTAGCTGCTTTATTGACCATCAAATTATTTTCTATAAGTAGCTTATAGACCTAGTCAGGATCGTTAGTTTATTCTTAATTGAGACAGCGAGATTTGGAAGTTAATTAATACTTAAATGTCCGTAGATTTACCGTTCGTAACCTGCCACCATTGTTATACGATACAACGTTATATCCTGAACTAGATAGTGTTAGTATAGTATTGTATAGTATAGTATATAATATATTGTCAATTAATCAGTAAAATCTATTAATTTTGTTAAACTTCATTGCCAATTAAATTGTACTTTTAACTAAACACATATGACGACTTAGATTACAAACGTAAATAATTAATTAATACATAACTTGATACGGAAGTTATATAATCAGAACTCGTAGATAATACTTGATACTGAAAAATATATATATAGCGTTATAACTGCATTGGGATACAAGATTAGGGTTATAATTTTGTACTGAAATTTAAATTTTATTGAAATTAATCGAAATCATGACTCAGACCAGCGCAGCAAAGAGAAAGGCTCCAGCTAATGGGAGTGCTATGGCTCAGAGGAAAACTGAGGGGAGCAGTTGCCCTCTGAATCACAGCCTTTTAAAATGCACTGCTTGCATGATGTTTGTGGAGCAATCGGGTTGGACACATGGGTTAGACATGATATTGCTATGGGGGATGTCTTTGTGTGTGCACGATGCAAGGAGTGTAACGAAATCAGGCGACAACTCAGAGAGGTTGAAGGACAGGGTGGATACCCTCGAAGGATCAAAATTGAGGGGCACATCAAGCTCTCAGCTGCCCACATCAACGCCAGAGCTTGAACTTGGTCATCATGCAACACAGCGGCAACCCCCAAGGCAGAATGCACTGGTCCCACAGAAACTAGTAGTTGTTGGTGACTCTATTGTCAGGGAAGCGGGGCACATGCTTTGTAAAAAGGATAGGTGGAACAGAACCAAGGTATGTCTGCCAGGGGCAAAGGTTGATGTTGTAGAGCGGATATCATCTTTTAAGGGCAAAAAAGGTGATATAGTTGTACACGTTGGCACTAATTATATTAAAAGTAGGAGACAGACAAAATTACTTAACAAGTACAGGCCACTGTTGAAAAAAAGCCGTGAATTAGGGTTGAATTTGAAAGTGTCTGCAATTCTGCCCAGACACAATAGGAGGGAGTATATGATGAGAGCCATGTCGATCAATTCGGGCCTGTTAAGATTGTGCAAGGCTCAAGGGGCAGAATTTTTTTCAGCCTGATCTGTACTTGTTAACAGGAGAGACTGCTTCTACAGTGATGGGATACACTTAAATAGAAAGGGTGCAAGAATATTTACTGATGCCATCGAGGCAGTGTTAGGCGGGTCGGAAAACTGCTAGCTTGGGGGGGATACAAGGACTAATACATTAACAGTAGCCACTGGCAGAGGTGAAAGTGATTCTTGCACTGCTTCTTTTGGAATGAGCAGAAGCCTGAAAAACAAGATGCAGGATATTTCAGAGACTGCTGGGAGTCACTGCGGTACAAGTAAAAACATGGGTTGTGTTAGCGTAGCTAAGAATAGAAACAGGTGCATGTATACTTGAGTGTACACCAATGCTAGGAGTTTGGTAAATAAATTTGATGAATTTGAGGTATTGCTCAAAGCATCAAAGGCGGATATTGTTGAGATATCAGCGACGTGTTGTCACACAGATATACGAAATGCAGAACTGGAATTTTGGGAGTACAACGTCTACAGAAAGGATAGACAGGATAGGAAGGGAGGAGGAGTTATGCTATTAGTTAAGAAACACATAAAATCCAAGGAAGTGAAGCCAGTCGACATCGCTGGACAGTGCAGTGTTGAGTCAGTTTGGTGTGACATAAGCATTGGGAGATCAAAATCGAGAGTAGGAGTGTGCTATAGGCCTAATGACTCTGATGAGTATAATAAGAAACTGTACAGGGAAATAGAGGGGGCCAGTAAATCACAGAGTCTTATAATGGAGGATTTTAATTTCCCAGACATTGACTGGAATTTGTGGGTTGGTCACTCACACACTAGCAAGCCTTTTGTGGATTTATTGGATGATTGTTTTCTACATCAGTATGTTCGGGAGGCAACTAGAGGGAGTAATACTCTTGATTTGATTATCAGTAGTGATTCTTCATGCATTAAGAATCTGCACCTAAAGGAACCACTAGGTGGCAGTGATCACAGTGTGCTGAAGTGAGATTTATCAAAGAGGTAACTACCATCAGGGGTAAAGTGAAGGGTTATTGCTTTCGTAAAGGCGACTACGATGGTCTGAGACAGTATTTAAATTCTATACAGTGATGACTGATGATGTTACCAACAGCAAATTCAAAATGGGAAGCATTCAAAGAACTTATCTTGGAAGCTACTAGGCTTTCCATACCAACTAAGAAATATTGTTCAAGGTTTAGGCCTAAATGGATGTCAGATGAACTAATGAGACATATGGAAGAGAAGAAAAATGCATGGGATACATATAAATTAACACGTGACACAGAATCCTATGATAGATACAAGTTGATCTGTAACCAAGTTGCAAAGGAGGTTAGGCAGGCGAAGGCAGATTACGGATTACGAGAAATCTTTGGCAAGGGATGCAATGAAAAACAGCAAAGAGTTCTTTACTTATGTAAACTCTAGAATCAAGGGGATGAATCAGATTGGTCCACTTGATATTGATGGTTCAACTGTTGATGATCCTGCTCAGATATCTAACAAACTAAATGAATATTTTGCATCGACATTCACACATGAGGAGTTATTCAGCGAGGGGAATGCCAGAGGTGTATTCAACTCTGGCAGTAAGCTAGATAATCTTGTAATAACTGAGAGTAAAGTGGAGAAGAAACTGTTGAAGATAAACACAAGAAAGGCCCCAGGGGTGGATGGGATATATCCAGTTATATTAAAGGAGGCAGCAAAGGAAGTAAGCAAACCCTTAGCCATAATTATGAGAGCTTCCTTGGACCCAGGGGACATAACCATAGACTGGAAATGTGCAAATGTGACCCCAATTCACAAAGGAGGATCAAAGGCTGACTCAAGTAATTATAGACCCGTGAGTTTAACTTCTGTTCCAGGAAAATTAATGGAGGCACTAGTTAAAGAAGCACTGCAGGATCATCTAGACAAGACTTCAGTTATAGCTCGGACACAGCATGGTTTTGTTAAGGGGAAGTCTTGCCTGACCAATTTGATTGGATACTATGATGCAGTCACAAAAGAACTGGATGCAGGGAATAACTTTGATATTATATACTTGGATCTTAGAAAGGCTTTTGATACTGTTGCACATGGAAGACTGCTGCACAAATTGGAGCAGATTGGCATTGGAGGCTGAGTGGTTGAGTGAGTGGTTGAGTTTTATTGGCGTTCAAGGCAAATTGCTGCTATTGATAATAAAGGGGTGGTGAGGGTGAGAAGACAGAGAGTGGTAATCAATGGACACTGCTCATCGTGGACTAATGTTATTAGTGGTTCAAGGTTCAGTGTTGGGTCCATTATTGTTTTCTGTATTTATAAATAATACTGATGATGGTATAGCAAGCTTAATGTCCAAGTTTGCAGACGATACAAAGGTTGGCAGGGCTGTTAAGGACACTACTGATGCTATGCTGCTGCAACAGGATCTGGAAAGGTTGAGCAGATGGGCTGAGAGGTGACAAATGAAGTTTAACATTGACAAATTTAAAGTACTACATATGGGAAACAGCAACCCCAGAGTAACGTATCAACTCTGTGGTACTACACTGACAGTGGTAGAGAATGAAAAGGACCTGGGGGTAATTGTGCAGGCAGATTTGAAGTTCTCTGAGCAGTGCAGACGGGCTGCAAGAGTAGCTCATTGTGTCTTATCAATGATATATAGGAATTTGTCTAGCAGGGATAAGGAGGTGATTATTCCCTTGATAAGGCAATGGTCCGGCCACACCTTGAGTACTGTATACAGGTCTGGAGGCCTCATTTCAAGAAGGATGTAGAGCTGCTGGAACAAGTACAGAGTAGGGCAACAAGATTAGTGAATGGAACATAGGGTTGCTCTTAAGAAGAAAGGCTTAAATTTTGCAAATTACAGTGTCTGGAGACTAGGCACTGGTGAGGTGATCTGATAGAAGTGTACAAAGCCTTGAATGGTTTGAGCATGCTCAATGCTGATGGATTCTTCCTCTTGCTCAGAATAATCACCTGAGAGGGCATAAATTCAGATTGAGGAAAGACAGATGTAGGATAGATATGTGGAAATTTGCCTTTAGCCAGCGGGTAGTTGGTTGGTGGAACAGACTTCCATCCCTTGTTGTGGAAGTTGATAGCCTAAATAAATTTAAGGCTGAGCAGGACAGGTATTTCGAACGAACAGAGGGTGAAGTGGAAGTGTTTTTTTTTTTTTTTTTTTTTGGCTGATGCTGCATAAGCTTGCTTTCTTGTATCATATGCCTCTACTAATGCTAATCGTAAAAATTTAATTTGCTTTAAGGAATATTTGATAATTTTTGCAATCACACTGTTTATAAATTATTAATAAAACACCGATATAGGTATATATATAGTGAAAGTTTTTTTATCTTTGTATTAACAAAATAAAAAAAATTAGCTTACATACTGCTGTTATGAGTGAGAATAAACTTACTTTTTGGAATTCCTCATCACGAGCTGCAAGTGTACCATCATCTATTGATATCTGGGCACCTTCAGCAGATGTATTCTGCTCAGTACCCTAACAAGGAGAATATAAAATTTAACAATGAAAGAGAATAAATTATAATTAATAGTGAATGGTATGATTTGACATATTAACAATATTCATTATTTTAAACTAATTGCGAGTGAGTGAGTGACGAAGAGAGAGAGAGAGAGAGAGAGAGAAAGATTGATCCTCATCTATTGTTAATTGATCAGATAGTTAATACTATCTGCTGTAAAATAGGCTTATGGTAAGCCTCTAATAACCCTGAAATGCACATCTTAAAGCACATTACAAGGTTATAAGGATTTACACGGAAACTAAGTAGTTAGCATGAGAGTACAGCAGCATGCATATTTCAGTTGATCATGGTTTGAGCACATGTGATAATGATTACATTTTTGTCAAATAATGAGTTGTAAACTCATCTGACTTATGTGTCGATGCCAGAATATATACAGAAACTCCCCAACGTAAGGATTGCGTTCTGCTGAACGCTCCGTAAATCGGAGAATTTCCCCATGCTTGTGCAGCACTCACTGAATTGATTGAATCAAAAAATAAATGTTCGACGAACATGTAAATAGAATTACTTATTGTGTTTATTCAATTTTTTTATCTCATGTGCAGGAAAAATTACAAAAGAGTGCAATTTAAAAAAATTTCAAAATTATAAAATTACAAAAAAAAGAGAGGAGACAGGCATAATGTCAGTAAGTTTTACCTCTAGAGCATCGTTGCCAGTATCAACATCTTCAGCTGATAAGTACGCTGCTGTGGAGGTTGAGGGCTGTGGAGATTTAGAAGGGGCGGCCGCTCAACCTTATGAAAGAGCATATTAATGGATGACTGGATGGTGGCTTTTTTCTTTTCATCATAGATATCTTTGTAGCAAGCAAGCATATCATTCACACCTCTGTTAACTTTTAAGAATCATTCACTGTCAGGATCCATCCTCTCAAACCTCGCCATTGCCGATGCAACCTCTCGGCTCCTCATTTGGTTCACCTTGAGCTTTTCCAGCATTTTCTTCTTTCACTATCGCTACATGCAAGTCAATAAGTTCTTCATTAGATAATTCCTTCTCTTCTTCCTCTATTAACTTCTCCATGTCTCTGGCATCAACCTCCAACTGAAGCAGCTCTGCAACCTTTACAATCTTATCTGTAACCGCTTCATATGATTCGTCTTTTTCAAACCCTTCAAAGCCTTTTACGTGCCGTGGGCATATTTTCTTCCATGCGCAATTTAAACAACTTTTACTAATTTCTGCCCAGGCCTTTTAATGTTTAAGATGGCGTGGTAAATATTGTAAGATTTCCAAAAGTTTCTTAATGTAAAATTTTTCTCACTGTCTACTGCAGACAATGCCTAAGCAAATGTTGTGCATAAATAATATGCTTTTAAATTCAAAATAACACCCTGATCCATAGTTTGGATGAGTGAAGTCATGTTTGGCAGTAGAAATATGACTCTCACTTTCGAATTGACATCTAGATGCGTACGATGTCCAGGAGCATTATCTAATAGAAGCAAAATCTTAAAAGGAACGTCATTGTCTTTACAATATTTTTCAATCTCGGGAATGAAGCAGAATTTAAACCATTCCTCAAAGAGAGGTATTGTTATCCATGCTCTCTGTTTCGATCGGAAATGCACGGGTAGGGTGGCTTTATTGATGCCCTTAAATGAACGAGGATTTGCAGAATGGTACACAAGTAGTGGTTTTAATCTGTAATATCCCGCTGCATTAGCCCCAATCAAGAGCGTGGCTGTATCTTTTGAAGCCTCGAAACCTGGCATTGTCTTTTCCTCTTTGGCAATGTATGTTCGATCCAGCATTTTTTTCCAATACAGAGCAGTCTCATCAATGTTAAAAATTTGCTGCGTTGAATAGCCGCCTTCATAAATAATTTTTTCCAACACATCACAAAATTTATCTGCAGCTGCAGAATCGGCACTGGCGACTTCACTGCATATGTTAACGTTGTGGAAACCAGAATGATGCCTGAACCTATTAAACCACCCATTACTTGTCACGAACTTGGGTTGGGGTTCGCCATACTTATCCTTAATATCTTTATAAATACTTGTTGCTTTTGCTTGAATGGTCATTAAACTCAGGGGCACTCGCTTCTGAATCTGATTTTCGATTCATATTATTAACAGCTGTTCCATCTTCAATATAGCACCTGAATGCTGTTTTGTGATTACTGTTGATCTTAAATGTGTTGATCCTTTAACATGTTTTTTATATGCACACTGTCCTTTAAAGCTGTTTAAGCAGCAAGACCTAATTTCTGTGCAATAGACAACAAACTTTGTCCTGTTTCTTACTTCTTAATCATTTTCATCTTTATTTCTAAATCAATATTTTTTTCGTTTCCTAGCACTGCCACCACTTGCACTTTCCATTGGTTGCTTTCCCTTCATCATTGTAATATGTAAATGTTGTTGTTTGTTTGTTTATTTGGTTTTTAGGAGCATTAGCAACTAAGGCCATATTGCTCCGAGGATATGCAGTGGTCATTCCCTGACCTTTCCGCATCCTCCGTATTTGGTAGTCACGGGCTCAAACCCCAGTCTAATCAAGAAGCGTGTGCTATGCACTGCTGCTCCTGGCTACGGAGGCAACCGTAAGTAAATAGGAAAGAAGAGAAGATTCTGAAAATTTATGTTTTTTATATGATTGGAGATTTCAGTGAAGGGTAATATATTTCACCATAATAACCTAAAAATCCACACAATTCCAGTTATCAGTATTACTGCAAATGCAATAAGATCGATTTTACTACCAACTTTCAACAGAACTACAAGGCTACACCCTATTTTCGAGTCAATAGGTTTGAGGCACGACAAATGCTGGCAGCAATCCCATATATGCCCCGTGCACCAACAATAAGCACCCTATCTAGTGAATGAATGTCTGTACAATCTTGAGTTCATGTGCACACTCTCCAAGTCATCTGAGCACACACAGCCTATTTAGTATTTATTCTATTCCTATTGTTTATATTATGTTTGCATTTCTGTATGCCTGAGGAAGGGGTTCGTCACCCTGAAAGCTTCTTGTATTAATCTTAACTTATTAAATTTATCTTAGTTACTGCCTCCAGTGGCTCTGCTGATTATTCTTCTTTAAAACTATGGAAACCAGTGCCACAAGCCCATTCTCTTTCAATGTGTTATTGGGTTTACATTAAGAGATTTTCAGAATACAGTAGAACATCGGTTTCAAATCATTCCAAATAACTGACTTTCTACTGAAAGTCAGTTATTTGGAATGATTTGAAAGGCTCATCTTTCTTTTTTTTTTTATTAATGGTAGTACAGTAAGCGGCGGTTATAGTGATCATGTTTGCAAATTGAATTTTGATTCTAATAAGCGAAAGATCAAGTTTACTACCCATTTATAACAGATTGTACAAACAAAAAGCCCAATAAACAGAAAACTGCAAATTGTTTTTATTGTTTTATGGTTGTGACTTCTAGAATTCTATGTGACATTCAGAAATGTGCTTTAGAAAATTATTACAAAGACTACTTGGTTTTCTTGGAAACCATGAGTGAATTTCAGATTAGTTTAGCTCCTGATTCGGTAAGAATAATATCAGCCCAAAACTGAGCAATTTATTTTCTCAATTTTTTACAGTAAAATGTGAATGAAATGAAAATGCGTAGTTTTAATATTGCAACAAAAATTGGAAATTATTAACAGAATTAGAAAAGGTGAAAATTTAGGAAATCTCTCCAAAGAGTTTAATGTGGGGACTTCAACAATTTACGAGATCAATAAAAATTTGAATGCTATAACAGAATTTATGTCGATTATGGATAATGAAGGAGAACCTAGCAGGAAAAAAACTAGGTCGAAACCTGAAAATGCCACTTTAGAGAGTGCACTTTATTTGTGTTTTCTTCAGAAGTGAAGTTTATTTGAACCAGTGTCTGACTCAATGTTATGTGAAAAAGCATTAGATTTTAATCGAAAATTAAGAGGTAATGAAGATTTTAAGGCAAGCACAGGTGGGCTGAAAAACTTTAAACCGAGACACGGTATACATGAACTATATATTCAAGGCAAGAAACTTTCTACAGACGAATCGGTAGTGGTGTCCTTGTAAGTTTGCTTCAGTTATAGCAAATTAGGAGAAAGAAAACGGTTATAAGGTTAATTAGGCGGGCTTATTATGGAAAGCATTACCAAGAAAAACCCTAGCCACTAAAAGAGAAGAGAAATGCCTGCACCAAGTTTTAAGATGGGAAAAGAGCAAGTAACAATTGCTGTGTGTGAAATGCTGCTGGGATGCACAGATTGTCCATACTTGTTATTGGTAAGTCAAAAAAACCGAGAGCATTTAAAAATATTTCTAATTTTCCTGTTTTGTATAAAAATCATAAAAATGTCTGGTGGATGTTTCTGTTTTCCGAGATTGGTTTATAATTTTTTTTATTTAATTAATTTTAATTATTTAATTTAATTGTAAGGTAAGATTAAATTTATTTAATCTTACCTTATGACTAGATCGTATGTATAGTTTAGCTTAATTTTCAGCACTCACCTCATAGTAATCCGCTTAGCTGGTGGAGAGTTTTACCACATACATAGTGGTTATAGGATTCTAATAACTTACAGGGATTATGGGTTTAAAACTAAGTTATGGGCTATAAAAATTTTTCTAAGAAAGGAAAGATTATGATTAAATTTATGATTAAATTTAACTTACCTTATGATTAAATTTATTTAATCTTACATTCAATTATCTGGAAAATTTGGCTATCCGGAAGAGGTCTGACATCAATTATTACGGATAACTGACGCTCTACTGTACTTCCATTTATTCCTATGGGATGCAAAATATGTTTCCGTATTTTTTTCAGTTTGCACCGGCCAGCAAAAACTTATGTAAAGTCGAATTTACATAATTCGAGTATTACGTAAGTCGGGGAGTGATTGTATTACCATAACATCCAGTTAAAGAATTCCTGAATTCAGCTAAAATGTAAAACAGCATGATCCAAACTTTTAATTATATTATTCTTATTCATACTGATTTTGTTCACTGTATCATGAATAAAGCTCTCAACTGTGTGTGAATTGTTCCACAAGCACCTCAATTTTTTGCACCTTTGTCAAGATATTTAATTTCATTGAGATAAGAGAAAGAAAGAAAGAAAGAAATATGAAAAGCAGAATAATAAGCAGTACATACAAGAAGGGTTAGGGTATATGAAGCCAGAATTTCAGTACTGTAACTAATTAAATTTTGTTAATGGATAAATTCACTAAAAGCTGGGTAACAGAAGCAAATGAAAAAGATCATATAATGTCTATACAACAAACTGAAAAGTATATAAAGTATATTTTCATAAATTTTCCATAACCATAACTGAAACTGAAAATGGCATGAAACATTATCCATAATAGTTATCTAAGGCAGACAAATGACGAATGCTGTTATATGAACAGTTATTTACTTGAGTTGTTCTCAAAACATACAGCACATCAGACTTGTAGTGTGAACAGAATAGCCAGATTTTTATATACTTAGTATCTAACTAAAATGCAACTAATTTGCAATACAACAAAATTTTATTATTAAAAAAATATAATTTAAAAAATCACAGAGTGAGCTGTAAGTATCCACTTGCTTTTTTTTGTCCGATGCAACTCTACAAAGACTAGATAGCTTAATTAATTGCACGAATTCAATTGTTGGTATTTTGCTCCAGTTCATCCAGCATCTGTAGGTTGTTCATGTAAGCAGTGAGTACACCACATAGGCAATGTTCCAAAGTACATATGTTCTTGCGGGAAAACCAGTGTTATGTACTGTACTAATAAATGCTGTACTGCTCCTTAAATACTACTGCTCTCACAATAAAACTACCATCTACAACATGTCTAAAAGTATCTTGCACCATAAACAATGGCATCATGGACTCTGTTGTCATAGTACAATTCTGAATGGTTGAGATAAAACTGTCTGAATTTTAAAAAATGCTATTAAGTTTTGAATAGTAAAAAATAATAAATGCAGTATATTAAAAAATAAACAGAAATAAGAAGGCAATACCTATTGCCTTCTTATTTCTGTATATATGAATAAGCATTTTACTTTCTTTATGTCTGCTTATTCTTATTTATTTGTTTTTTATATAGTATTAATTTTTACTTTTTGATAACTGAAAACTCTATAGTCATTAAACAGCCATAGCTCTATAACCATTCAGAATTGGATGTCTCTTTATATGTACCTTTTTTTACTTATTTTGAAACACTGAACTGCCCCTACAATTTTTTCAGTATAATTTATAAACACCTTAAGGTGACAGATTTTGTTATCTTCTAATAGAAGCCAATATATTTCCCAATTTCATGAATGACTGAATAACACTGGTCAAAACGTAAAATGTTACAAAATCGAAAATACCCAATCTTGACTAATTTTATGCTGCTGAACACAAAAATCACTTTAAAATTTGTCGATTGACTCTTGTTTTTGAATTACAGTTGGGGTCTCACATTAGTGAGTTACTCTACATTATCAACTACGACTCTCTGCAAAATGCAGGGCAAGACTGCAGTTTGTTCCAAATGGCTCTTGTTTTTGAATTACAGTTTGGGTCTCATATTAGTGAGTTACTCTACATTATCAACTTCAGCTCTCTGCAAAATGCATGGCAACACCGCAGTTTCAGTACCATCATGCTTTTATCACATGATTGGCAACTGTTGCCTCGCTCTGCATCATGTGATAAGTTGTTGTCACCTCAAAAATGTCTTCAACTCCATTGCGGTAATGCTTGAATACAGATAAGGACTGGGTGATTTGTTCTCAGGTTGCATCTACAGAGATGGAATATATTTAAATAGAGAGGGTGCAAGAATATTTGCTCATGTTATTGAGGCATTGTTAGATGGGTCGAAAAACTGCTAGCCTGAGGGATGCACGGACTAATAGATTAACAATGGCCGTTGGCAGAGGGGAAAGTGATTCTTGCTCTGCTTCTATTGGAATGAGCAACAGCCTAGAAAACAAGGTGCAACGGTTTTCAGAGACTGATGGGAGTCATTCCGGAACAAATAAATACATGGACTGTGTTAGAGAAGCTAAGAATAGGAACAGGTGCATGTATACTTGCGTGTACACTAATGCTAGGAGTTTGATAAATAAATTTGATGAATTTGAGGTGGTGTTGGTCAAAACATCAAAGGCAGATATTATTGGGATATCGAGACGTGGTGTCACACAGATATAAAGAATGCAGAACTGGAATTTGGGGAGTACAATGTGTACAGAAAGGATAGACAGAATAGGAAGGGAGGAGGGGTTATGCTGTTAGTTAAGAAACACATAAAATCAAAGGAAGTACAGTCAGTCAACATGGCTGGACAGTGCAGTGTCGAATCAGTTTGGTGTGACATAAGCACTGGGAAAACAAAATTGAGAGTAGGAGTGTGTTATAGGCCGAATGACTCTGATGAGTATAATAAACAACTGTACAGGGAAATAAAGTGGGACAATAAATAAGTGTGTCTTATAATGGGGAATTTTAATTTCCGAGATATTGACTGGAATTTGTGGGTTGGTCACTCACACACTAGCAAGGCTTTTGTGGATTTATTGTATGACTGTTTTCTACAGCAGCATGTTTGGGAGGCAACTAGAGGGAGTAATCCCCTTGATCTGATTATCAGTAGTGATTCTTCATGCATTACAAATCTACAGATAAAGGAACCACTAGGTGGCAGTGTGCTGAAGTGGGACTTACACAAAGGGGTAACTACCATCAGGGGTAAAGGGAAGGGTTTCTGCTTCCGTAAAGATGACTACGGTGGTTTGAGACAGTATTTAAATTCTATACAGTGGGACAAACTGATGATGTTACCAACAGGAAATGCAAAATGGGAAGCATTCAAAGCATTAATCGTGGAAGCTACTATGCTTTTCAAGAAATACTGTTCAAGATTTAGGGCTAAATGGATTTCAGATGAACTAATGAGACATGTGGAAGAGAAGAAAATGCATGAGATACATATAAATTAACAGGTGACACGGAAGTCTATGATAGATATAAGCTGGTCTGTAACCAGTGGCTCCATTTCCAAGTCACAAAGGAGATTAGGCAGGCACAGGCAGATTACGAGAAATCTTTGGCAAAGGATGCAAAGGAAAACAGCAAAGAGTTCTTTGCTTATGTAAACACTAGAAGGAAGGGGATGACTCAGATTGGTCCACTTGGTATTGATAGTTCAACTGCTGATGATGCTGCTCAGGTATCTAACAAACTAAATGAGTATTTTGCATCTAGATTCACACATGAGGAGTAATTCAGGAAGAGGAATGCCAGAGATGAATTAAACTGTGGCAGTGAGCTAGATGATTTTGTAATAATTGAGAGCAAAGTGGAGGAGAAATTGTTCAAGTTAAGCATAAGAAGGGCACCTAGGGTGGATGGGATCTATCCAGTTATATTAAAGGAGGCAGCAGAGGAAGTAAGCAAACCCTTAGCCATAATTATGAGAGCTTCTTTGGACTCCGGGGAGGTACCCATGGACTAGAGATGTGCAAATGTGACCCCAATTCGCAAAGGAGGATCAAAGTGCAACACACATAATTACAGACCTGTTAGCTTATTTCTGTTCCAGGGAAATTAATGGAGCCACTGGTTAAAGAAGCACTACAGGATCAGCTAGACAAGACTTCAGTTACAGCTCAGACAGCATTGGTTTGTTAAGGGAAAATCTTGTCTGACCAATTTGATTGGATACCATGATGTGGCAACAAAGGAACTGGATGCAAAGAATAATTTTGATATTAGCATTAGTAGAGGCATTTGATGCAAGAAAGCAAGCTTATGCAGCATCAGCCAAAAAAAAAAAAAAAATTTTTTAAATAGAAAATAACCACTTCCACTTCACCCCTCTGTTCATTCGAAATACCTGTCCAGCCGAGCCTTAAACTTATTTAGGCTATCAACTTCCACGACAAGGGATGGAAGTCTGTTCCACTAACCAACCACCCGCTGGCTAAAGGCAAATTTCCGCACATCTAACCTACATCTGTCTTTCCTCAATTTGAATTTATGCCCTCTCAGGTGATTATTCTGAGCAAGAGGAAGAATCCCATCAGCATTGAGCATGCTCAAACCATTCAAGGCTTTGTACACCTCTATCAGATCACCTCGCCGGTGCCTAGTCTCCAGACACTGTAATTTGCAAAACTTAAGCCTTTCTTCATAAGAGCAACCCTTTGTTCCATTCACTAATCTTGTTGCCCTACTCTGTACTTGTTCCAGCAGCTCTACATCCTTCTTGAAATGAGGCCTCCAGACCTGTATACAGTACTCAAGGTGTGGTCTGACCATTGCCTTATACAAGGCAATAATCACCTCCTTATCCCTGCTAGAAAAATTCCTATATATCATTAACAATACACCATGAGCTACGCTTGCAGCCCGTCTGCACTGCTCAGAGAACTTCATATCTGCCTGCACAACCACCCCCAGGTCCCTTTCATTCTCTACCACTGTCAGTGTAGTACCACAGAGTTGATACGTTGCTCTGGAGTTGCTGTTTCCTATATGTAGCACTTTACATTTGTCAATGTTAAACTTCATTTGCCACCTCTCAGCCCATCTGCTCAACCTTTGCAGATCCTGTTGCAGCAGCATATTGTCAGTAGTGTCCTTGACTACCCTGCAGACCTTCGTATCGTCTGAAAACTTGGACATTAAGCTTGATATACCATCAACAATATTATTTATAAATACAGAAAACAATAATGGACCCAATACTGAACCCTGAGGGACTCCACTAATAACATTAGTCCACGATGAGCAGTGTGCACTGATTACCATTCTCTGTCTTCTCCCCTCAACCACCCCTTTATCAATAGCAGCAATTTGCCTTCAATGCCAATCTACTCCAATTTGTGCAGTAGTCTTCCGTGTGCAACAGTATCAAAAGCCTTTCTAAGATCCAAGTATATAATATCAAAGTTATTCCCTGCATCCAGTTCTTTTGTGACTGCATCATAGTATCCAATCAAATTGGTCAGGCAAGACTTCCCCTTAACAAAACCATGCTGTGTCCGAGCTATAACTGAAGTCTTGTCTAGATGATCCTGCAGTGCTTCTTTAACCAGTGCCTCGATTAATTTTCCGGAAGTTAAACTCACAGGTCTATAATTACTTGTTTCAGCCTCTGATCCTCCTTTGTGAATTGGGGTCACATTTGCACATCTCCAGTCCATGGGTACCTCCCCTGAGTCCAAGGAATCTCTCATAATTACGGCTAAGGGTTTGCTTACTTCCTTTGCTGCCTCCTTTAATATAACTGGATAGATCCCATCCACCTCAGGTGCCTTTCTTGTGTTTATCTTCAACAATTTCTCCTCCACTTTACTCTCAGTTATTACAAGATTCTCTAGCTTACTGCCAGAGTTGAATACACCTCTCTGGCATTCCCCTCGCTGAATAACTCCTCATGTGTGAATGTCGATGTAAAATATTCATTTAGTTTGTTAGCTACCTGAGCAGGATCATCAACAGTTGACCCATCGATATCAAGTGGACCAATCTGATTCATCCCCTTCCTTCTAGAGTTTACATAAGTAAAGAACTCTTTTCTGTTTTTCTTTGCATACCTTGCCAAAGATTTCTCGTAATCTGCCTTCACCTGTCTAACCTCCTTTGTAACTTGGTTACCGATCAACTTGTATCTATCATATCCTTCTGTGTCATGTATCCCATGCATTTTTCTTCTCTGCCATATGTCTCATTAGTTCATCTGACATTCATTTAGGCCTAAGCCTTGAACAATATTTCTTAGTTGGTATGTAAAGCCTAGTAGCTTCCAAGATAAGTTCTTTGAATGCTTCCCATTTTGAATTTGCTGTTGGTAACATCATCAGTTGGTCCCACTGTATAGAATTTAAATACTGTCTCAGTCCATCGTAGTCACCTTTACGAAAGCAATAACTCTTCCCTTTACCCCTAATTGTAGTTACCTCTTTGAGTAAATCCCACTTCAGCACACTGTGATCACTGCCACTTAGTGGTTCATTTATCTGCAGATTCTTAATGCATGAAGAATCACTACTGATAATCAAATCAGGAGTATTACAACCTCTATTAGCCTTCCGAACATGCTGATGTAGAAAACAATCATCCAATAAATCCACAAAAGCCTTGCTAGTGTGTGAGTGACCAACCCACAAATTCCAGTCACTATCTGGGAAATTAAAATCCCCCATTATAAGACTCTGATTTACTGGCCGACTCTCCCTGTACAGTTTCTTATTATACTCATCAGAGTCATTAGGCCTATAGCACACTCCTACTCTCAATTTTGATCTCCCAATGTTTATGTCACACCAAACTGACTCAACACTGCACTGTCCAGCGATGTCGACTGACTTCACTTCCTTGGATTTTATGTATTTCTTAACTAATAGCATAACCCCTCCTCCCTTCCTATCCTGTCTATCCTTTCTGTAGACATTGTACTCCCCAAATTCCAGTTCTGCATTCCTTATATCTGTGTGACACCACGTCTCTGAAATCCCAACAATATCTGCCTTTGATGTTTTGAGCAATACCTCAAATTCATCAAGTTTATTTTCTAAACTCCTAGCATTGGTGTACACGCAAGTATACATGCACCTGTTCTTTTTCTTAGCTCCACTCACACAACCCATGTGTTTACTTGTACCCCAACGATTCCCAGCAGTCTCTGAAATATCCTGCATCTTATTTTCCAGGCTGCTGCTCGTTCGAATAGAAGCAGTGCAAGAATCACTTTCACCTCTGCCAGTGGCTACTGTTAATCTATTAGTTCTTGTATTCCCCCAATCTAGCAGTTTTCCCACCCACCTAACACTGCCTTGATAGCATCAGCAAACATTCTTGCACCCTTTCTATTTAAGTGTATCCCATCCCTGTAGAAGCAGTCTCTCCTGTTAATAAGTACAGACCAGGCTGAAAAAAATTCTACCCCTTGAGCCTTGCACAATCTTTCCAGGGCCGAATTGATCGACAGGGCTTTCTTCATATACCCCCTCCTATCGTGTCTGGGCAGAATTGCAGACACTTTCGAATTCAACCCTAATTCACGGTTTTTTTATTCAACAGTGACCTGTACTTGTTAAGTAAATCCGCCGGTCTCCTACTCTTAATATCATTAGTGCCAACGTGTACAACTATATCACCTTTTGTGCCCTTAAAAGATGATATCCGCTCTACAACGTCATCAACCTTTACCCCTGGCAGACATACCCTGGTCCTCTTCCACCTACCCTTTTTATAAAGCATGTTTCCTGTTTCCCTGACAATAGAGTCACCAACAACTACTAGTTCCTTTGGGATCAGCGCATTCTGCCTTAGGGGCTGCCTCTGTGTTGCACGATGACCAAGTGCAAGCTCTGGCATTGGTGTGGGCAGCTGAGGGCCTGATGGGCCCCTCACTTTTAATCCTTCGAGGGCATCCACCCTGTCCTTCAAGCTCTCCTATAGGCCCATAACAACACTGAGTTGTTGTCTGATTTCCTTACACTCCTTGCATTGCGCACACACAAAGACATCCCCCATGGCAGAATCATGTCCCGTACCCGACTGCACCACAAACATCAAGCAAGTAGTGCATCATATAGTGCATCATGTAGATATCATATATTTGGATCTTAGAAAGGCTTTTGGTACTGTTGCATATGGAATACTGCTGCACAAATTGGAGCAGTGTGTCATTGAAGGCAAATTGCTGCTATGGATAAAGGGATGGTTGAGTGGCAGAAGACAGAGGGTGAAAATCCATGGACACTGCTTTTCGTGGACTAATGTTATTAGTGGAGTCCCCTAGGGTTCAGTGTTTGGTTCATTGCTGTTTTCTGTATTTATTAATCATATTGGTGATGGTATATCAGGTTAATGTCCAAGTTTGCAGACAATATGAAGGTCAGCAGGGTTGTTAATGACACTAATGACAGTACACTGCTGCAACAGGATCTAGAAAAGTTGAGCAGATAGCCTGAGATGTGGCAACTGAAGTTTAACATTGAAAAATGTGAAATACTGCATATGAGAAGCTGTAACTCCAGAGTAATGTATCAACTGTGTGGTTCTACACTGACAGTAAAGTGTAAAGTGTGTTAGTCGTCTAACGGCACCAGGGGTTTCCTCCATCTCCGCATTGCATTCTTTGTGAGTGACACAGAACTCTATGGAGGCCAGAGATTTAAAAAGTGTGTGGGGAGTGGTCTGTTGTGCAGCATTATGTTCTGTTGTTTCTCTGACCATTTAGCTGTTGGGACCCTATTGGAACTCAACATTGCCCACGCTTTGCCATGAGGAGGCAGGTCAGGCATCCAGTAGATTATTTAAGTACTCTGGCAGGCTCCACTACCTAATTTCCAAGGATTTCAGTTGCAAGGCCTAAAAAAAAAAGGGGGAAGGGGGTATACACTAGAATTTGGCCAAATACCCCGGGGGCTCACATCTGGTGAGTATGGGCTTGGCACACCCAGGGTCCTGAGCTGGATATCATCATTCTTCTCTTTCTTGGTGATTCCCTTCTACTTTTGTCTCTCTCTCTCTCTCTCTCTCTCTCTCTCTCTCTCTCTCTCTCTCTCTCTCTCTCAGGGTAATTTGGGAATTTTTTTTTTTTTTTTGGCTGATGCAGCATAAGCCTCAGGCTTCCTTGCACCATATAGCTAATACTAATAATAATAATAATAATAATAATAAAAGAGATTTACAAGAAAATGGTAGAATTTAGACGTTGATTAGAATTTGGCGGCATTGTTAAGGGGTCTACTCAGTTGGTTTAGGGAGAGACTGAAGATGGGGGGAGGAAACAGATAGAAGAATAGGGATTACAGAGTCAGCATCTGCAAAGAGGTCAGTGGAGACGAGCCCCACCAGGCGAAGTATGGGGATAGGCAGGGAGGAGAGGAGACAGAGATCTGCCCGGGGATGGGGTTTTAAAGGAAACCAGGTTAGAGCACCCAGTTCAGATCGCCAATGGTGTGTCGGCAGCAAAGCTGCAGAATGTCTTTGTCAGTGTGATGTCCAAGTTGTGTCAAATCCGATAGGAAGGTCAAGCTGCCCGTCCCACTCCAGAGTTTGGATATGTTAGTTGGCAGTGGGGAACCCATCAGGCGAAGGGGTGGGAGAGACAAACAGTTACTTCATTCATAATCTGCATTCTATTTTTATACTTTTTTCTTATATTTTATATATATATATATATATATATATTTTTTTTTTTTTTTTTTCTTTTCAAGTTTCATATATATATATATATATTTGTGTGTGTATATATATATATATATTTTTTTTTTCACTCACACTCATTCATCTTTTTCTCACACACCGGGGGGGGGGGGGGTGAAATGATGTGTAATGTCAATTTAAATACTAATTAAAACTAGGGTTAGTGTGTACTTAACTGTAGCATTTATGGTTTGTGTTCTTTTTCTCACACACTTACACTTTCATTCATTCTTCTGGCTTTTATTTCATTTATTTGACTCTTGCTTTCTTCACTGCCCTCTCTCGGCACCTCAACTTACTGTTATTACTGTTAAATAAAAGTAGACCAGGAGAGAATGCAGTGATAGTGTTTGTGTTGTTAGTAAATGTTTGTTAGTATATATAAAGTAATGTAAGTTATTTTTAACTTTGTATTCTTTTGGCCAATTACATTTGCTCTTCCACTTATTCCCATTCACTCTCTCTCTCCCTCATGCTAGGTCACTCTTTCACCAAAACTGCCATTTATTCCCTTTTACCATAATTCCTAGTTCACTCAGTGCCCAGCCTATTCATTCTGTCTTTCATTCTCATTCTTCTTTCATTCTACATTGCATCCCTTTGCTACTAGCTTACTGATATTTTTCAGCTAATCTGCTTCCTTGGCTGCCTGTACATCTCCCTCCCCTACGTGGTTTGGCATGGGGCCCCCAGGTTCCTACACATGGCAGGGTAGTCCTGAGGAGGTCTGTCATGTCAGGTTTCTGTCAGGGTACAGAATACTGCTATCCTGACAGTTTTTAAATCATCATCTGGGCGTGGTGGGAAACTTGGGCAATTTTAACTATTGATTATTGTTTAATTGCTGAGGGGCTCAATTGCCATTCTTTGGATAGTTCTGTGCATTTCGAATACTTTCTGTGTGAAAGATGTAAAGGCTTTATAATTTTCCTCTTCTATGATGAATAGGTGTTCTTCTGCCCTGGGAAGGGTGCCAATCTGTGCTATTTGCTCTGTTCTGGGGATGTCATATATTATACATTCATATAGAATGCGTGCCCAGTCTTCACTCTCACCACAGGTGCAGTTTGGGTCATCAGTCAGGCCTAAGGAGGCTAGTTTCACCTTTAGGAAGCCGTGGCCTGTCAATATAAATGTTGCAAAGAGTCCAGGGGCATACCACTTAGGTGGCTTTGGGCTAACAATTGCCACCCATGGTAGAAACCTTTTAGTAACCAGACCTCTGGTTTCCTGCTCCCACTTTGTTTGCCATAGCTCATGGAGCTTTGTGGCTATTCTTTTTTTTTTCATCATTGAAGGTGTTGGTTGTATCAAGAGCTATCCACCAGAAATTCTGTGGGTATGCCCTTTTTAAATCTATAATATAAGCCTCTTTCGGCTACTTCCAGGTAAAGTGGAAGAGCTCCGGCCAGCAACTGTAGCGCAGGTGTGCTTACTGTGCGACACGCTCTGGTAATAGTGAGTAGTATTGTCCTTTGTATTGATTCTAATTTATTCCTATTTCTTACTATGGCTGAGCGGGTGAACCATGCACCAGCTCCATAGGTGATAACAGGTAGGAACATTGCACAGTATATGATTGATAGGGTCTTTCTTTTGAGCCTCCAATCTGCTCGACTGATCCTGGCAATCATATCTGCATAATTTCTCACTTTCTTCGCCAAGTAGATCAAATGGAAGTAAAAAGTTAATTTTTAATCAAAGACCACTCCAAGATATTTTAGTTCTGTTACAATTTTTATAGTGGTTGTGTTAATTTTGATTTGTGGACGTCTTCTTATGTCCAAATTGCCTTTTAAAAGTATTTGTTTGGTTTTTTTCAGGTGATATTTTGAGCATGTGGGTACTACACTGACAGTGGTAGAGAATGAAAAGGACCTGTGGGTAATTGTGCAGGCAGATATGAAGTTTTTTGAGCAGTGCAGATGGTCTGCAAGAGTAGCTCATGGTGTCTTGTCAATGATATACTGTACAGGAAATTTTATAGCAGGGATAAGGAGGTGATTATCCCCTTTTATAAGGCAATGGTCAGGCCACACCTTGAGTACTGTATACAGGTCTGGAAGCCTCATTTTAAGAAGGATGTAGAGCTGCTGGAATGAGTACAGAGAAGGGCAACAACATTAGTGAATGGAACAAAGGGTTGCTCTTATGAAGAAAGGCTTAAGATTTGCAAATTACAGTGTCTGGAGACTAGGCACCTGTGAGGTGATCTGATTGAGTGTATAAAGCCTTGAATGATTTGAGCATGCTCAATACTGATGGGATTCTTCCTCTTGCTCAGAATAATAATCACCTGAGAGGGCACAAATTCAAATTGAGGAAAAACAGTTGTAGGATAAATGTGCGGAAGTTTGTCTTTAGCCAGTGTGTGGTTGATTGCTGGAACAAACTTCCATCTGTCATTGTAGAAGTTGATAGCTTAAATAGATTGAAGGCAGAACTAGACAAACATTTGGAGTGAGTGAATAGGTGAAATGGAACGGTTTTGTTTTTTTTTTTTGGCTGATGCTATATAAGCTTGCTTTCTTGCATCATGTGTCTTTACTAATGCTAATGCTAATAGTTGTTCTCTGCAAGATTCCTACTTTTTTTTTTTGTGCAGTATTTGTGTCATTTAACCCCGGGGGCTCACATCTGGTGAGTATGGGCTTTGCACACCCAGGGTCCTGAGATGGATATCATCATTCTTCTCTTTCTTGGTGATTCCCTTTTACTTTTGACTCTCTCTCTCTTTCTCTTAGGGTAATTCGGGAATTTTTTTTTCCTGGTATAGCATAAGTTTCAGGCTTCCTTGCACCATATGGCTATTAATAATAATAATAATGTAAAATTGATGTGCCTCCGTAGCCGAGTGGTCAGGAGTGGGAGTGCAGTAGCACACGCTCTTTGAGTAGACCGGCGTTCAAGCCCCTGACTGCTGAATACGGTCGATTTGCCAACCTGCACTGAACCAGCGTGGCAGATTATGGTCCATTTCCCTCAGCATAAATTGTTGAGGAGGCTTCCATCCTGCAGTGAGTTGATAATGGCTGCACTTTAATTATTTTTTTTAATGTGCCCATAATTAACGTGTCACATAACATGACTTCTCCACATATCATTAACATATAATCATTAACACCTGGAACAAAGAATGTAGAATTTGAACCTCTGGTAAATCCAAATAAAGTTTTGCTTCCACCACTCCACATCAAACTGAGGCTCATAAAAAATTTCATGAAGGCTTTGGAAGTGAACGGTCCTGCATTCACATACTTGCAAGAGAAATTACCAAGACAGATTGGTAATCTGTCTTGGTAAACCAAGACAAGATTAAGGAAGGTGTTTTCATTGGTCCACAAATAAGGCAACTTTTCAAAGACAAACAGTTCGAATATGTCCTTAATGATAGCAAGAAATCAGCATGGAAAGCCTTTCAAAATGTTTAGACTGATTTTCTAGGAAATGTCAAAGCCAGCAAATACAGGCACCTTGTAGAAGATCTCATTACTTATGAAAAACTGGGGTACAAACTTGTCATTGAAGATGCATTTCTTGCGCTCACATCTGAATTTCTTTCCGCCAAACTGTGGTGCCATCAGCAACGAACACAGTGAGTACTTCCATCAAGACATTGCAGTGATGGAACAAAGATACAAAAGGAAATGGAGTGCCGCCCTGTTAGCCAATTATTGTTGGATGCTGAAAAGGGATGCTCTCGATGCTGAATATAAGCAAAAAAGCAAAGTTTTTTTTTATATTTATATAAGGTCTTGTGTTTGATACAAACACAGGACCTTGTGTAAATATAAAAAAACTACATTTTTTCAAAAACAAGAGCTAATCTACCATTTTAAGCACTATTTCCATGTTTAGCATCACAAAATCGATAAAGTTAACCTACTTTTGTGCCCGCAACAAGATAAAGATACGACCCAAAATTTGTTGTTCAGTATAATATAAAGATCAGCACTGTACATATATTTTTGCTAAATTTGAAAAGGTATGGATTTCTTCTTTTTTTTTTTTTTTGACTTTTCAAAATTATGAAGTGTAACAGGATTTCCTTATTCTCGTGTGTATTACATAAAAGATGAGAAACTACTACTAGAACTGCATATTTGAGGGTTTAATCGCCTAAAGCCAGTAAGTCACAAAACAAATGCTGGCATTTTAACCTTTTGCATGGCATATGTAATGCACCACTAAGGTAACTTGTGGTAACATTAAAAAGTTCATTCGGCTGAATGTGTTAAGAACATTGTAGTAAATTTTTATTATAATGTTATCTTATTTTTTAAATTCGTTTTACAGTTTAAAACGTGCTGTCCACAAAAACAGAAGCGATAACAAAGTATTTTTTATAATTAACATTTTATAATTTCATAATATTATTGCTGCCTTCTCAATAACAGACAAAATTATGAAATATATATAAAAACAAAACCTGTTATATAATTCAACACAACTTACCCCTCCCATTTTGTTCTACTTGTCAATTATGTCCTTGGTTATTGACATTCCAATACTTCAGGAACCATTTGACAGCATTAAATCAGAACAACCGACAACCCTTGCAGGGCATTCAGGTTATCACGTTCTGAAGGTTCCTAATATTGACTGCAATTTCAGTTCCAGAAAAAGTACACCGAATAGTAACAATTAAGGCGAGTTCCGTTACCTGGATACAAGCGATAACAATAACACAACAAATGCATTTTGAACGCTGCACTATTGCTAACTTCCGCATTGTTACGGATTTATCATTCAACAAAGCGTACCTAGCAACAGTAACCGTAGTGATAACAACATATTCTCCTGCCCTCTATGATTTTTCCAAAAATAAAGGCAAAAATTGGTAGCTGTCAAAAAATGGGCATTCTCTGCTTTTCAGGAAAACAAATTTTCAGGGAGAAAAGAAACATGCAGCAGTAAATACTGTACTGTATTCTTTTAACGGTATGGGTGTGCAGTGCAGGTACGTATACAAAAACTGGAAATTGATAAAATAACAAGCACTTAAACTTGTGTGGAGTGTAATCTGCCTTTAATATCTGAAAGTACAGATTATTAAATAAATAAATTTTCTGTTTATACTCCGGGACGACCACACCGTCAGAGGAATTTGTAAAATAGACAGAATACAAGACACAGCACCGTATTTAGCAGTCACGGGCTTGAACCCAATCACTCAATGCACGTGTACTTATACCCCTTCGCGCTAACAACTCGGCTACGTTTGCCTCTTTCTTCAGATCTTTCGAAGTCTGTTAGTTGTTTGTTAGTGTTTTAGGCGCATCAGTCTCTACGACCATATTGGGCAATATATATTGTCTGTCTGCGCGGTTGCACAGTGTAGCGTCACCGTCCTCCCCATACCAGGTGGATAAAGGCCCGAGTTCCAATCCCGTCGATGACGCGATGAACTTTAATGGGCTTTTTTCACTCCGTGACTGAGTTAGTAGGTCTCAGGCGTAAATAGCAAGGTTTTTCACCCAGAAACTGGGATTTTTTCCTCCAGCAAAACAGACAAATCGACCATAGAACACATGCAATTAACAGACATAAGACACACAGCACAGCACAGCACGGCACGGCATATGAATTTAAAGATTCGGGTGGCCTAATATAATAGTTTCTTGTTAGTATAAATTGTCAGTAAATTGCATGTGTTCTATGTTCGATTATCTGTTTGCTGGACGAAAAACACGAGTTTCCTGGTGAAAAATTTTGTGAAATAGGCCTATAAAAATTTCTCATGTCACCAAGTCGTTTGAACTCAAATCTTTTCTAGCCGTTGTGCAGGAGAACGGCGATTATATCAATTGTGCTCACGATGAGAACAGGGTGGAAGTACAATCAAGTTTACGGTCATTCTTTAGTGTTTGTGAAGAGGAAACTAAGATAACGAGATATCAATATATCTGCCTGTAAAATAATTGCATTTTAGTCATTCTCTGCTTTTCTGGAAAACAAAGTTTCATCGAGAAAAGAAACATGCAGCCTTAAATATTCTATTAGCGGCATAGTGTGCAGCAGTGGCATAGCTACCATGTAGGCAGGCAAGGCAATTGCCTCCGGGCCGGGGCCCGGGCCCTTTATATGACTGGCGTCTTTGGCTGTCTCCTGTTTTTGCAATTTTCATTAATTAAGTAGGGGCCCCGAACATTCTTTCCCTCCGGGCCCGAAAAAGGGTAGCTACTCTACTGGTGTGCAGGTATATCAAGAACTGGAAATTGGTGAAACAATGGGCACTTAAACCTGGTTGGAGTGTAATATGCCTTTAATTTCTTAAGATAGTACTGATTATTCTCAGACGTTTCGTGGTACTTCCTGCACCACACTTAAGAAATCGTACAGGAAGTACCAAAAAACAAAAGAACTATTATTTTTAGACCACTTGAATAATTAAATTCATCTGCCATGTCTTACGTCTGTTAATTGCGCGTGTTCTATGGTGGATTTGTCTGTTTTTCTGAGCGAAAACCCCAGTTTCTGGGAAAAAAAAAAACCTTTCTATCTACGTCTGAGACCGACTAACTCAGCCACGAAGTGAAAATAGCCCATTAAAGTTCCTCGCGTCATCGACGAGATTCCAACCCGGGACATTTCCATCTGGTGTGGGGAGGAATGTAATGATACCACTGTGCTACATGCGCAGACTGCTGGAAGCACCACAAAGACTGCACTCCATGCAGGTTTAAGTGCTCATTATTTCAGAAGAAGTGCCACGTGGAGATTGCATTACTCGCATGTTTAAGTGTTCATTATTTCAAGAATTTCTAAACATGCAACCTTCGCCAGAGAACGACGACCAACGCTATACAACCGCGGGAAATTATTATTATTGCTCTTATATTATTTCTCCCTGATTGGGGGATTCAACATCGTGACAGGTACTGCTACCAAGTACACTGGGTGGTTGTAATGTCTGGTTTTACTGTTGGTCGAGGAACTCTCTGACTATCCTACATGTGTTCAGCATTGCGACTTTCTGGAGTTCCTTGAAGGTGTTCGCTGGGACAGCTATTGCTGCTAGGCTGTTATGAAGGGTCTTTGGCACCATACCTGTGGTTGACACGATGATCGGGATGGTCGTTACTTGTTGAATATGCTACATCTCTTTGATCTCCTGACTTAGGTTCGTGTACTTCCTGATTTTTTCCCCATGGGTTTTCTGCAGGTTGCCAGTGTTCGGTACCGCTATGTCAATCAGATAGGTAGCCTTTTCCTTTTTGTCCACAAGGGTTATGTCTGGTCTGTTGTGCGGGATGGTCATCCGTTATTATGGCGCGGTCCCAGTACAGCTTTTGGGTTGGGTCTCTATTAATGCCTGGGGTTCATACTTGTAGCATGGTATACTTTCTTTGATCAACTGGTTTCCTTTCTAGCTTTGATTTCCTTGCTAGCTTTGATGATCCTTGCTAGCTTCTGATGTATTATTCTGGCTACCTGGTCGTGTCTATGAGTGTGCTCAGTCTGGGTGATCACCTTATAGCGGTGATGTGTTGGATCGTTTCTGAGTCCAGGTAGCATCGTCGACATGTGTCATCTGACATTCTGGGGTCCTTTGCGATGTATTTTCTTTAGTTTCTGGTGTTGTTTACCTGGTCTTGGATGGCCAGCATGAATCCTTCAGTCTCGGGGAAGAACGTCCAGCTTGTGAGCCATGCACTTGAAGCAATGTTATCGATGTGCTCTTGATGGAGGTCATTGTAGTGTCTGCCGTGGCGTGTCTTCTTTGCCCATCCTTCTAACTTCGTTTCTTGTGCCGTCTGGGTGGGAGGGGGTTCCTCGCTTAGGTTGAGTGGGGTATACCACTTATACCACTTCCTTATGGCCTGGTGGAGTGGTGCTCTGTGGTTCTCGAAGTAATCCTTCAGGTTAACTATCGCTGTTTTCTGTTGCTCTATCAGGTCTATCAGGCCCCTTCCTGGTGACTTCGGGTGGTGTTGGAGGCTCTTGGTCATCATTGTCCTTGTCTTTCAATTATTATTGAAATCATTATCCTTGTCTTTTAATTATTATTGAAAGACAAGGATAATGATGTCCTTGTCTTTTGAAACTGAAAGACAAGGATTGTCCTTCAATTATTATTATTATTGCTCATATTATTTCTCCCTGATTGGGGGTTTAATCTGTTGTTGTGGAAGTGGAGGGGTTGAATAAATTCACAGACCTATAAAATTGTTGGAGGATGGATGAGTGAATTCTGTAGTTTTTTTTTTTTTTTTGCTTATCCTATAAAGGTTCGCTTTCCTTCATCATCTGCTCCTACTACTTTTGATATAATTGGATAGATCCCATCCACCCCAGGTGCCTTCCCGACAATTACTTGAAATTACTTATTTTATTAGAGTTACGCAAAATTTCTTTTTTATACTCATTTATGCAATGTGTCTGTTAATTGTGCCTCTGGTCAATTTGCTGTTTTGCTAGACGAAAAAACTTGAAATTTTTCAGGAAAAAAAAAACTTGCTATCTACACCTGAGACCGACTAACTCGGCCGCGGAGTGAAAACCCATTAAAGTTCTGAGCATCATCGACGGGATTCAAACCCTGGCCTTTTTCAGCGGCGTGGTGAGGACGGTGATGATATCATTGTGCTAATCGTGCAAACGTACAATTACTCCAGCAATTTCTCTTACATTTTCCTGTGGGACTTAGGGGTGGTTGTGCAGGCAGATATGAAGTTCTCTGAGCAGTGCAGACGGGCTGCAAGAGTAGCTCATGGAGTATTGTCAATGATATACAGGACTTTTTCCAGCAGGGATAAGGAGGTGATTATTCCCTTGTATAAGGCTGTGGTCAGGCCACACCTAGAGTACTGTATACAGGTCTGGAGGCCTCATTTCAAGAAGGATGTAGAGCTGCTGGAACGAGTACAGAGAAGGGCAACAAGATTAGTGAATGGAACAAAAGGGTGCTCTTACGAAGAAAGGCTTAAGTTTTGCAAATTACAGTGTCTGGAGACTAGGCACCAGCGAGGTGGTCTGATAGAGGTGTATAAAGCCTTGAATGGTTTGAGCATGCTCAATGCTGATGGGATTCTTCCTCTAGCTCAGAATAATCACCTGAGAGGGCATAAATTCAAATTGAGGAAAGACAGATGTAGGATAGACGTGCGGAAATTTGCCTTTAGCCAGCGGGTGGTTGGTTGGTTGGTGGAACAGACTTCCATCCCTTGTCGTGGAGGTTGATAGCCTAAATAAGTTTAAGGCTCAGCTGGACAGGTATTTTGAACAAACAGAGGGGTGAAGTGGAAGTGGGTTTTTTTTTTTTTTTTGGCTGACGCTGCATAAGCTTGCTTTCTTGCAACAAATGCCTCTACTAATGCTAATGCTAATGCTGTCACTTAATATAAAATCATTTAGCTCCCTGGTGGGGTTTGACAACTTTTCGTATCCATTTCGCTAAAGAATTCCTCATGCGTGAATGTAGATGCAAAATACTCATTCAGTTTGTCAGCAACCTGAGCAGAATCATCAACAGTCGACCATCGATAACAAGCGGACCAATTTTATTCACCCCCTTCCACCTAGTGTTTACATAAGAAAAGAAGCCTTTGCTATTTTTATTTGCATCTTTTATCAAAGATTTCTCATAATCTGCATTGGCTTGCCTAACATTTAATTACCATCAGGGGTAAAGGAAAGGGTTTTTGCTTCCGTAAAGGCGAGTACAGTGGTCTCCGACAGTTTTTAAATTCTGTACAGTGGGATCAACTGACGATGTTACCAACAGTAAATTCTAAGTGGGAAGCATTCAAGGAATTAATCTTGGAAGCTACTAAAAGGTTCATACCTATTAAGAAATATTGTTCAAGGTTTAGGCCTAAATGGTTGTCAAATGAACTAATGAGACTCGTAACAGAGAAGAAAATGCATGGGATGCATATAAATTATCAAGCGACTCAGAAGCCTATGGCAGATATAAGTTAATCTGTAATCAGGTCACAAAGGAGGTTCGGCAGGCGAAGGCAGATTACGTGAAATCCTTGGCAAAAGATGCTAAGAAAAACAGCAAGGATTTCTTTACTTATATAAACTGTAAAAGGAAGGGGATGAATCTGAATGGTCCACTTGACATCGATGGTTCGACTGCTGATGATCCTGCTCAGATAGCAAACAAACTGAATGAGTATTTTGCATCTACATTCACACGTGAGGAATTATTAAGCTTTGAAAATGACAGAAGGTTATCAAATTGTAGCAGGATACTTAATGATTTTGTAATAGCTGAAAGCAAAGTGGAGGAGAAATTGTTGAAGTTGAACATAAGAAAAGCACCTGGGGTGGATGGGATCTATCCAGTTATATTAAAGGAGGCGGCAAAGCAACTAAGCAAACCATTCACCATAATTATGAGAGCGTCCTTGGACTCAGGAGAGGTTCCTATGGACTGGAGATGTGCAAATGTACCCCCAATTCACAAAGGGGGATGGAAGGGTGACACGAGTAATTACAGACCAGTTAGTTTAACTTCTGTTCCTGATAAAATAATGGAGTCACTGGTTAAAGATGCATTGCAGGATCATCTAGACAAGACTGCAGCAATAATTCAGACACAGCATGGGTTTGTTAAGGGAAAGTCTTGTCTGACAAATTTGATAGCATATTATGATGTGGTTACAAAGGAATTGGATGCAAAAAATAATTTTGATATCATATATTTGGATTTCAGGAAAGCTTTTGACACTGTTGCGCATGGAAGACTATTGTACAAATTGGAGTAGAATGGTATTAAGGGTAAGTTGCTACAATGGATAAAAGGATGGTTAAGTGGGAGAAGACAGAGGGTGGTAATCAATGGGTGCTGCTCTTTGTGGACTAATGTTATTAGTGGAGTCCCACAGGGTTCGGTGTTAGGTCCACTGTTGTTTTGTATATTTATCAATGATATTGATGAAGGTATATCAGGCTTAATGTCGAAGTTTGCAGATGATACAAAGGTGGGCAGGGTTGTTAATGACAGTAATGGCAGTGTGCTACTGCAACAGGATCTAGATAATTTGGGCAGATGGGCTAAGAAGTGGCAACTGAAGTTTAACCTTGACAGATGCAAAGTACTGCATATGGGTAGAAGTAACCCCAGTGGAACGTACCAACTGTGTGGTACTACACTTAAGGTGGTAGAAAATGAAAAAGACCTGGGAGTAATTGTGCAGGCAGATATGAAGTTTTCTGAGCAATGCAGACAGGCTGCCAGGGCAGGTCATGGGGTTTTGTCAATGATATATAGGAATTTTGCTAGCAGGGAAAAGGAGGTGATTATCCCTCTGTATAAGGCAATGGTCAGGCCACGCCTTGAGTACTGCATACAGGTCTGGAGGCCTCATTTTAGGAAGGATGTAGATTTACTTGAGCGTGTACAGAGAAGGGCAACAAGATTGGTGAGGGGAATGAAGGGATCCTCTTATCAAGAGAGGCTTAAGTTCTGCAAATTGCAGTGGCTGGAGACTAGGCACCTGCGCGGTGATCTGATTGAGGTATATAAGGCCTTGAATGGGTTCAGCACGCTGAATTCTGATGTGATCCTTCCACTTGTTCAGATTACGAACCTAAGGGGGCATAAATTCAAATTAAGAAAGGACAGATGTAGAATAGATGTGCGGAAATTTGCCTTTAGCCAGAGGGTGGTTAATTGCTGGAACAAACTTCCATCTGTCGTTGTGGAAGTTGATAGGTTGAATAAATTTAAGGAGGAACTGGACAGGCATTTGGAGGGAATAGTGTTTTTTTTTTTTTTTTGGCTGATGCTGCATAAGCTCATACACTTGCTTTCTTGCATCACATGCCACTACTACTACTACATCCTTTTTACTTGTTTTCAGTTCTACCATAGGCTTCTGTATCACCTCATAATTTATATGTGCCCTGTGCATTTTTGTTCTTCGCAACGAGTCTCATTATCCCATCTGACATTCACTTAGGCTTAAACTTTGAATGGCATTTCTAGGTAGCTGTGAAAAGCCTAGTAGCTTCTATGATTATGTACTTGAACCCTTCCCATTTAGAATTTGCTGTTGGTAACATCATCAGTTGGTTCCACTGCATAGAATTTAAAAACTGTCGAAGGCCACTGTATTCACCTTTCTGAAAGCAAAAACCCTTCCCTTTACCCTTGATGGTAGTTACATCTTTGTTGTTGCTGTTGGTTTTTTTTTTTTCAGGCACATCGGCGACTAAGGTCATATTGCTCCTTATGTATATTATCTGTAAATTGCATGTCTGAGGTCAATTTCTGTTTGCTGGACGCAAAATCTGGGTTTTGGGGAAAAAACCATTCTACCCAGGCCGGGACTAACTAACTCTGCCACGTTGTCAAAAAGACTCATAAAAATTCCTCCCGTCATTGATGGGTGGAAAAAAACCCATTCAATCCTCAGACAAGAGTGTAAGGAAGAGTTGTGCCAGACACGCTGTACACTGCAATGAGACACTCCTAAGGCAGATGCAACAGCACATGTGCTGGTAGTAGGATTATTCTGGACGGCATTCAACACACTTTCTTCCATGGTGGGAGTTTGCGTCTAACGTGGTCTGTCCGTACTACTCTAAATGACCCATAATCACACAAATTTTGATGCACACGTGCAAACAAATGGTGGTCCGGTACATGTGTCTGGGAAGCGTTCTCCATAAATTCGTGGAGCGGCTCGTCCATTGCCCTCTGCTAATCCATACACTAGGTGCATGTCTGCCAGCTCACATTTCGTATATCGATGCATGCTGTTCGTGCGGCGACTACTGCTTGAATGAGTAAACCAGAAATTTTCCCTCTCGCGAACTGATGAACAGTGCTGTGTGCCGACTTATGGTGATGTTTCCGGTTATGGGTTCCTATGCGATTCACATTCCTTTAAATGTTACCTACCTCCCCTAAACGTTTGTACCAATATTTTTGAGACACCCTGTATATACTATAAGCTTCTGTGTTGCCTGATAATTTATATGCATCCCATGCGTTTTTCTTGTCTGCCACGAGTCTCGTTAATTCATCTGATATCCATTTGGTCCTAAACATAGAACAGTATTTTTTAGTTGAGATGAAAAGCCTAGGAGCCTCCAAGATTAATTCCATGAATGCTTCCCATTTAGAACATCACTAGCTAGTCCGTGTATAGAACTTAAAAAATCTGAGACCACCGTAGTCACCTTTACAAAAGCAAGAACCTTTCGCTTTACCCCTGATGGTAGTTACATCTTTAAGTAAATCACACATCAGTACACTGTGATCACTGCCACCTAGTGGTTTCTTTATCTGTAAATTTTTAATGCATGAATAATCACTGCTGATCATCAGATCGAGTGGTACTCCATCTGGTTACATCTCCAACATGCTGCTGTAGAAAACAATCATCCAATAAATCCACAAAAGCCTTGCAAGTGTGCAAGTGACCAATTCACAAGTTCCAGTCAATATCTGGGAAGTTTAAATCTCCCATTATAAGACAATCTGATTTACTGGCCCACTATTTCTCTTTAGTTTTTCATTGTACTTATCAGTATCATTAGGCCTATAATACTCCTCTCAATTTTGCTTTCTGACTGCATGTCAAACCCAGATGAGTCAACTTTGTACTGTCCACCCATGTCAACTGGATGCACTTTCTTAGATTTTGTGTTTCTTAACTAACAGCATAACCCTTCCCTTCCTATTCTGTCTATTGCCCATCTTTTATGTACACATTGTACTCCCCAAATTTCAATTCTGCATTCTTACATGTTAGACGTCTATATCCCAACAATATTTGCCTTTATTCTAACTAGCACTTTTAAATTCATCAAATTTATTTACTAAACTCCTAGCATTGGTGTACATGCAAGTATACAAGCACCTGTTCTTACTCTTAGTTACTCTAATTCAGACCATGTATTTACTTGTTCTGTGATGACTCCCAGCGCCTTGTTTTCTAGGCTGCTGCTCATTCCAACAGCAGAGCAAGAATCACTTTCACCTCTGCCAGTGGCTACCATTAATCTATTAGTCTGCTAGCAATTTTTCCGACCCACTTAACACTGACTCGATATCATCAGCAAATATTCTTGCACCCTTTCTATTTAAGTGTATCCCATTCCTGTAGAAGCAGCCTCTCCTGTTAACATGCACAGACCATGCTGAGAAAAATTCTACCCCATGGAGCCTTGCATAATCTCTCCTGACCTGTACTTGTTAAGTAAATCTGCAAATCTCCTACACTTAATGTCATTAGTGCCGTGTACAACGACATCACCCTTAGTGCTCTTAAAGTATATCTGCTCTATATCAACTTTTGTCCCTGGCAGCCATACCCTGGTCCTATTCCCATTCTTTTGGCACAATACATTTCCCATTTCCCTGACAATTTTCTCATCGACAATAAGTAACTCCTGGAGGACCAGTGCATTCTGCCCTGAATATTGCCGCTGTGTTGACTGGTGCACAGGAGTGAGCTCTGGTGTTGATTTGGGCAGCTGAGAGTGTGATGGGCCTCATTTTAATTCAATCAGAATGCTGAGTTTGTAACTAATTTCTTCACATTCACTGCACCTAGCACACAATATATTCTCAATGGCTAGCTCATGTCCTGTTCGAGAAAGGTCCGCAAACACGTCAACGTTTTGCACACTTCTTTTAGACTGATGCATTGGAGAGTTATCCCTTCAGTTCTCCCCCATTCACCTCACTTTCCCTACTTTGTGCACGTTGTTTTGCTGTTCTAGCTGGGGCATGATTTCGGTTTAAATGCAATTTAATGAACAATAAAAATTAATAAGATTTATAAATTTAATTGAATAATTAGCAACACTATACTCAGTTAACAGATTCCTAATAAAGTGCTACATATTACGCTACGTAGTTTTATGTTATACTTTACGCTATCAATTTTGAGATATACATTACACTATTCTGTATTGATCTACAACAATGGTGCCAAGTTTCGAATGGTGCAAGTTTCACCAATACTAAGTAATAACCCACAAAGTCTCTACGTAAATTCAAAATAAACTAAGTATCGCAACTAGGAATATAAAGCTACTTCTAGAAATATATTAGTATGTCAATTAAAGTCAATAAAATAGGAAAAATTTAAGAAAAACTTTTCTATTAGCTGGAGCTGTAAAATCTTCGCCCGCCCAGAGCTATTCTCGCTCCCAAAACTCTGCATATTTAAATTTGGATGAAGTGTTCCTAACAGAAATTCAGTTTTCTTCCTTCTCATTCTTAATTGGCTGTTTCAGCTACATAGCGTTCTGCATATTTAAATTTGGATGAAGTGTTCCTATCGAACAGAAATTCAATTTTCTTCCTTCTCATTCTGAATTGGCTGTTTCAGCTACACAGCCTTCAAAATTTGGTTCTGTCATCTAAGTATTCATTGCATCTGGGACAGGTAGACAGTTTCCTATACCTACTTATGAAAGGAGTTTTTTCAAAAGCAGCATTCCTCAAAAAGTCTAAATCAACTGACATCTTTATTCATAATCTCCTAAATTACAGCATTTTCAATTGTTTTTAGTCACCAGCAAATTGATTCGATTCTAATAAGCGGCTCCTTCTAGTAACCAGTGACACTATTAACCTACTGTTATTAACCAGTATAAGCAAAAACAAACTTTATTTTCACATCTTAAAAACAATTTTTTTTTTACATTTTGTGAATAGAGATCAAGCAGTTTGTCTTTGTGTGATAATTTATTTATAAAATATTACAATTAGTTACATTCTGATGAAAGTCTACAAATACAATTATATATATATATATATATATATATATATATATCCTTAAATTTACAATATATACTCTTGCTATTACAGTGATACACTGACAAAATAGACATTTACAAATATGTTTAAATGAATATGTATGTACTCTCAAAAAAAAAACTGTCCATAAATATATTAAATAAAAATTACTTCTTTCTCTTCTGCATTCTCTTTTTCTTAGGCTTTGAATATTTGGCTTCCAGATTATCTAAAAATGAGTCAATATTTCTTTTTCTATCTTTGTTCCTTTCAGCAATTGCTTTCTCAAGAGAAAAATCTTTATTATCTAAACCTAACTTCTTTTGCATCTCCTGGGCTTCAACAGCTTCACCTGTGAACTGGAATATCAAATAAAAATGCAATAAGGTTTAAAAACATAAATTAATAATATAATAATAATTCAAAAAAAAAAAAAAAAATGTAGGAAACTAATTACAGAGAAAGAATACCACATGTTAGAAATCTAAACAGCAGGGAAAGAAATGACAATTACATCTACAGAAATATGCTGGAAAAAGTTAAAGAGAAAGAAGGTACACTTAACAATAACGATAAAAGGCTACTAGAATTGTGTAAACCATGTACTCTTAACTACAAATTCAGCGTAGAGACAGCCACAACAACAGAAATAACAAAATCATAACTTATATATCATTATAGAAAAGGATCTTGAGTAGCTTTTCTATAATCACTATGATACAAGATACATCGATACATATATTGATGATGTACCTTATAAATGATAATTAGTGCCAAAATAAGAAATATAAAGTGTTAAAATGAACAAAAATTGAAAAGCTCATAGATTTATCAATAATCAATAAATTCAGATTTAAGTTCTCAGATTTTACCAACAATCAATAAACCTTCTTGCTCAAAAGTTACACAATATTCCTGACAATAAAATGTCAGTGATGAAGAATAGAAAAAAATTAAGAGAGCTTTAACAGATGTTGAAAAAGAGATAGAGGAGGTGAGCAGAAATAAAATTAGTTACAGAAAAATAGGTTTGGAAAGTTGAGAGAGAAAAAGAAAATTTCAAGTGTAGACTAAATTAACAAAAAATTGGAAAAAGTTGGTAATTTTGTGTGTCCAGTTATGTATTAATGAAGATGGAAGATTAGACAGAATTAAATAATCGAAGCATGTAAAGCCAGTTAAAAAAATTCATTTGGAGCAAGGGATAAATTATTAAAAAAAAAAAAAAAAAATAGCTATTTATAACACACAAGCAATAATAAGATGGACTATTGGTGTCAAGCAAGAATTAGAGGACAGCATACTCTGGCTAAGGCTAAAAGATCATATAGTAAATTACAAAAGAGTATGCCAGAAAATAGCAAACAGAAGGCTGATAGCCCAAAAAGATTGATTTGTACTACCACAGTGATCTGTACACCCACTAGGTATAACAGATTTGGATAAGATTTTTTTGCTAGTTATACATATGCCCATAGACTGGTTTGACTTTCAGTTCAAAAGGTTCAAGGTAGTTAGGCTGGTGTTAAAAGCTGGTTTATACTGAGCTAGTCAGCATCATCATGAGGAAGTAGTCCAAATCTTGATATCATTTAAGGGATAAAATTATCATTTTGCTGCAGAAATGGATGTAAAATAGTCAAAAAGAATATTTATTGCCAACAGCATATCAACCCTGCAGAATAGAAACTCTCAGCATCATTGTGCAGGTTTTACTCACACCACACTGTGATTGATCTATAAGCAATCAATGGTTAGGGAAATCAAGTAAATAAACATCAAGGCATAACAGGTACTACTGGAGGCAGGCAAGTTAAATGAATGTTAAATTAATTCAAAAGTAGATACAATATTTAAATAAATGAAATCAACTGACTTGTGTTAGTTAATACATTTTTGGATTGCAGTGTTTATTGTAAGACGGTTAGTCATAAGCAGAACTGCGTTCCCATTTATAATGTCATGTTGGGACATATTAGACTCTATATGCTGACAATGACAGAAGCATGATTTTTAGCAAAAATTTTTAGCAGTGATGTTGAAATGGATCAGAAAATTTTATTTATTTTTAGGCAAGATAAATCTTGTACTATTTCATGATTCTGAAAGAACTGCATTGATATGTCTCTATTAAAAATTAAGACTAAAGTTTTCCTCTTGTCTAGGAAAAACTAATGAATTACCTAACTAATTATATAAAGAGGGGACATCTAGCCCAGGAATTCTAGTCAGCATTATTGCATTTATTGTGTCTCTAAGGAGATCATGTTAGCTTTAGCATTAGTTGAGGAATATGATGCAAGAAAGTTAGTTCCTTTGGTCTTTTTATTGTGTATTATGTTTATATAAATGTATGTGTTGAAGGGCAGATCTGCACATTGAAAGTTAAAAAAAAACCTAGAATAACTAACGATATGGAGGGGGGGAAAGTTGTAGTATTCCCTTTATCAGAGATCAGTTAACTAAAGGGCATCAGATATTACTTGAAAGGGGGAGGGAACTATTCTTGTTTTTTATAAGCAAACTGATTGATACAGTCTCTCCAATTATAAAGGCACATCCATTGCCAGGTGGGCAGTGCGTAGCACACACACTTCTTGATTAGACCAGAGTTCGAGTCCATGACCACCAAATACGGAGGATGCGGAAAGGTCAGGGAATGACCACCGCATATCCCCGGAGCAATATGGCCTTAGTTGCTAATGCTCCTGAAAACCAAATAACAACAACTCTCCAATTATTAAGATGCAGAACATGAAATCATTTTTGACTCCACATATATTCTTTTTGCAAGAAAGAAAGCTTATACAGCATCAGTCAAAAAAAAAAAAAAAAAAAAAAACCCTTCCCATTTCACCCATCTGGTCACTCCAAATCTTAGTCTAGTTCAGCCTTAAATTTATTTAAGCTATCAACTTCCACAACACCAGCAATCAACTACCCGCTGGCTAAACACAAACCTCCACACATCTATTCTACAACTTTCCTTAATTTGAATCTATGCCCCCTTAGGTTCTTACTCTGAGCAAGCAGAAGATTACCATCAGCATTGAGTTTGCTCAAACCATTCGAGGCCTTATACACCTCAATCAGATCACCTCGCAGGTGCCTGTTCGCCAGATGCTGCAACTTGCAGAATTTAAGCCACTCTTGGTAAGAGCACCTTTTTATTCCTCTCACCAATGTTGTTGCCCTTCTCTGTACGCATTCTAGCAACTCTACATCCTTCCTAATTGTTGTGAAAATTTTTTTTTTGGCACTCACTACTTTTGTCACAGTACATCAGTTCAAACGGTATGCTAGTTCCTTTGGTCTTTTCATTATGTATTATGTTTATATAAATGTATGTGTTGAAGGGCAGATCTGCATGTTAAAAGTTAAAAAACCCAGAATAACTAAAATTATGGGTGAGGAAGGTTGTAGTATTCCCATTATTAGAGATCAGTTAACTAAAGGGCATCAGATATTACTTGAAAGGGGGAGGGAACTGTTCTTGTTTTTTAGAAGCAAATTGATTGATAGTCTCTCCAATTATTAAGATGCAGCTCAAAGCACATGAAATCATTTTTGACTCCACATATAATCCTTTTTACAGTATTTGATACACCATAAATTCAAATTATGGGGAAAGAGGTTCAGATTGGATTACAGAAAGTTTTCTTTTAGCCAGCAAGTTATTAATTACAGGAATAAGCTTCCATGGGTAGCTGAGGCTGTCAGTTTGGGGAAATTCAAAGGCCAACTGATAGGTACTGATGTAAGGAGGAAGAGTCACACAGATAATTTATTTTATTATTTATTGATTATTATTTTTTAATTAACTGTTTTTTGTCTGGTACAGTAAAAGCCTTGCATTTTTACTGCATTAGTATTAGCCATGTGGCTAATACTACTCTGAGCAAGTGGAAGATTACCATCAACATTGAGCTTGCTCAAATCACTCAAGGGCCTTATACACCTCAATCAGATCACCAATTAGTATTAGCCATATGGCTAATACTAACTGGCAATTCCGGTTATTTGGGACACATCGGGACTAGTGCATTTTGACCAGATTATGTGGCTGCGAAGTTTTCCGTAAATAGTTAAAAATACAGCTTTATGATTGATTTTCTGTACGATCAAATCACGTTATGATGGATTCACCATAGTAAAGTACCATTCACTATACAATATGTAGTAAGTGCCGGTCATTTTGATCACATTTTGAATATAGAAATTGAAGTTTAATTCTATTAAACAGTGATTCTAATTAGTGAAAATAGGAGGAATATTATCCACAGGCTATAAAAGTAAAGATATACTGTATCTTTACTTTTATAAGTAAAAGTAAGTACAAATTTACACTTTATTACATTACCAATTAAAAAATTAAATGATACGTGAAAATCAGAAGAATATTTTCACACAGGTTAGCAAACTAAAAATAAATTTACGCTTACGTGCATAGCTTAATTAATACGTATTGTAATATGTACATACTAACTATTTCTATAACTAGTTGTACATACTAACTATTTATTCATTCAGTAAGGAGGTCAGTCAGATATATACTTTAGCATTAGTAGAGGCATATGATACAAGAAAAGAAAGCAGGTTCATACAACATCAGCCAAAAAAAAAAAAAAATCCTTCACATTTCAACCATTCCAAATGTTTGTCTAGTTCTCCCTTGAATTTATTTAAGCTGTCAAAAGTTTCCACAATGACAGATGGAAGTCTGTTCTAGCAATCAAATCCTGCTGGCTAAAGGCAAATTTCCGGACATTTATTCTACAACTGTCTTTCCTCGATTTAAACTTATGTTCCTTCAGGGGATTAATCTGAGCAAAAAGAAGAAGAATCCCATTAGCATTGAGCTTGCTCAAACCATTCAAGGCCTTATATCCCTCAATCAGAATCACTTCACAGGTGCCTAGTCTCCAGACACTGCAATTTGCAGAACTTAAGCCTTTCTTCATAAGAGCAACTCTTTGTTCCATTCACCAATCGTATTAGATCTAAATCCTTCCTAAAATGAGATACAGTACTCAAGGTGTGGCCTGACCATTGCCTTATAAAAGGGGATAATCATCTCCCAATTCATGCTAGAAAAATTGCTGTATATCATTGAAGACACCATGAGCTACTCTTGCAGCCTGTCTGCACTGCTCAGAAAACTTCATGTCTGAGTGCACAACTACCTCCAGGTCTTTTTCATTCTCCACTACGCTGTGTGTAGTTTCACAGTTGATATGTTATTCTGGGGTTACTGCTACCCACATGCAGTACTTTACATTTGTCAATGTTAAACTTCAGTTGCCACCTCTAAGCACATCTGCTCAATTTTACTACATCCTGTACCAGTAGCATACTTTCATTAACAACACTGCCAACCTTCATATCGTCTTCAAACTTGGACTTTAATACACCTTCATACCTTGGACAATAATATACCTTGATATACCTTCATTAATATCATTAATAAATACAGAAGACAACAATGGATCCAATACTCAACCCCGGGGGACTCCACCAATAACATTAGTCCATGAAGAGCAGTGTCCGTTGATTACCACTATCTGTCTTCTCCCACTCAACAATCCCTTTATCCAAAGCGGTAATTTGCTCTTAATACCATACTGCTCCAATTTTTACAGTATTCTTGCATGTGCAAAAGTATCAAAAGCTTTCCAAAAATCCAAGTATATGATATCAAAATTATATTTTGCATCCGGTTCCTTTGTGATCACATCAGAGTATCCAATGAAATTGGCCAGACAAGACTTGCACTTAAACAAACCCATGCTGTGTCTGAACTATAACTGCAGTCTTGTCTAGATGATCTTGCAGTGGTTCTTTAACCAGTTCCCTCTTTAATTTCCTGTGAACTGAAGTCAAGCTAATAGGTCTATAATTACTCGTGTCACCCTTTGATCCCATTTGAATTGGGTACATGTTTGCACATCTCTGGTCAATGGGGACATCCCTTGAGTCCAAGAAACCTCTCATAATTATGGCTAAGGGTCTGCTTACTTCCTTTTGCTGCCTCCTTTATTATAGCTGGATAGATCCCATCCACCACAGGTGCTTTTTTTATGTTTAACTTCAACAATTTCTCCTACACTTTGTTCTTAGTTATAACAAATTCAAAAATCAAATGATTTTGTAATAACTGCAGTAGCTCCCTGCCAGAGTTTGATAAACTTCTGGCATTCCCCTCCTTGAATATTTCATGTGTGAATGTAGATGCAAAATATTCCTTCAGTTTGTCAGCTACCTGAGCAGTATCATCAACAGTTGAACATCGATATCAAGTGGACCAATATGATTCATCCCATTCCTTCTAGAGTTTCCCTAGGTAAAGAACTCTTTGCTGTTTTGCTTTGCATCTTTTGCCAAGGATTTCTTGTAATCTGCCTTAGCCTGTCTAACCTCTTTTGTGACTTGATTACAAATCGGCTTATATCTATCTACCATAGGCTTCTGTGTCATCTGCTCCAATCATTGGAGAAGTCTCATTAGTTCATCTCATATCCATTTAATCCCAAACCTTAAACAATTTCTTAGTTATGAATAGCCTAGTAGCTTTCAAGATTAATTCTTTGAATGCTTCCCATTTAGAATTTTCTGTTGGTAACATCATCAATTGGTCCCACTGTATAGAATTTAAAAACTGCCTCAGACCACTATAGTCACCTTTACAAAAGCAAAATCCTTCTCTTTGCCCCTGATGGTAGTTACATCTTTGAGTAAATCCCACATCTGCACACTGTGATCACTGCCACCTACTGGTTCCATTGACTGTAGATTCTTAATGCATGAAGAATCACTGCTCATAATCAGACCAAGAGTTTTACTCCCTCTGGTTGCCTCTTGAACATGCTGCTGCTGTAGAAAAGTCATCCAATAAATCCACAAAGGCCTTGCAAGTGGGCAAATGACCAACCCACAAGTTAAAGTCAATATCTGGGAAGTTAAAATGCCCCATTATAAGACAATATGATTTACTGACCCACTATTTCTCTGTACAGTTTTTCATTGTACTCAACAGAGTCATTAGGCCTGTAACACACTCCTACTCTCAATTTTGCTTTCGCAGTGCTTACATAAAACCAAGCTGACTCAACGTTGTACTGTCCACTCATGTCAACTGGATGCATTTTCTTTAGATTTTGTGTGTTTCTTAACTAACAGCATAATTCCTCATTCCTTCCTATCCTGTCTATCCTTTCTGTACACACTGTACTCCCCAAATTCCAATCCTGCATTCCTTATATCTGTGTGACATGTCTCTGATATCTCAACAATATCTGCCTTTGATGTTTTGGCAAGCACCTCAAATTCATTTACTAAACTCCTACCATTGGTTTACATGCAAGTAAACAAGCACCTGTTCTTACTCTTAGTTACCCTAACTCAGCCCATGTATTTACTTGTTCTGCAATGACTCCCAGCAATCCTTGAAATCCCCAGCTGCTGCTCATTCCAATAGAAGTAGAGCAAGAATCGTTTTCACCTTTGCCAGCGACTACCATTAATTTATTTGTCTGTGTATCCTCCCAAACTAACAATTTTTCGACCCACATAACACTGACTTGAAAGTATCAGCAAATATTCTTGCACCCTTTCTATTTAAGTGTATCCCATTCCCGTAGAAGCAGTCTCTCCTATTAACATGCACAGACCACGCTGAGAAAAATTCTGCGCAACGAGCCTTGCACAATCTCTCCAGGGCCAAATTGATCGACAAGGCTATCATCATATATCCCTGCTATTGTGTCTGGGTAGAATAGCAGACACTTTCAAATTGAACCCTAACGCGCGACTTTTTTTTTTCAACAATTACCTGTACTTGGTAAGTTTGCAGATCTCGTACACTTAAATGTCATTAGTGCCAACGTGTACGATATCACACTCTGTGCTCTTAAAGGATGATATCTGCTCTACAATGCCATCAACCTTTGCCTCTGAGAGACACCCTGGTCCTATTCCACCTATCCTTTTGCAAAATATATTTCCCGTTTTCCTGACAATTGACTCATCGACAATAAGTAGCTCCTGTGGGACTGGTGCATTGTGCTTTGAAGATTGCCACTGTGTTACATGATGCATATGAGTGAGCTCTGCCGTTGAGCTGGGCAGCTGAGACCTTGATTGGCTGCCCCATTTTAATTCCTTCGAGGGCACCTACACTACACCCTCATTGTCCATCAGAACATTGAGTTGATGCCTAATCCTGTCCATGTCCTGTTCCAGAAAGTCTGCAAATATTTCACATTTTGCACATTTTTTTTAGACTTTTGATGAGTTGGAGAATCACCCCCTTCAGTTCTCCCCCAAGCTACAGCACTTCCACTGCTTTGTGCTGGTTGCTTTGCTGCTCTAGCCTGGAGCACGATTTCCATTTAAATACAATTTAATGAACAATGAAAATTAATAAGATTAATAAATTTAATTTATAACAGACAATAATATATTAAGCTAACAGATTCCTAATACAGTGCTACAAATTACACAATTTAGTTTTATGTTTTACTTTATGCTTTCAAGTTCGAGATATGCGCCGACCGGGCTAGCCGAGTGGGTAAAGTACCTGCCCGGCAACCCAAAGGTCGCGGGTTCGATTCCCGCCTCGGGCTTGGATCAAAGTACTGCAAAAACCTTGGGAGGTGCAATATGGCCACAGAAGCCGATGCGCCAACAACTACCAAATCAAAAAAAAAAAAAAAAAAAAAAAAAAAATCGAGATATGCGTTACACAATTCCGTATGAATCTAATATACTACAACAATGGATGCAAGTTTCAAACGGTACAAGATTCTATGGATATTAAATAGCAACCTAAAAAATCTCTATCTAAATTCAAAATAAACTAAGGAGTGTGATTAGGACTATAAAGCTACTTCTAGAAAATAAATTAATATGACAATTAAATCAATAAAAGGGCTAAATATTCATCAAAAACTTAGCATTTGCCTGAGCTGCAAAATCTTTTCCAAAATGTGGATAACCTCTAAATAGTAAAAACCAACCTCTAAATAGTTTGGATAACCTCCAAATATTACTTGTGATAATAAGTTCTCTCACTCAAAGAATGCTAATAGTGAGATATGTTAACTCACTTTTTATTAAAGGGTTAGCCAAAACTATTTGTTTCTGCAAATGTGTATTCAAAATTACATATGAATGAGATGTTGTTTGTCTAACTCGTAAATTTTTTTAAAGTTGTGTTTTGAAATAATACAGCAGTTTTATTATTATTTTTTTTTTATATGGGATTGGCCTTTTCTTTATTCTGAATTCTCAATGAATTAATATATACTATATATCCAAAAGTATTTGGACACTATTTCATAATACTGTGTATTGCATCAGAAGTTCATAACACATGCATACTGGTTCAAATACACCAAAATAAATCTTGTGTGTGCAGCAGCAGCATGTTATAAGCTGGTATTGGTTATTGGTTTAATAACTTGAAAGTTATCAATGCAGGAGCCACATCAATGCACACAACTTCCACTTGCCTGAACTTCAAAAAATCTACTGTGGCAAATGTCATTTAAAGATGGAATACTGAAAGTCGGGGCTGGCAAATGATCAATCATGATTGATTAACTGTCACAAAAACATTTTGATTGATGCAGTACATAGAAATAAATATGTAAAATATTTATTTACTCATATGTAAAAAACAATTCAAACATTCTACTAAAAAATCAAAGTTTTCGTAGGTGGTACAAAATGTGTTTGTATATCAATATTAAATATTATATTTAATAAATATTGCACTTTTGTACTATTTTTGTTTGAAAAAAGTAGATATAGGTACACTTGTAAAAATTGTGATAGTCAATCTTAAGACCTTGCTTATTTTTAAAGTAACTCATATGGTGGAAAGGTTACCATCCTTTGCAAGGGGGATGGCCTCACAAATGCACAGAACATGTTCGATGAACCATAAAGAAGGTAGTTCATGCATGTCATCTGTGGAAAACGTCACAGGAACACCCAGGTTTAAGGGTAGAGAACTGAGTTCAATGGCAGGGCAGCTGAATATAAGCCCAATATCGGTTACAAAGAAAATTAGCATTCAGAGTGGTAGAATTCCCAACACTTGTGGACTCCAGAAGAGCGGCAGAAGGTGCTACAGAGTGATGAATCTCAACTTTTGGTCCTTGAGGTTGTCACAGACATTCAGATATGGCAGACAAGCTGTACTTGCTACCTGAGAATCTAAAACGTTGATGGAACTGATATTCAGGTGGCATTCCAGTCAAGTGGACCCAATTTCGGCGAAGTCCAGATGGTCTGTGACAGCCAAATCCTCTGCTTGCACCTTCGCGATGGTGGGACTGTTAATAATCCTGGGCATAACCTCCATGCACAAGCACAATGTGGGTGACCATCCACAGCGTGCTTGTGCATGGAGGTTATGCCCAGGATTACTAAAAATCTATGAGATATACAGTCTCTCCATTTCAATCATAATAGCTGGCCTAGCCCTAACCAATTTAGTTGCTAGCAGTAGAACAGCTGCCTTTCCCACTGCTAAAATTAATTCTTTATTTTTTATAATTGTTCTTACAGTTGAATCTGCCAGTCCTAAATGATTGTACACATCTACTTGTAGTTGAATGGAATCAATTCGCTTCAAAATGTATAATTTAATTTTCAAATTCTGTCTGTTTCTTACCTTAGTAGGCTTCGTGCAGTGTCCAGATGTTGTTGCTTTTTAATTTTTATCCGCCATTCATCTTCGAAAATGTAACAGCGTTGCATTAATTATTATACAATGTTCAAGTAAACTGTCTGTTACCTAACACTGTACTGAGTATGACTAGACTTTGGATAAATGCATATAATGCAAATATTACAAGCAATATACAGGTAAACCTTGATATATGCATTTTCAATCAATGCGAGTTTCAGTTAATACGGTCACAAACATTTATACCATTCCTCTATATGTGTCCCCAAAAATTTCGAATAGTGCAGCCAATTATGAAACAAATTTTTAACAGGAAAAAAAAAAAGAAGCCCGAAAACTGTTGTCTGTAAACAGTGATGCCAGACTGCTTCTGCTGCTCCATTATCCTGCCATAATTTCAGTTTCAAAGCAGTCTCTTCCCATTACTGTATCACACTAAGTAATAATTAATATTTTGTAAAAGTTCATGTCCAAAAGGAAAAGTGATATATCAATGGAATCTGATAAGAAGAATATATGCAGTTTCGAGATATACAGTACACCCGTAGCATGAATTAACTGCATATATCGAGGTTTACCTGTACTTGATCATTTTTTAAAATGTTGATCTTGGAACTACATAACATACTGCAATTAAATTAGCGTGGAAGAAAATTTCACTGAGTGTGGGAAAATTTCCCAAGTCAGCGTGGAAACTTTTTAATGCTTTTTTGCTATTCATTTTCAAGCTATTGACTACATCAGATGAAACGTTTTCATTAAACATGCCAAAAATTTTATCTGTACACTGGTAAAACAGCGTTATAGTGAGTTGTGACAACGTTGGTGAGATATGGGTTATAAAATGAGAACAGTGTTATAGCAAATCAGCGTAGAGCGAACTGCATTATAACGAGGGCCTGCTGTACTACAATTAATTGTACAGTTATCATTACAATGTACTATCCCATTGTTTAGGTTATGAAAGCAGTAAACAGTGGTTGCCAGAATAACTATAGTATATCAAGACACAAAAAAATAATTTCTTACCTACAGCTGGATCAAATACTTCAGTTGACAGGAAAATTGAATGTGCAGTGGTACCAAACTTAAATACAGAAAAATAGCACTATTAACATGTTTAATGGCATGAGAGATACCAGTACCCACTCTGTTATGCTTTGATATAGTTTACCACCACATGTAATCAGCATAGCAGCATGCAATCTTTTAAGTGAGTGTCCACTGGCCTGTGGATACTACAGCACGCATCAGCATTGACAATAATTCATGATTAGTGTAAAAACATCAACTGCTCTGTAATATTTAAGTGTCATGCACTGTCAATGGCTATCACCAGTATCCGCACTCACAAAACAGTCTGCCAAACTATCTGTGTTTGAGAAATTTAAAAACAACACCCTTCCTACTGTTTTACCTAAATAGAACAATATTATGGTAATGGCCTGAAGGGAGAATAAAAAAAAAGAAGAAATAAAAAAAATCTAAAATCACTGGGATAGTGACAGTGTTAAATGATACCATACATATAAAACTATATATATATAAACAAATTCAGGAAAGAAACATAGCATTACAGAAGTAAACAGGACTAGACATCAAAATAATCTCTGACTACATACCCTATTTTTCCTTGCTTTCTTTCTTTTTGCTGTTTCTTTTGCAAATTTGTCATACTGTTGCAGTTCTCCTTTGGCAATAAGATCATTAATGATCTCTGTAAGTCTGTGTTCCTCATCTGCTTCATATGAAGTCATATGCTCACTAATTAAGTCCATATCTCCTTCATATCTGTTGTAATATTCTTTCAGTTCTTCTATTTCATCCTGCGATCCTATACATACATAAAAAATTAAATGCAACCCTTTTCATATAGATTAACATTCCTCCTTCAGTTATTTAAATATGCAAGAATTTAGTGACTTAATTTTTTATATTATTATACACTTTGGTTTTATAATTAGAAAAAACAATTACTAAATTACTACAAAATCACAATTAAAATATATGCATTTTTATTTTTTAATATGCTACAAGTCTGGACTGATGATTTACTTCAATAAGTGGCACCTTTGTTTTTGTAGTGAACACACACACACACACACACACACACACACACACACACACACACACACACACACACACACACACACACACACACACAGCTATATTTGGTGTGCAATAAGCAACATGTATCTCAGTCTTAAAAAACCTCATGTGTAATTAAGTAAATATAATTTTAGTTTATTAAAACAAATTTTCACAAGAGTATGGCTGTTGTTGTTGTTTTTGGTTTTTAGGAGCATTAGCAACTAAGGCCATATTGCTCTGGGAATATGCGGTGGTCATTCCCTTGACCTTCCCGCATCCTCCGTATTTGGTGGTGATGGGCTCGAACCCCGGTCTAATCAAGAAGCGTGTGCTACGCACTGCTGCTCCTTCCCACCTGGCTACAGAGGCGCCACAACACAAGAGTATGGCAAAAACTAGTGTATGTGGTGGCAATAATAATTATAAAATGAAACAATGACACCGATCAATGAGATTAATAGTATTTAAAAAAAGTCCATTAGAAGGGATATTCAATCAATTGCATATTATATTTATTTGCAAAATGCCTGCAGGCTAATGGACTAAATTTCCTTGCATCACTGTATGACTTACTGATATAGAATGGTTGATGGTTTATCACAGGTGTATCAGGAATGTGAATATATATATATATATATATATATATATATATATATATATATATATATATATTTTTTTTTTTACTCTGGTATTTTTTGCATATTAGATACTCAGGTTGATATGTTAAAAATACTTATTAGAACTGAATTACCAGTTCCAGCAGCAATCACTTCATATGGTTTGTTGTATTTATAGCAAAAGAACACACTTTACAAGTGTGTTCATTTGCCAATTTGCATATTGTGTGGGCTGAAAAACTTGGAATAACTCTAAGTTATTCTTTTAATTTGATTTCATTATTACAAATCATTCAGTATACTTTGAAGGAAAAGTATAATGAATGACTGTAGGAGTTCAGATGTATCGATTTGATCTCAGACTATTTTGTAAATGAGTTTTAGATCTGCCTGAATCCTGCTCAATTTAACTAAATTAGTTTTAAGTACTTATAGAGAGCCATATAGTTCAGTGAGTGGTAAATGAGCAGATTTATAGATTTTTTTTTTTATGAAACCCCACACAAAAATGTATTAGAACCTAGAATGTATAGTATCATGCATGGGTTTAAGTTGGGGAGGCAGAAGATAATTGCTCACATTAGACTTGAATTTCTGTAGATTGTAATTTTAAGGAAATACATGTGAAGGAAGGTTGTTTGGGAAAATGGAAGTAGAAGAATAAATGAGGGAGAGGCAAAGTTGGTTATTCACTGTCCAACTCCAAATTTGAGTTTGGAGTTGGACAGTGAATGGATGCTGACTAGTTGCAACTTGTGTTTAGACTGGTTTGAAAAAGGGGCAGGAAAATTAGAGACACCAATTGAGAAGAACAGTGCTGGTGGAAGTAACTACAAAAATTGTATTGAGCAGAAAATGCCTATGAGACAGGGAATGGAGAGACTTTGTAAGAAATGGGTCATCAATTAACTGAGTTGCCCAGAAATCAAAGAAAAGTAAATAAGCGTTGATACTATATCACATTTATTAACAATATTTAACTTTAGGGTATTAATTTTTGGTCCAAGTAAACAAAAAAAGCTAAAAAAAAAAAAAAAAAAAAATCGCTAATTAAAAAGTGGGAACCCTACTCGGGTTAATCAAAGAAAATTTACTTAAAAATATATGCTGAACATCTTTTGTGGCTCATGATCATTCATACAAAAGAACCAGATATAGTTGCCGATCATTGCCAAATTCCACATTTATAAGTATATCTCTTCTCCGTTAACAGTATGTTCTTGTGGAATCTCTCCCTATGCTCTCCTCTTCACTAATGTGTCCAGATTTTTGGTCTGAAAAAATCCAGGTGTGTGCAAATAATGGAACCTGATTGCCATTCTGCACCCCATTTCCAGAATAACAATCGGGTTCACTCTTAATGATACCAAAAAGGTCATTCACTACAATGAGAAACAACTCTAGGCCATTTTGCTTAGCAGTCACTGTTTCTTGTGAAGACAGCATCTATTTTATTTATGGATCAATGAATAAGTCATCTTGCTCTTTTGTATCACATAATTATCATTAGTAGAGGCATATGATACAAGAAAACAAGCTTATAATGCATCAGCAAAAGGGGGAAGGAAAACTTTGCTTTTCACCCATCCAATCACTCCAAACTTCCAGTTCTTCCTTGAATTAATTTAAGCATTATTTTCCACAACAACAGATGGAAGTTTGTTCCAGTAATCAATCACCTTTGCTTTGACTGACTAAAGGCAAATTTCTGCACATTTATCCTACAACTGTATTTCTGCAATTTGCATTTATGCCCCCTCAGATGTGCAATCTGAGCAAAAGGAAGAACCCCATCAGCACTGAGCTTGCTCAAACCATCCAAGGCCTTATACACCTCAGTCAGATCAACCAAGAGGTGCCTAGTCTCTCCAGCCATTGCAATTTGCAGAACTTAAGCCTTTCTTGGTAAGAGTAACCCTTTGTTTCCCTCATATTGATTTTATATGCTTTTTTTTTAAAGCAGATCCCTACTTGGAGATCCAGTGCTTTAAAAGTTTTGTTTGACCAACCAGTTCCAGAGTGATGGAAGCAAGAATTTGTTTCTTGGAACCACAGATTGTTTAGTACAGTGTGCATGAACCAGGTTTCAAGTCAATTCTGGTAGACCATTCTCTTCTCGTGTAGTGCTGCTTCTGCTGTCCCAGAGACAGATACAGTAAAGAATCCCAGAATCTTGAAAACGTGACATTTATACTGGTCACATTTCATCTTCTCTAACAGATTTCCATAGTGTTTGTTAATATGAGAAGAGTGTGCAACAGGAACGGATGGAAATGCCACTCTTCCGGATTGTGACTAATGCTAATTTATTCATAAAGACCCATCAAATCAAAAGAACAGCACATGGATCCTGCAACAGTGTAAAAAAGCGCATAAATGGTATGTTGTTTTCTATATAGTGTTTTCAGCTAAGATCCAGTAATTCACTTTTTAAGTGAAATGTAAAAAGCAATGCATTAGATTTGGTTAGATCCAAGTCACTGCTTTCCAATTCCTGTACTGATTAGGGAAATGCGTCACTTTACTTGAACAACTTCTGAGGTGAAATCCCAATTATCCCTATTAATCAGATTCATCATCCAATTTCTGAAGACTTCTCTGGAAAGTGGACTAATTGGCAGGTCTTCACCATGTGGCAGTAGAGCAATAGATGATGGTACACTGGAGTGCAGTACAGTATCTATGACACAAAAGTAGCATTTGTCATTGTGGTTTGTGTGCCTTTCCATATTCGAGGTATAGCAAAAGGAACATACACTTTCAACTACAATGGCCGCCTCCGTAGCCAGGTGGACAGGAGCAGCAGTGCGTAGCACACGCTTCTTGATTAGACTGGGATTCGAGCCCGTGACCACCAAATACGGAGGATGTGGAAAGGTCAGGGAATGACCACCGCATATCCCCGGAGCAATATGGCCTTAGTTGCTAATTCTCCTAAAAATCAAATAAACAAACAACTACAATGAAACCATCAGTCTAGTGTTGACCTGCAACTACTACAGCAGAAATGAGGTTCCCACAACTTCATCCATAGGCATTCCACAATAGGCTTCCTATACACAAAGATGAACGGAAGCAATTTCCTTTCATCTCTGTCTGAAGATGGCCTTGTTCATTTTTGCTTTGACTTCATAACAGAATCCAAAGTGGATTCAGAAATGTCTGTAAATAAGCAATTACTTGGATATAGGGTTCCTCAGTATTGCAGAGTCAATAAAAAGATTGTTGCTTTTAAAACATGGAGTTAAAGTGTAACTTCAACTGGTAATAATTTACAACACTTACTCAAATACAGGTCGACCATCACTAATTTGGCAACACTGAGACCTGTGGGGTGCAGGATTAGTGAGTTTGCCAGATCACCGGTGGTTATTTTAGCACATACAGTTTACTCAACAGCTAACCACCTCATCCTACTCCTACCTTTAACACATTGACTGCCAAGCTAGTTTAAGAAAAAAATTCACCAGGGGCCAAAAAATATTTAGTAAATAATTCGATTAGTAATTCTAAAATAAATATTGTAATGTCAGTGTTGTCGTTTTTTTCGCTTAAAACATATATATAAAAAAAAGACTTTATGTCGCATATATGTGGCCGACATGGCCCCAATAGATTAAATCTTGAGAAGCTGTGTCGACCACATACGTGTGACACTATGACAGCATGCATACATATATGAAGGTTGTTTGTGATTAGTTTAGTGCATGCGCAGTGAGCGCTGCAATAAAATAAACTCTCAAACGGCACAATAAGTTTGTCAGTATTGTTAGAGATTTTGCGAAAACAAGTTCGTCAGCATGCTATATTATCCATCATATTGTGTTGTTTTTCTGCAAGTTTGTACAAGTGTGTTGTAAAAAAAAAAAAAAAAAAAAAAAAAAAGGAATGGCTAAAAGAAAATTACTAAATAAGAGGAATTGAGAGAAATTATTGGAATTTACAATTAAGCATAGTTAAACTTTCACAAACCGCTGTCCAGTTTTTTCAGAAGCTCAACTTTATCTGTTATGGACGATGTACGGTGTTTGCACTTTACACCACGAGAGGCACTTCCTTTATGCATTGGAGCCATGGCTGGGGCTAAATGTGAGCAGGTTATAATAATAAATGCAGAAAAACAAGTGGGAATGGCTTGCCAGTGTTTACGAGTTCGTGCCAACAGCTGATGCAACCAACCCCACCAAAACAGTAGCGGCAGGTCGGTGCGCCGACCTGGGAAATTTGAAATTACGTTCGCAGAAATTATGTCCAAATTAGCGGTGGAACCAGATTAGTGATGGTCGACCTGTATGAAAGAAATTTTATTCACTGACAAAAAAAAAAAAAAATAAAATAAAATAAAACCGTCCCTTTTATGCAAATTTTACTTACCTTTGTACTTCTTCATAAATTCTTCTATATCTTTAAGGGTGACTTTAGGAAACCATAATCTCCAATATTCTACCCAATCTTTTTCTTGAGGTATGTCATTCTCCTCATCAAATGTTCCTGTGGTATAAATAAAAGAAAGTCTCAGTATTAATAGATACTGTATAAAATTTACACACACAACATATAAATTTCTTAATTGCAAGAAATAATTCTACATATTTATGGATTGGCCTGATTTTTAACTACATTTATGAATAAATAATTAATACAGACAATACACGGGTGAATATCCAAACAGCTTCAAATGATCACAGTGTGATACTTTATACAGAAGTTTCTTCTCTTCTTCCTCTTTGTTGCTCTTCTCAAATGCATGATTAAGGAACAATCAGAACAGGCAAAGAATACTTCTAACAATTTTGATTGATAAATACTACTTGTATTACTGTCTATATGCACTTAAATTTTTTATCACTTATGTTTCTCAGCATTGGTCCACAACTGACCAAGGCTCAGACTGGGGCTACTGTTCTTTACAATTTTTTTAAAATGACACTGAAGAAGGGATACAGTGTATAAGGCCAAAATATGCAGATGATGTCAAGGTAGGGAGTGGTTAATGATCAGCCCCAAAAAGCAGTGCTCTTTCAGGACAATTTAATCCTTTCAAGTGGTAGTTGTTTTAATGTGGCAAAATGCAAGGTCCTGCACCTGAGAAATAGCAATTCTAAAATAATCTGTAAACATGAAAGGATTAAATTCAAAATAGTAAAAGAAATCAATTTTGAGGATTATGATTTGGAGGCTCATGGTGTCCTTTCATTTATTTGTTGAACATTTTCTTAAAGAAAAAGGGATGTTATCATCTCACTCTAAGACAATTGTAAACTGCACCTAAAAAAGATTGAGCTTCTTAAAGGGGTCGGAAGATGGGCAATGTGCCTGGTGAGATCAGCAAAAGAAACAGAGCAAATACAGCAAATGAGATCACAAAAAGGGAAATATTTCAAATATGTGGGCTACAGAATATGGTAAATAGGTACCTTTAATGATCTGATTGAGATTTATAAGGATCTCAGAGGGGACAGCAAAATGAATGAATATAAAACTGCAAGGCTATAAATGACATTAGAACTTGGGCCCATAAAATCAAATTAGAGGGCAAAAGTTTTAGACTGGATTTTAGGAAGCTTTCATTTATTTAGTGAGTTTGAATAACTGGAATTAATATTAGCAGGGGCAAGATAACAAAAGGAAGCAAACTCATATACAGCATCACTTTGTTTGGGGAACCATACTTCCTTCACCTGAGACTGGCTAACTACAGCCACAAATTAAGAGAAATTTAGAAATTCCTCAACTCAGAATCAAATAAAGACCTCTACAAATGAGTGGCAGACAGTGATGTATTACACTGACTAAGCTGTCACAGAGAACAATAACTAGAATAAGTTACCTCTATGAACAGTTAAAGGCTGACAGATGGGAGAAATTGAAAGGCTAGCTCAATTTGCAACACAGGTGAGCTAGCCTTCCCATTTAAAATTTACCAACTGCAAATTCTAAATGGGAAGCATTCAGGGACTTAATCTTGGAGGCTCCTAGACTTTTCATCTCAACTAAGAAATACTGTTCAAGGTTCAGGCCTAAATGAATGTCAGATGAATTAATGAGGCTTGTGGCAGATAAGAAAAATGCATGGGATGCATATAAATTATCAGGCAAAACAGAAGCCTATGGCAGATATAAGCTATTCTGTAATCAAGTCACAAAGGAGGTTAGGCAGGCAAAGGCATTTTGCGAGAAATCTTTGGCAAAGGATACAAAATCAAAACAGCAAAGAGTTCTTATGCAAACTATAGAAGGAAGAGGATGAATCAGATTGGTCCACTTAACATAGGTGGTTCAACTATTGAGGATCCTGCTCAAGTAGCTCATAAACTGAATGAGTATTTTGTTTCTACATTCACACATGAGGAGTTATTCAAGGAGAGGAATGCCAGAAGTTTATCAAACTCTAACAGGGAGCTAAGTGATTTTGTAATGACTGAGAGCAAAGTGGAGGAGAAATTGTAGAAGTTAAACATAAAAAAGGCACCTGAGGGGAAATGGAATCTATCCAATTATATTGAAGGAGGCAGCAAGGGAAGTAAGCAAACCCTTAGCCATAATTATCGAAGCATCCTTATAATCAGGAGGGGGTCCCCAGGACTGGAGATGTGCAAATGTATCTCCAATTCTTAAAGGGGGGTTCAAAGTGTGACACAATTAATTATAACCCTGTTAGTTTAACATCAGTTAGGGGAAAATAATGGAGTCACTGGTTAAAGAGGTTATACAGGATCACCTAGACAAGACTGCAGTAATAGTTCAGACACAACATGAGTTTGTTAAGGGGAAGTCTTGTTTGATCAATTTGATCGGATACTACGATGTGGTCACAAAGTAACTAAATACAATAAAATTTCCATATCATATACTTGGATTTCAGGAAAGCTTTTGATACTGTTGCACATGGAAGACTGCTGTACAAATTGGAGCAGTATGGCATTACGGGCAAGTTGTTGCAATGGATAAAGGGATGGGTGAGTGGGAGACAACAGAGAGTGGTAATAAATGGATACTGCTGTACGTAGCCTAATGTTATTAGTGGAGTTCCCCAGGTTTCGGTGCTGGGCCCACTGTTGTTTTGTGTATTTATCAATGATATCGATGAAGGTATATATCAGGCTTAATGTCCAAGTTTGCAGATGATACAAAGTTTGGCAGGGTTCTTAATGACAGTAAAGACAGAATGCTACTGCAACAGGATCTAGAAAAGTTATGCAGATGGGCTAAGAAGTGGCAACTGAAGTTTAACATTGACAAATGCAAAGTACTCCATATGGATAGCAGTAACCCAAGAGAAACATACCAACAGTGTGGTACTACACTCAGGGAGGTGGAGAATGAAAAAAACCTGGAGGTAATTGCGCAGTCAGATACGAAGTTCTCTAAGCAGTGCAGATGGGCTGCCAGAGCAGGTCATGGAGTTTTGTCAATGATATATAGGAATTTTCCTAGCAGAGACAAGGAGGTAATTATCCCTCTGTATAAGGCAATGGTCAAGCCACACCTTAAGTACTGTATACAGGTCTGGAGGCCTCATTTTAGGAAGGATGTTGAGTTGCTAGAATGAGTACAGAGAAAGGCAACAAGATTTATGAGAGGAACAAAGGAGTGCTTTTACCAAGAAAGGCTTAAGTTCTGCAAACTGCAACGCCTGGAGAGTAGGCACCTGCGAGGTGATCTGAATGAAGTGTATAATGTCTTGAATGGTTTGAGCACGCTCAATGCTGATGGGATACTTCCACTTGCTCAGATTAAGAACCTGAGGGGGCATAGATTCAAATTGAGGAAAGGCAGTTGTAGAATTGATGTGCAGAAATTTGTCTTTAGCCAGCAGGTAGTTGATTGCTGGAACAGACTTCCATCTGTTGTTGTGGAAGTTGACAGTTAAAATAAATTTAAGGCTGAACTAGACAAACATTTGGAGTGAACGGAGGGGTGAAACGGGAAGGGGTTTTTTTTGGCTGATGCTGTATAAGCTTGATTTCTTGCATCATATGCCTGAACTAATGCTAATGTGAAGAGGAGGTTGCATGAGAAGGCTGCTTTCTTTTTGTTGAGTAAAAGCTTGTAGCTTCCTTGCACCATATATAGCTATCTTAAATAATTTTAAAATTATTTATCAAAAAAAAAAAAAAAAGCCTTGTCACATTTCTGATAATGTGTTACCAAGTGATATACAGGGTGATTCTAAATTATTGTCGGGGTTTCCGTGGCCTATAATTTTCAAACCGGAAACAACAATCAAAAAAAGAGACAACTGGAAGACAACAATCTTCCAGTTCTCTCTCCTCTGGCAATGCTGTACTCACCACATTGATGTCTGGGAGATATGATGGCATTACTTCAAAATGGCGACTGTTCAAGAGAAGGCAATGTGTGTACTTTAGTTTTTCAAAACAAAGTCCGTTATCACAATGCAATGTCGTTACAGAACTCAGTATCGAAAAGATCTACCTTTAGATAATGCTATCCGACGTTGGTTAAAGCAATTTCAAGAGTCTGGCAGTATACTGCACCAAAAAGGAGCAGGAAGACGTTGATCGAATCCACAAAGCATTTTCTCGAAGCCCACAAAAATCAACTAGACAAGCTTCTTTGCAGTTAGGTATACCACAAATGGCTGTTTGGAGGGTTGTTCATAACCGCCTTCACCTCCATGCCTACAAACTGCAGATTGTGCAGGCTTTAAAGCCGAACAATAAACCCTGTCATTTCCAATTTGCCCAAGACATTTTGTTGAATATCGAAGCTGATGAAATTTACCTTTGGAGATGGAGATTTAGTGATAAAGCAACGTCTTACATATCAGGGAGGGTAAATCGTCATAACTGCAGAATATAGGGATCAGAAAACTGTCACGCAATTCAAGAATTCGAAAGAGATAGTCCAAAGGTGAATGTCTGGTGTGCTTTGTCATATTCGGAAGTTTGGGGGCCCTTTTCCTTTGCGGAAAAAACAGTGACAGCGGTGACCTATCTGGACATGCTACAGCTGTATTTGTTACCCCAGTTGGAAAAATCATCAGCCAAATGTGGTGTTCCGGCAAGATGGTGCACCGCCACATTGGGCTTTTATTGTGTGAGAATTTCTTGACATGTATTTTCCTGGGCACTGGGTGGGCGTGGTGGACCGATTCCACGGCCTTTTCACTCACACGATCTTACACCGCTTGATTTCTTCCTGTGGGGATACGTGAAGGACATTTGTGTACAAGGTCCCCGTGACCTCCCTCGATGAACTCAAGCTCAGAATTGTTGCTGCGATCGAAACAGTTACACCACAAATGCTGGAGAAAACTTGGAGGGAAATTGAATATCGCTTGGACATCTTATGTGCCACAAAAGGCATGCATGTTGAAGTTGTTTAGCATTCTGCAGTATTGATTCTATAGGTAATAAAACTTTTTGATTTACAATTTCATATTCCATAAGCAGTTTTAATTTGTTGTTTAGAAAATTATAGACCATGGAAACCCTGACAATAATTTAGAATCATCCTGTATGTCAAGATGTTGGCAGCAAACATTTCCAATGCCAACTGTGAATTATCACCTGCACACAATTTTTGAACTGCATTTCTCATTTTAACAAAATGTTCTACATCTTACATGTTAGCCATACACAAAAGTTGAAGTTTACAAGCTTTTGGATAGGTTTGACATAGCTGAGTGGTCAGGAGGATGAGTGCAGTAGCATGCACCCTTTGAGTGGACTGGAGTTCAAGCTCGTGACTGCTAATATGATTAATGTTTGTATTGATAATTTATTGTAAAACTCCACTGGCCTGGTGGTCGTGCTGGAGTATAAACAAGAACTTATATATAGCAATAAATCAAAAGAAGTGAAATTTAATTTCTATAAAAGAGCATTTCTAAATCACTGAGGCTAGTGGAGAATAAGAAATACCTGAAGGTAATTATGCAGTTAGACACAAAGTTCTCTGAAGAGGGCAGATGAGCTGCTAGGATAGCTCATGGAATTTTGTCGATGATATACAATAATTTTGCCCTCAGGAATAAGGATGTGGTTATCTTGTTGCATAAGGCAATGGGTAGGCCACATTGTGAGTACTGCATAGAGGTCTGAAGCCTCACTTTAGAAAGCACATTAATCTGTTGGAATATATGCAGAGAAGGGCAATAAAACTAGCGAGGTGGAACAAAAGGGCGCTCATACAAAGAAACCTTTCATTTGTGAAAATTGCAGAATCTGGAAACTAAGCATCTGTGAGAAGATCTGATTAAGACTTTGAATGCACAGAGTAAGCTAAATGCTGGTGGCATCTTTCTTCTTCCTCAGACAACACATATCAGGATACATAAATTCAAAATGAAGAAGGAATGAGGAAGGGATAAACTTTCTTTCAGCCAACAGGTAGTTGATTGGCATCGTTGGAACAAACTTCCATCTGGTATTGTAGAAGTGGGTAGCTTGAATAGATTTAAGGAAGAATTAAACAATTTATTAAAGGGGCTGGACAGGTGATGTGGGAATATTTATTTATTTATTATTATTTATGTTTTTTTTTGAGTGATGCTGTATATGCTTGCTTTTTTTGTATTATTTGCTAATACTATAAATAAAAATCTGCAGATTGAAAAAAAAAAAAAAAATCTATATAATGATAAATTTAATGTCATTATAATAATAAAAACTATAAACTGAAAGAGTTTTGCAGAGCTATAGCCTCAGCCTACATAAAGATTCACTTAATGAAAAGGTTAGGGTAACTGCATCATGTTTTTTCGTAAGTGAATTACCAAATTGGTAAAATGGCATCGTTTTTATCATGTCTCGTATTGTGAATACCTTCACAATGAGTTGCCTGATATTACACTACGATAAGTAACATTTTGCCAGTGGAGAACATTATTGTTACTTATTTGTTACTTGGTGGATACTTCCATCTATGCTTCAAGGCTATTAGGCCTATCATCGGTGGGTGGGTAGGTACCCCGGTGTTTGTTTGTTATTTGATTTTTAGGAGCATTAGCAACTAAGGCCATATTGCTCCAGGGATATGCGGTGGTCATTCCCTGAACTTTCCGCATCCTCCATATTTGGTGGTCACGGGCTCGAATCCCGGTCTAATCAAGAAGCGTGCGCTATGCACTGCTGCCCCTGCCCACCTGGCTACGGAGGCACCATACCCTGGTGTCTTCTCCACCGGTGAAGCATTACTTATTTGAGGTAGTGCAATATCAGGCAACTCGTTGTGAAGGTATTCACAATATGAGATATGATAAAAATGTCATTTTTACCAATTTGGTAATTCACTTACAAAAAAACATGATGCAATTGCCTAACCTTTTCGTTAAGTGAATCTTTATGTAGGTTGAGAGTACAGCCCTTATGATAAGAGCCTTGTCACTCAATTCAGTCCTGGAGAGATTGTGCAAGGCTCACAGATAAACTTTTTCTTAGCATGGCCAGTGCTTGCTAACAGAATAAATTGTTTTTACAGGGATTAGATGCAGTTAAGTAGAGGAGGTACAAGAATATCTGCTGATGCTATCAGTTTAAACTGTTCTACACCATCTGGCATCTCTCATATTGTCGAGTTATACTTCATAACTGAGTTGTCACTATTGCAACACCAGGGTCACTATTGAGTTGTCACTATTGCAACACCCACACACCGATGATAGGCCAAATAGCCTTGAAACAGTCGTCTGGGTGGTGGTCGTACCCACCGAGAATAAGTAACAATAGTCTTCTCCACTGGTGAAGCATTACTTATTCAAGGTAGTGCAATACCAGGTAACTTGTTGAGAGTGTGTGTGTGGTATGGGTGTTTAATGGCGCACAAGCTGCTGTGGCTATATTGTGCCTATTCATAGGTATGTTGAAAAGATAAAATAAATAATTAATGTGAAGACGGTTCAATCTCATTTCATGCCAGAAACTAATCAGAGTCGCTTATACATTCCTATTTGTTTCAAATAACAGAAAAGTTCATTAATATTGGCATTTTCACCAATGATATCATTTAATGTTATCCATTCACGGAAATTAGCCAGAGAATGAAATATTGAAGTTCAATGTTGTTGATAATGTGGACAGTCAATCAAAATATGTTTGACTGTTAGATGCTCAGAGCACTGTGAACAAAGAGGAGGATCATCGCCTGTGAGTAGATGGAGGTGAGTCAGATGAGTATGTCCTATTCTAATCCGCGCGAGTACCACTTCTTCTCGCCGAACTGTCTGAATGCATGAGTGCCAAAATTTTGGGTCCTGTTTTAACTGGAACAGTTTGTTATTTGTTTGTTTATGCCATAGCTCTGTCCATTGTGCATGAAATGCTGTTTGAATTATAATATTATAATCAGAAACTGGAATAAAGGCAGAGGTTAAGTCTACTGTTGATGGATTTTTAGCCGAAATATCAGCCAACTCGTTCCCTTTGATGCCTGAATGTGCTGGAATCCAGCAAAAGTTCACTCGTTGCTGGCGATCTTCGATTTTCAACAGCAAATACTTGATTTGATTTAGTATAGGGTGATCCTTATAAGAGAAATTCTGCATTATTCTAATTGAGCTGAGAGAGTCGGTGTAAATTAAATATTTTGCAGATGGGTGAAGAGTCAAATTTTCTAGAGCTATTTGAATTGCATATAATTCCGCTGAAAAGCTGCTGTACTCAGGTGGAAGAGAGGCTGATATGATAGCAGAGGGAAACACTGCTGCTGCTCCAACAGTTGAATGAGATTTAGAACCATCAGTATATATCGGTAAGAAGTCAAAACAGTTTTGAATATGGCTAGCATGGAGTTGCTGCACATTCAGAGTTGGTAGACGATTCTTTCCCCATTGGAGAAAATAATTATCACAGGCTGGTTGAGGAAATGGGGTCCATGGTGGGCAAGAATAATTCTTTCTGTGCTGCCTACTCTGGAGAGGAACATTCCAATTTTGTGCTATTTCAAGGAGCCGTAGGCCTGCTGGGCGTATTTTATTTGGTTTATTTCTATAGAGATTGTGAAATGATGGATTAAAGAGATATGGTTGGATGGGGTGCGGAGAACAGTTTCGTATTCTGACTGCATATTTAAGTAGTAACATTTTTCTGCGGAGGTAAAGAGGGGGCTCATGGGCTTCAATATATAGACTATAGGTTGGTGATGTCCTATAAGCACCAAGAGCAATCCTCAGTGCATTGTGTTGTACAGGATCGAGCCAGCGTAATACACTCTTTCGAGAAGAATCATAAACTGGGGCACCGTAATCTAACCGAGATCTAATCAGTGCTCTATATAAGAGCAGCAAAGTTGTACAATCTGCTCCCCAAGACTGGGCAGATAGAGCTCTAAGCATGTTCAGCTTTTTCAGACAGATAGTACGTATTACTTTAATGTGCTCAAGGAAATTTAACTTGCTGTCTAATATTAATCCCAAGAATCTAATATTGTTGGTAATCGGGATGCTGGAATTTGATATCTGGAGTTCAGGGTCTATATGTAATTTGCGTTGGTTACAAAAGTGGATAGCAACTGTTTTCTGATGGGAAAGCCGATATCCATTGAACTCAGCCCATTTTTGAATTTTATTGAGGGACATTTGCAATTGCCGTTCTATAGATCTCATGTTCTGAGAGTGGCAAGAAATGGAGAGATCGTCAGCATAAAGATAGGCTTCTACAGTATTTGGAAATGGAATCAATTCTAAGGGCAAATAGGGTTGCGCTCAAAACCGACCCCTGTGGTACTCCTTCCTGCAAGAATGTAGAAGAAAGGGAGTTTTGGTATCGAACCTGGAAAGAGCAGATCTGGAGGAAGTTCCTAATGAATATAGGCAGGTTGCCTCGTAGACCAAGATTATGTAGGTCACTGAGAATGCCATACCGCCAGGTAGTATCGAATGCCTTTTCTATATCAATGGAGACCATGACAAGGTGTTCATTTTTCACAAAGGCATTGCGAATTTCAGATTCGGCCTTGATCATCAGATCTAGAGAGGACCTATTTTTGCGAAAGCCATATTGACAATTACTCAATAGTTGTTCAGTTTCAATGATCCAGCTGAGTCGACTGTGGATCATTTTTTCAAGAATTTTACCAAGGCAACTTGACAGAGAGATTGGCCTGTAACTATTAGGACTGGAAGGATCTTTTCCAGGTTTCAAAAAGGGCAAAACTGTAGCATGGTGCCAAGATGTTGGATAAATATTTTCCAGGAAGATCCGGTTAAAGAAAACTAGCAGCATTTGTAAGTTTTGCTCATCGAGATGCTGCAGCATGACATAATATATGCCATCTGGCCCAGCTGCACTGTTTCTCGTTGTTTTTATGGCTTGTAAAAGTTCACAATATTCATGAGGCTGATTATACGGAAGTGATAGTGAGGTTCTAAAGTTAATGGGCCTCTGTTCGGTGGAGGTCTTAATTTTTTGGAATTTCGGAGTGTAATTTGATACAGCAGAGACTTCGGCAAAGGTTTTACCCAAAGCATTCGCTATATCTAGAGGACCAGAGAGTTCTTGTCCATTGTATGAAAGAACTGGGGAAGGGATGATTGGAAACTTCCCAGAAAGCTGTCTAATTTTCTTGGAAGATCCTGGAGTCGGTATCTCTGTTGATAGTACATGCAAACCGAGTCCAAGAATCTTTCTTGGCTTGCCTGTGAATGAACTGCGCTTTTGCCCTTAGCTTCTTGTAGCTAATTAAATTAGCTGTTGTCGGAAATCGATGGAATAAATTGAATGCTTTATTTTTTTCCTTCTTTGCTTTCGTGCACTCTTCGTTCCACCAGTAGTTGAAGTGCCGTCGGGTTGGGGGGTTTGATAATGGAATTGAGTATTTTGCTGCAACTAAAAGACTGGATGTGATATAATCGGTTACTTTATCTATAGGTTGTAGCTGAATAGTTTCTTTGTCCAGAATGACTGCTGATTGAAATTTGGCCCATTTGGCTTTAGAAAATTTCCATTTTCTGCAGGGTTGGTCTAATGGTAGTTGTGTAGTGAGCAGGTTACACACAATTGGAAAATGGTCACTTCCCATTGGATCATCCATAGCGGACCACTGAATGACTGGAAACAGTATCAGAGAACAAATCGAGAGGTCAATTGCAGAAGTCTGTCCAGTAGGTAACTGTATATGGGTGTGTGTACCAGTATTAAGAATGGTAAGGTTTTGTTTATCTAGTAGAGTTTCAATCAGTCGGCCCTGTCTATCTAATTTAGAGGATCCCCATAAAGGGTGGTGGCCATTGAAATCCCCTAGCAAGCAGACTGGTGAGGGTAGCTGTACTAAAAGTTCTTCAATCTCAGCAATCAGACACACAGCAACGGCTTCAATTTTGGTTTGAAGAATGATTCGACTAGCAGGGATCTTTGAGTTAATCAAAATAGCTACACCACCACGAGCAGAGTCAGATGTATTCCGATCTCTTCGGTAGACTGAGTAGTTTTTTATAGAAACAGAAATTTTAGCAGTTAAATAGGTTTCCTGCAGACAGAAACCCATTGGAGAGTAGCGTCTAATTAAGTACTGAATGTCATCAATGTTGCCTCTAAAGCCTCTACAATTCCACTGTAAAATATAAGGCATTATTTGAGTTTAGAAGAAGCTGTACCTGACGTGGCTGTCTTGTGACGTTCTGGCTTTGGTTTATTTCTTTTTGGAAAGGTGGGGCGACCTGTGTCCATATCTTCTTCTTCTTCTTCTGCAAATATTTCAAGAATCGGATCTTCCTGTTTAGATGGGTACTCTTGATCCATTGATGTTTTCCTGAATACTCTGTTTTGAAGTTGAACTGGGATTATTTGGTGTAGCAATCATTGGCGAATGAGGAGATTTTGCTGGAATCATAAGAGGCGTATTACTTGCTTGATCTGAGTGCTTCTGGATATTGTACTGTTGCTGAGAAAGAACAGCTCGAGCCCAGTCGGAGATTGATATGTTGGATGGAACAGTAACATCAGTTTGCGTGGCTATTGTTTGATATTTTTTTGCAATACTGGCATAGCTACGGTTAGATATACTGGGTGCAATTAATTTTCTTGCTTCCCGATAAGTAACTTTGTTTTCGACTTTATATTTTACAATTTTTTTCTCCATTTTCCACTTCTCACATGTTTTAGAGTAAGCAGGATGGTTACCCTTGCAATTAGGACAAGTCATTTCTTTTGCCGAACAGTCGTTTTGACTGTGATCAGAAGATCCACAGTTGGGACAAGCTGGGTTCCCTCTGCATGCCGTCTGAGAATGGCCATACTTTTGGCATTTGTAGCATCTCAACGGATTAGGAATATAAGGATGAATGCGACAGAGTAGATATCCTGCTTTTATTGTCGAGGGTAGATTTGGACTGTTAAAGGTGAGAATGATACTTCTGGTGGGTGTGAGTATATTGTCCCTTTTAGTCATGATTCTTTTGACAGCAATTACATTTTGTTCATTTAGCTCTTCTTTAATTTCTTCTTCTGTCACATTCAAAAGGTCCCAACTAGATATAACACCCTTAGATGTATTTAGGGTTGCATGGGCAGTTACCTTTACTGGAATTTTTGCAAAGTTTGTCACTTTCAGGAGTTTTTCAGAATGCCTGCAGTTGACAGTTTCTACTAGTAAGTCCCCCGATTGCAATCTCTTAACCATCTTGGGAGACCCTGCAATACTTTCCAAGTGTTTTTGGATAAGAAAGGGGGATAGCTTACTAAGAGGCTGTTCTGATAATGAATGCATTATTAAAAATGCAGGAAACTCGGTCGCAGAGGAAATGGTTTTTAACCACTTTGCTTGCGAAGAGTCATGTTCGTGCTCTGTGTTTAGCCGACTGCTTGTCGGTTCTAAACAAGGAAACATATTTTGTTCCATCTTGGCTCCTTTTAGCCCCTGGCAGATGAACTTTTCTACCAAGGTTACCGGCCCCGCCACGGGGAGGCAGGAGCAGTGCCTGGAGTGACCAAGCGAAATTAGTAGGAGTTAGTCTATTAGATATGAAAAATAAAGAAAAGGTTACTTTCCTTCCTTGCTCTCTACCAGTACTTTTGATACAAGAGCTACTAAATTAAAGGATTTCTCAAAGAGAGGAGCGTAAAAGAGAACGCAGAATTCACCTATCAAAAAGTCGCAGTGAAAGCACAAATAGAAATCGCTCAGTCAATCGCTTGGCACCCGGGGCCCACAATATGAGATATGATATAAACGATACCATTCTACCAGTTTGGTAATTCACTTACAAAAAAACATTATGCAATTGCACTAACCTTTTCATTAAAAACTATAAAACAATTCTTGTACTGTAATATAAACACGCTTAGAAATTCAATATGAACTAACCTGTTTCATCATATATTGCTCTTTTCTCCTTATCAGACAAAATAAAATATACTTTAGCCAAAGTCTGAAATTTCTTTGTTGCCAAAGCTTTCTGTTTTTCTTCTACCTTATCTGGATGAACTTTCATTGACAATAATCTATAAGCCTTCTTCACTGAAATAATAAATAGCAAGAGTGAATTTATTTAATTGTGCAATGTTAATAATTTCATCTCATCCTTTGTATACACCAAAACCTCAGTGCACTACAACTTAATTTCATATAATATAATACTGTAAATCATAAACAGTCACAAAATATTAAATGATGTAAAAAGGCAAGGTTATACAGCATCAGCCATTAAAAATATTGCTTACTTTGTTTTCTCAATACTTCTTTAAATTTATTCAAACTGACCACTTCCACAACATCTTGTGGAAGTTTATTCCAACAATCGATAACTCTCTAGGTGAAATCAAATTTCCATGAAGCTACGTTGCAGTCATCCTTTTCTAATTTAATTTTGTCTCCTTGTATGTCTGTCATCTGAGGAGTAAAGATGACATCAGCATTTAGTTTCCTTAAATCTTTTAAAGCATTAAACACCTCAATTAGGTCACCACACAGATGCCAAGTTTCCAGAGAATGAAATTTCAGAATTTCAGTTTTCTTGGTAAGAATACCCTTTTGCAAACCAAACTAACCTCACTATCGTTCGCTGCACTCTAACAGATTATGTCCTTCTTAAAATGAAGTCTCCAAATTTGTATGCAGTATTGAAGTCTCACATGGAGGGGCATTCAGAAGTTCCTCCAGTCAGCAACCAGAATTAAATCCAGACTAAGCTGCCACTGAGGCAAATAACTAGAAGTTACCTCCATGGGAAAGAGTTGAGGGTAACACCTTGAGGAAATTCAAAGGGCTAGATCTTGTGCTTGACTAATGCCTTATACAATGGGATAATCGTCTCCTTGTTCCTGTTGGCGGTTCCTGTATATCACTGACAGAATTCCATAAGCTGTTCTTGAAACCTGTCTGCACTACTCAGAGAACTTAGTGTGTAGACCTGACTCTAGCTGGACATAATGTCACAGTTGTTGCCTTTGTGTGTGCCAAGTGCAGAGAGAGTAAGGAAATTAAGTAGAGATTTTGTATTCTGTTGGGCAAGGTTTGAGTGCTTTAAGAAAAAGGTTGCTGCTCTCAAAGGAATTTAAATCACGGGATTCATCAAGCACTCAGCTGCCCATCTTAACATCAGAGCCTGCCCTGATGCATTTGGCTGCATGGTAGAATCACCATGAGCAGGATCTGCCTATCCCACAAGAGGTAGTTACTATTGGTGACTATTTTCAGGGAAAATGGGGAGTATTTTATGCAATAAGGATTGATGGAAAAGGACCAGGGTATGTCAGCCAAGGACAAATGTTGGATACTATAGAACAACCATCTTTAAGGGCACAAAAGGTGAAACTGTCGCACATGTTGGTACTAATGATGTTAAGCATAGACATTCTGAGGCTTTACTTAAAAAGTATGAGGTTATGCTGAGAGCATGAGCTATGGCTGAATTTGAAAGTGTTTGGAATTTTGCCATGACACGACAGAACAGAGTTTATGATAAGAGCCTTGTCACTCAATTCAGTCCTGGAGAGATTGTGCAAGGCTCACAGATAAACTTTTTCTTAGCATGGCCAGTGCTTGCTAACAGAATAAATTGTTTTTACAGGGATTAGATGCAGTTAAGTAGAGGAGGTACAAGAATATCTGCTGATGCTATCGAGGCAGCGTAAGGGGTCAGAAAACTGCTAGTTTGAGAAGAGGATATACAGACTAATACTTTAACAGCAGCTCTAACCAGAGACAAAATTGATTCTTTCAGTGCTTCTATTTTGATATGAAGTAGCCTGAAATGCAGAAGGGGAACATAACATGGCCTGCTGGAACATGGACTGGCAATTACATGAGCTGTGTAAGAGTTGCTAAAAAGACAAATAGGGACACACATTAACTTGATTATATAAATCTGATGGGTATGAAGTATTGGTTAAGTCACCAGATGCTGACAATATAGGTATAACAAGTTAAGAAGCACAAACACAAAAACACAACCAGTGGACATTGGTTCTGGTGTAATATTGAGTTAGTATGATGTGACAAACATTGAGAAAATAGAAGTCCATACTGGAGTTTGTTATAGGCTAAATGATTGCAATGAATATAAGGAACAGAGTATACAGACAAATAGAGCAGACCAGCAAATTAGAATGTAATATCATGGAGCATTTTACTTTCCAGATATCAAATGGAACTTGTGGGTTGTCAGTTCAATTATTGGCAAAACATTTCTTGATTTCCTAGATGACCATTTTCTACACCAACACTTTAGAGATTCGATGAGAGAAAGCAACATTTTTGATCTGGTCATTAGTAGTGATTCATCACGTATTAAAAACTGTAAAGTAAAGGAATCGTCAGGTGACAATGTTCATAGCATGTTGACGTGGTTTTAGTCAAAGAAATAAATATTTTCAAGGGTAAAGGGAAGGAGCTTTGTTTTTGCAAAGTTGATTATAATGGACTCAATCATTTTTTAAACTCTTTTAAGTGAGCCTAACTGATGACGTTGAAAAATTCGTTGATGTTGGAAGCTGTTGTTGTTGTTATTTGGTTTTTAGGAGCATTAGCAACTAAGGCCATATTGCTCCGGGAATATGCGGTGGGTGGTCATTCCCTGACCTTTCCACATCCTCCGTATTTGGTGGTGACGGGCTTGAACCCTGGTCTAATCAAGCAGCGTGTGCTGCGTACTGCTGCTCCTTCCCACCTGGCTACGGAGGCACCGACGTTGGAAGAATTCAGAAAAGTAATTGCAGAGGTCACCACACATTTTATATTACTAAGAGATATTGTTCAAGATTTTTGCCAAAATGGATGTCAGATGAACTTTTGAGCTCTATCCTTACAGATAGGGCTCAAAAGAAAATAAACAGTACAATAAAGGAGAAGACGATTTATACTGTGATAACAGTTTGGTTCTGTGAGCCAAAAATAAAATCTGAAAAAAAAAACTACTTGCCAAAATGAATAAAGATGATTATAAGGGCCAAAGGGGTTTATATTAGATATTAAAAGTTATACTTCTTTAGTTTTTGAACTTGAATTATGAAATAAATGTGGGTTTTTTTTGCAATTTTGCACAGACACAATAGGATGGAATACATGAAACCCTGTCAATCAATTCTGCCCTTGAGACTAGGCAAGGCTCACGAGGTAGAATTTTTCTCAGTATGGTCTGTGCTTATTAACAGGAGAGATGTTTTTCTACTGTGATGGATACACTTACACAGAAGGGGTGCAAGAATATTTGGTGATGCCATCAAAGAAGCGTTAGCTGGGGTGGAAAACTAATAGCCTAGGGGAATACATAGACTTACAGATTAAAAGCAGCTAAAGGCAGAGGTGAGTGATTCTTGCACTGCTTCTATTGGAACATACAGCAACCTGAAAAGTGAGGTATCAGAGACTATAAAGGCTGCTAGGAGTCATCATGGAACAAGAAAATATATGGGTTGTGCAGGATTACTAAAATCAAAAGCATGTATACTTGCTTTTACACTAAAGCTGTATAGTAAACAAATTTGATGAATTTGAAGTACTTGTTAAGTCAAGAAATGTAGATGTAATAGGATATCAGAAATGTGTTGCCACTCGGACATAAGTGATGTGGAATTTGAATGTGATGAATACAATGTGCACAGAAAAAATAGGAGGGCGGGGGTACTGATTTAGATTAAGAAGTAAAGCGATTTCTTACTTTATGCGTGTTTAAATTACATGAAATTAACACACAGCAACCATATTTATGGAAAGTGCCACGAGAGGGGGAGTACATACCCAAACAAATATTCAACCTCAATGAAATAGGTTTATATTGGGAAAAAATCTGATCACACATATATCCATTGCTGAAAAGATTTCACCTGGCTTTAAGGTGCCGAAAGATCCGCTAACACTTCTGTTTGTTGCTCTTTCTGTCTGTTAATATGAAGGGCATAAACTGAAACTTGTATGCATTTACCACTATCAAAATCCTTGTGCCCTTAGAGGTTACGATAGGTCATATAGGCCCATGTACTGGTACTCAAACCAAAGGGTGGACGACTGCTATTATTTTCAGAAGTTATTTTGGATCTGAGTTACGACTAGAATTGGAAGTGTATTGCAAGGCAGAAGAAATTCCGTTCAATATCTTACTTATTCTTGATAATGCCACAAGCCATCCACCCAGTATTGTTGATCTCTGTTCCAATATCAAGACTTTTTTTTTCCCTGGAAAATACAACTTCAATACTCCAGCCTATGGACCAACATGTGATTAAATCTTTTAAGGCTCAGTATTTAAAGTGTATTCTGGCTGATCTAACTGACAAGACTGACCACAAATAGATGAGTGTGAAGCAATATTGACTAGCCTTCGAATAAAAGATGCTTTAAAATTCCCTGATGCTGCATGGTGTGATGTTCCACATAACTGTATTCAAAGTTTGTGGCCTAAGTTATGTCCAGATTGTAGCAACTTCTTCAAAGGCGCTGATATGGATGAAGATTATGCACAAACTAAAACAAATGTGCGGAACTTGCTAAAAACATAGGGTTCACTGAAGTGGAGACAAATGATGTCCATGATTTAATCGATTTGCATCATCAAAAATTGTCAAATGAAGATCTGTTTGCACTGGAGCAGTATCGCATTCAAGAGGAGGAGGCATCAGTAGAAAGTGAAAGCCCAGAGGTTAAAGAATGGAGCCTGACAGTAAAAGGAATATTGAGAGCATTAAACCTAATACATGAAGGCCTAAATATGTCAGCTGATGAAGACCATAATCTTGAATGAAGCTCTAAAGTGCAACGTAAATTTACACTAGAACTTGGTTGCTACTATAAGTTGTTGCATGAGATGAGGCAACATGCAAAGCAACTTTTTTCAATCGCTCAAGAGAGCAGTCAAGTTTGTTTTGATTTGGTAGTTGTTGGCGCATCGGCTTCTGTGGCCATATTGCACCTCCCAAGGTTTTTGCAGTACTTTGATCCAAGCCCGAGGCGGGAATCGAACCCGCGACCTTTGGGTTGCCGGGCAGGTACTTTACCCACTCGGCTAGCCCAGTCGGCGAGCAGTCAAGTGAACCCTCCACTTCCCAGTTTGGCATAACACCCCGGCTCCCACCTATCTTGTACGAATCAGAGGGAATGGAATCTGACCATGACAATCCCTC